>NC_043702.1:70081357-70103798 GCF_006229205.1 Suricata suricatta
GGGGGCGGGCGGGGATTAGGAGAGTGGAATCTGCTTGTTATTCAGATCACACAGCATGTGGTTGGCACAAAATAAATGCATGCTATTGGTGCTGAGAATATTAGGAAGGGCAGTGGTGAGAATGTTTTGATCTTAATTGTGTGGTATCAGGAATAGTCACTTGGAAAGCTGCTTCTCCAACTTCCAGAATACCACCTCAGAAACGGAGGGCCTTTCTAACCCAGGTCACCTAAGCATCTTCCTGATGCACTTAGAAGACAAAATGCCAATTACTTGTGATAAATAGTAATTTTAAAGTTTCTCCTCCGTGACCACGGTGTCTTCCAGGAAAACAGAAATGACAAGAAAAAAATCCTAAGCCTGTGAACTATAGAAAAGGTCAGAAAATAGCTATGGTAGCAGGCAAAGAAAGAAAATGTCAAAAACTGGGCAGAAGAGAGAGAAGAAAGAAAGAAAGAAGATGCAAAGAATACCTTGTGTAAGATGAAAGTTGGGTGGTGGAGTGTGGGAGTCAGGAGGGGGAGGGGTGCTGATTTCAAGAGCAATGCGGTCAAGGTAACTGGGCCCTACTTAAATGCCGGTGTTCTGTGTTTTGAAGCCAGCAGGAAATAGTTCAGAAAAGCAGCAATATCCTTTGCTGAAGCCCATTCAATTACAAGTAGAAATGTCAATAAGGCTTGTGTGCCTGTATTTCCTAAGCCAGGGGCATTTTCACGCTTTGTGTCAGGGAGTAGAAGATGGACCCCTCAAAGGAGTTTTTCTTCTAAAAATAAGCCTACTGAAAATCGACTTAAACTTTCTTGCATGATCCAAATGCACTCTGGTTCTCTTCCAAGCATGCCAGATCCTAGTTCATTTGGAGAGAAAAACAGCTCGATTCTAAACATCCCTTTCATTGTTTTCTATCCCACGGACTCCGTGTTCTGAAAGATTTTTGTCAGCCAAACTGCATTTGATAAGCAAGTCATATTTCTACTTTTCTTCATCAGATGTATAGACCAAAGCTTTGGTTGGGCATTTCTTCACCGCTGCTAAAGTCTCGGCGAAATGTGTCTGAGCTAACCTGGGAAGACAAGGTAGTAGTTTGGCCTTCTGACTGTCCAGGTTAGCTCAGAGTCTATTTGAGCAGTTTTGTTTAGATTGAATTTGAATATTTTTAGGTGGGATGAGTGCTCTTTAGTCTGCCAGAATTTACACCATCTGCTATGATATCTCTTCTGCTTCATGCATTTGGATGGATGGTCTGGGAAGCCCCTGCCGGAAGAGTGGATAATTTCACAGCACTGAAAATAGCTCTGGGTCACGAGTGCTAATCTACAGGGTCCCGGAGCAGCCTGAGGATCCCAGAATGGGAACCGTAATTGTTTCCACATAGCCCATGCAGTTGGGGGGGCGGATGTGATCATGTCCTAAGGGTCTCATAATCACCAGCTACCTCTTGGAAGGATGGGTTATTTTTGATCAACTTTTTCATATTTTGCTTAACTTCTCTGCACCCATTTGGCCACAATGTCGTTAGAGCAAATTATCACTTAGGCAATATAGAAACTCACTTATCACAGGTTCTTTGTTCTCTGTTTCCTTACTTGTTTTTTAATTTTCATTTTTCTTTGATATTTGGAAAGCAATAGAGAGAAAAACCAACTCTATGCAGAAAGGAATTCAAAATAACCTTTAAAAAATACAGTAATATCCTCCCCTGCTGGAGCCATGGGTCAAATGAAAAGAAAAAGGAAATTTGACTTCAATATTAGAGAAAAAATATATTTTAGGCTTTGCCTAAAAGCCACACCTATTTGATACTCTGGTTACCACTGTACAATTAGTGAAAATTTGTCCAAAAAAAAAGTGAGAGGCACCTGTCTGGCTCAATCCATAGAGCTTACAACTTTTGATTTTGAATTCTTGAGTTCAACCCCCACACTGGGCATAGAGATTACTTAAAAAAAAAAAAAGTAAGTTTCTCCACTATAATCTTAGTTTTCTTTTTATAATGTAATTTGTTTTTAAATTACACTGGTATCAAAATACACATTCCAGCTTTGCTGCTGAAATTCTGCCTGGATTCAAAAGGAGGCAGAAGAATATAACATTGTGTAAGGCATTCATCACAAGAGGAAAGGAAATAGCAGGTGGTAATAATGCGGATGGAGAATCACAGACTCTCAGGGCAGGAAGAACCCTTAGAAATCAGCTTAACAGACTCATTGTACCTTATTTTGGATTACAGTATCATTTCTGCCATACTTCCAAGTTTCTATTCTATAGTTCATTCAAGATGGAAAATACCATATGTTTTGTAAATATGACTAAGAATTCAAAGCTTCAGCTAAAAGAAAAGCTCACCCTCTTTTAACCTTAACTTTATGAATCTGAGAAGAATAATGTAAGAGGCAGGATAGCACATGGATTTTGGCATCTGAAGAATCTGGATTTGCATACTATTCTCACCACTTACCAGCTATGAAAGTTGGGAGATAGCTCTGAGTCTCACTTTTCTGCACTTGCGATAGCTTTTGTATCAGATGTATAGTGAACAGATGTATAGTGAACAGCCTTAGAAGAGAAAGCCTCTCCCCCCAGGACACTGGGCACATTTGTTGTTACCCAAGATAATAAAAATAATGTCTCTTTTGGGAACAAAAATGGGCAAATTTACTAACAACTATCTTATTTTTTTAATTTTTAGTTTTTTAAGTTTATTTATTTTGAGAGAGAGAGAGCAAGAGAGAGAGAACACAAACAGGGGAGGGGCAGAGAGAGAAGGAAAGAGAGAATTGCAGGCAGGCTTCATGCTGACATCATGGAGCCTGATGTGGGGCTTGAACCCACAAATCATGATATCATGACCTGAGCCCAAGCCAAGGGTTGGAGCTTAACTGACTGAACCATCCAGGCCCTCCTTACTAACAACTCTAAGATTGGGGGGGGGGTGGGTTCCTGAGCTTGAGGTTCCTCAGTTGCAAGTCAGGCTTATTATATGAGTGATGCACCTGGGCTGCTCCCCATTGCCTCTGTAGAGTTTGGGGGACAAAGGGCACTAGAGTGATCCACTGTTCTGTTTTGCCTGGAACATTAAAAACATTTGTTTAATGTTTATTTATTTTTGAGAGAGAGAGAGCATGAGCAGGGGAAGAGCAGAGAGAAAGGGAGGACGAGAATCTTCTGCCAGTATGCATGAAATTGGCAGGCTAGTTCTTTAATTTACAAGTAGGGTAAAATCTCAGACCCTTTACAGTTCTTGACAGTGAGATGTTTAGCAAGTACTTCCCTAAACCTTGGTTTTTTTTTTTTTTTACATTTACTTATTTTTGAGAGACAGACAGCAGAATGTGAACAGGGGAGGGGAAGAGAAAGAAAGATGCAGAATCTGAAGACAGGCTCCAGGCTCTGAGCGGTCAGCACAGAGCCCCACACGGGGCTCAAACCCACGAACCATGAGATCATGACCTGAACTGAAGTCGGACGCTCAACCGGCTGAGCCACCCAGGTGCCCCTAAACCTTGGTTTTCTTAACTATAAAATGGAGATAAAAACAACTGTCTCAAAGAGTTAGGAAGGTAAAGGAAATGGTGCATGTAAAGCCTGAGCACCATACCCAGGATATAATAGGTCCCAACAGAGAGACAGTTGCTACTTTATTACTGTAATTCTTGTTAGGTAGAATTGTTCTAATCTAATAATTTCTTTGATTAGGTTGTGTGTGTGTATTGTCTTCATACAATAGAACATAGCAGATTAAAAAAATGCTCAATTAAGCATTTTGATCATTTTTGTTACCAAGATCAAACTAATTCATGGTTGAGTCTAGTAACTAATTAAAATGTCCCCCAACTGGATGATTCAGTGACCCTATTTAGTTATTGCATATTTTAAAAGTTCTTTTTCACATGGCAGAACAGTGGTCTAGTGGTATTTAACAAATCAACTTTGACCTCTTCCCTTAAAGATCTCAAGGAGATAAGATTAAAGTTCCAGGTAGCGCACTTCAGAGATTCTTTGCTTGGCAGTGTATGGAAGCGTTTCGCTCTCATCATATAAGGTAAATGTCACACATACACCAATTAATCTCAGCTGTTATGGTAAACAAAGCTGAAAAGATAACATTTCTATCAGTATTTGTATTTCCAAAGGTTTTATAGATATTTTTTGTTGTGAATATATATTTATGGTCCCTTCTTGTTTTTTTTTAATTTTTAATGTTTTATTTATTTTTGATAGAGAGACAGAGCATGAGAGGGGGAGGGGCAGAGAGAGAAGGAGACACAGAACCGGAAGCAGGCTCCAGGCTCTGAGCTAGCTGTCAGCACAGAGCCTGACACAGGGCTTGAACCCACGAAACATGAGATCTGACCTGAGCCGAAGTCGGAGGCTTAACCGACTGAGCCATCCAGGCACTCCATTATGGTCCCTTCTTGTAAGAGTCAGAGACTGTTTTCTTTATGAGAAAAATATTGGGTTTTTCTCTCTCTTTTTTTTCTGGAGGATTCAGAATAACAAACATCTGGGCAGTCATTTGGAGATGCAGATAATGTTCCTATTTTGTATGGTGGAGGAATGTAACGTTCCTTTCACGGGTTACAAGGAAAGCATATTTAAACTGAATGTGGTTATGTGAGATGATTTGAAACTGTCTAGGAAAATGGATCCATTGGGGACACTATGATTATACCTCAGGTAGCGAGTTCATTTTTGTGTGAGTGAGACAAGAATGACAAACAGAAATGAAAGCCCAGTGCCTCTGACTCTACTCAGATGTGATCAAGAGCGGAGAGAGTTCATGCATTATTCTATTTTTGTTCTGAAACACTGATTTCCATTTCACTTGCAGGCTCAGTTCAGTTCTGGTTGTTTTGCAGATGTTAACATGAGACTCAGTAAATTCATTCCTAGACCATCAGACTTTATCTTTTCTGAACTGACAACTGCCTTGGTATTTCCCTTGGATCAAAAATGCGATTTATGACTTGATGCTTATCTGTCGGAAATAGAAAACATTCAGAAATCTTGCCTAAAGGAGCCAATTAAGTTCTTAATGTGATATAACCATACGGACATGGGGCCCCCTCTCTGGCCAGAGCTGAAAACCCTCCAACAGCCTCAAAGGTTCTGTTGGTTTCAGTACATAGTCAGGAAACCAGACCCACTGGTAATGAATACTAATAAACATGTTTGGTTTTTTAACTTTTTTGCTTTTTACCTTAATTTTTATGAAGGTAAAACTGACATATTGTCTACAATATCTTTTCTGAAAAACTGTTTCTTCCTGTTTTCCTTCAGCCCAGTTACTTTGATTTGAATCAGGAATATCTTTCCCCCCCCTTTTTTAAAAACTTTTTTTTTAATGTTTTTTATTTATTTTTGAGAGACAGAGAGAGATAGTGTAAGCAGGGGAAGGTCAGAGAGAGAGGGAGACACAGAATCTGAAGCAGGCTCCAGGCTCTGAGCTGTCAGCACAGAGCCTGATGCGGGGCTCGAACCCACAAACTGTGAGATCATGACCTGAGCTGAAGCCGGACGCTTAACCGACTGAGCCACCCAGGCGCCCCTCTTTCTCCTTTTTTGAAAGTGTCAAGCCTCTTGGCTCTGAACATCCTTAGCACCAGAACCTCCCTTTTAGACCTTGTCCCCTTGATTCTGCAGGCCCAAGGCCCCACACTGTCTTACTCTTGTGCCAAGGACAAGACATCTGCTGTCAGCTCTCTCCACAGGCCTAGAGGTGGGAGCCCCATGACTCTCATCAGGCTTCTGGGCACCTTCTGCCTTCCTCCAGAGCAGGTCTCCATCCCTCTTCCATAGGTTTAGAGTTTCCAATCCTTCCCTAGGCTTTTTTTTTTTTCTTCTTCTTCTACTATGTGGTTTCCACAGCACTGAGAGAAAAGTTTGGGTGAGTTGTGGCCTCTGTGGAGTCCTGACGTCCTGGTCCAGGTCATGCTCCCAGATTTTATATTCTGGTACAACCCTACTGTTTTTTCCTTGTTTGCTAGTGATTAGTTTCTAGTGATGCCATAACGAAGAAACATAAACTTAGCTTAACTAACAGAAATTTACTATCTCATAAGTCAATGCTGATAGGGCCATGCTTTCTCTGAAAGTAGAGAGAATTATCTGCTCTAGACCTCCCTTCTAGCTTCTGGTGTCCACAGACATTCTTGGTCGTAGACGATTATCTTTTCCCTGTGTGTTGACATTGGCTTCTCTCTCTTGTGTCTGTCTCCATGTCCAAATTTTGCCTTTTTGTAAGGATGGTCTCATGTTGACTTGATTTTTGGTAAAGTCCCTTCCTTCAAATAAAGTCACATTCACAGGTACTGGGACAACTTCTATATCTTTTGTGGGGGGGGGGGCGCGTAATTCTATTATAGTCCCTTTGCCTTTATATCTCCATGTTCTGCTTTTAGTGCAGGCCATGGGATGGGTCCAGGCACTGGGCTCAGCGGCAGTGCACACTAAAGTCCAAGCAGGCCCCTCACTCTGGCTCATGCTTTTCTGCTTTGCCATAATGCGCAGTCATGTTCCCCAAGGCTTCAGCCACCCAGAAGGGGCTGTCAGGCCAGTTAATGTCTCACAAGGCCAACTTCTGATTTATTCATGGACATTAACTATACTAAATAGATTTTTCCCCCAACTCAGTCATCTCGGACTAGTATTCATGTATACACTAGGTAGGCTGTTTTGCTTTTTAAAATGGCTTTAGTCTTTCTTTTAGAAGAAATAACTCACTGTCATCATTTTTATAATACATGAAAGTTTGTTTTCTGTAAAATTTCAAGGTTCTGAGGAAGGAACTCATACTATGTATCTGATGAAATAAGATGCAGATTGCCGACTCAGCCTGGCTTCCCGCCTCCCTTTCCATTCTGGTTTCATAAGCTTCTCACAGGCTCAATATAGGAAAAGTTGGAAGGAACAATTATGGCCACTATTTTTTCACAGCATCCAACTGTGGAATGAAAATTGAGATCTGGACTTGTTTATTATTATTTTCAAAATTTCAGATACAGTTCACTGGTGGTTCGTAATTAACACAGAAAATTCCATCTACCACAGTGCAAACCTTCTCTCCCGAGAGCCATGATTGAGTGCTGAACACATTTGAATCACCTTCAAATCTTGTCATTGTCCATTAGATTCATTGGACAACAGTAGCCCAGGCCCAGCTTTCTAATTCTGGAGGTTGGCAAGCACGAACAGCATCTCAGTTGCTCACTGGGGCTGGGAATGCCAGCTTTGGGAAGGCCAGCCTGAATAGCATCTGCCTCTCCATTTAATGCTGACTCTGTGCTCGGTCTTACCATAGATTCATCTGCCTGGGCATCTCTGCCAAACCAGAAGGGTAAATTTGAATGGGCCCAGAGACTGTGTTTCCCTTCCCATGGCTTTGCCAGAGAGCTCACGTGGCACAGGACTCTGAGATAACGACCTGCTGAATTAGCAAGGTCAGTGGCTCATGTAAATCCCTGGGTGCACATTGTTCTGAGGAGCTGGACGAGGTCTGTAAAAAATTGCTCAATATAAGGCATAAAAAGGCCAAGATGTATCAGAGTCTACTGTGGGGATATATTTAGGGGGAGATTAACGATTTTTTGTTAGCAAAAGTTGTGTGCTTTTTGGGTGTGTGTGTGTGTGTGTGTGTGTGTGTTTTGAGAGAGAAAGAGAGAGTGAACAAGCATGAGTAGGGGAAGGGCAAGAGGGGGAGAGAGGGAGGGAGAGCAAAAGCAAGAGAGAGACAAAGAGAGAATCTTAATCAGGCTCCATGCTAAGCACAGAGCCTATGTCAGGGCTCGATCCAACGACCCTGGGATCATGACCTGAGCTGAAATCAAGAGTTAGATTCTCAACTGACTGAGCTACCCAGGTGCATCAACATGTACTGTTTTTTTTTTTTTTTTAAATAAAGTCTGAACACATCCTTCTAATGTTTTTAAACAGGATTTTTACATTGCCTTTTTCTTCTTTTTATTTACTTTTTAATATTTATTTTTGAGAGAGAACAAGCAGGGGAGGGACAGAGAGAGAGAGAGAGAGAGAGAGAGAGAGAGAGGGAGACACAGAATCTGAAGCAGGCTCTAGGCTCTGAGTTGTCAGCACAGAGCCCAGTTTGGGGTTCGAACCCATGAACTGTGAGATCATGACTGAAGCGAAATTGGACGCTTAATGGACTGAGTCACCCAGGTATCCCTCTTCTTCTTCTGTCTTAAATGTTTATTTATTCTTGAGAGAGAGAGAGAGTGTGTGCATGCGTGGGTGCATGCATGTGAGTGGCATGTGCATGTGTGAGTGAGGGAAAGGGATGAGGAATGGGGAGGGTGGGGGTGAGGGGGGTGCAGAGAGAGAAAGTCTCAAGTGCAGAGCCAGATGTGAGGCTTGAACTCAGAAACCTGAGCCAAAATCAAGAGTCAGATGCCCAACCGACTGAGCCACCCAGGCAACCTGCCTTTTTCTTCTTAATCTATAGTGATGGTTTAGAGCCTCACAGAAGAGCCTGTTTTGTGTCCATTAAGTTGTATGCTCATACAAATGTTGGAACAAAGAATTCCTAGATGGTGAAGTCAGGGACCCAGGAGCTCCAATGTGGATGGTAGAAGAGGTAAGAGTGAAAATTTCAGAGATAAGAGAAAATAACCTGGTGAAGGGGTAACCCTGGAGCTCTACTTTGTAGTTTTCCTGCAACATAAAGAAGCAGGAGCCCTGGAGAGCTCTCTGAGGGCCAGTGCGGGCTGTGGCAGGGTCTGGTCCCAGGGTCTACAGTGTCACCATCTAGAGCAGGGTGGGGGAGGTACCACAGCACTCAGGGGCACAGCAGAAGCTGCCATCACCAGACCACTTCTGCAGTGGGATTTCGTCTCATCTCTGAGCACGGCTCTCCTGGCTTCCTGGCAAATTTTGGATGAGCCTCCCTTCCCCGCCCCAATACTTTTCATAAACTCTTTTTCTCCTTAAATCACCCAGACTTGGTTTCTGTCATTTATCGCTGAGGACCCTACCTGATTTGGGCACTTTAGAGGGGAAGCCAGTGTTTGAATGCAGATATTTGGACCAGAGAGCTCATATCCGTAGGCTCTACAAGTGCCACTCTACTGTAGGCCAGTCCTGGTGCTAGCACCAGACTGTAAGTGCCTCACCCGGGCTACCATATATATTATCATCCAAAATGGCACATTTTTGATAATGGAAAACACTTCTGTTTATAATTATGCTAGCACTGTCCTGGGCAAAAAAATGGTCTTTCTACTTACATGTCCTATTGAGAAATTATGTCTTTTCCCTTATGCTATAGAGGCTGATGGGATTGGCTAGAAATGGTAGGTGTAATTTAAGGCCCAGGGTTAAGGGTCAGACTCACTTGATTCTATTTTCAATTTCCTAAGATAAAGTCAGTGATGTCCATTCTGGAAAATGTCCATTTAATTTCTTTACTAGCAAATATTAAAATCCAACAGGAAGTACTTTTTAAAAAATTTTAATGTTTTTTGTTTATTTTTGAGAGACAGAGAGAGACAGCATGAGCAGTGGAGGGTCAGAAAGAGAGGGAGATACAGAATCTGAAGCAGACTCCAGGCTCTGAGCTAGCTGTCAGCACAGAGCCTGACGCGGGGCTCGAACCCACAAACTGCAAGATCATGACCTGCGAGATCATGACTTGAGCCGAAGCCAGATGCTCAACCGACTGAGCCACCCAGGCACCCTGAGGAAGTACTTTTCAAGAGAGACAATGGCTACCTGTCCTAAAGTACACATGCAGAAAAGTTCTAGATCATGCTCATCACAAACACTAATTTTAAGAAAAGCAAAAGGATAAGTACTGTATTCTTTTCAATGAATTCATGAAATTAACAAGCCAGGAAATGAACTGGTAATTGAAAATATACTTGAGATAAGGTTAGTGGTTACAGGAAAATTCATGAGGGCAGAAGCAAACAGAGACATTTTTACTTTCTTAGCTGCTAGTAGATTTCTTCTTGAGAAGGGAATTGTATTTGTTTGGAAGAAATACACATGACAAACTGGGAGGGAAGGGTGAAGCCCCAAGGGGTAAAGCCAGTCAACAAGAGATAGTGGGTAAACTGTCTTCCAGGGAGGGTTTCTGGGAACACTGGGTGGCTCAGTCAAATGTCTGATTTTGGCTCAGGTCATAATCTCACAGGTCATAGGTTTGAGCCCTACATCAGGTCAGCTGTGCTGACAGCTCAGGGCCTGGAGCCTGCTTCAGATTCTGTGTCTCCCTCTCTCTCTCTGCGCCCCCCCCCCTTTGTCTCTCTCTCTCTCAAGATTAAATAAACACTAATAAACAAACAAACAAACAAAGAGGGTTTCTGTCGCTATCTAGGCCTTTGGTTGAGTACCTTGGGGAATTTGAGTCTGCAGAGATGGGCTGTGCAAAATGGGCTCAAAGCTGAAGGCTCTGCACAGAAAAAGGCATAGGAAGTAGGGAGCAGGAAGAAAGCAGAGGGGCCAGGAGCCATATGGGGACCTTATGAGAAAAAAATGGTTCTGGTAATGAGGCTACTGGGGCAAGACCAGAGAGGGCCTCTAGGAGAAGAGACGGATCTAGGATGCTACTTCATTTGACCTCTCTGTGTGACCCACAAAGCTTGGGTGTGTGGAGTAACGGGATTCCTGGGATAATCAGTGAAGAATCTGCATTCTGCTTCTCAGTTGACGTGGGATGAAGATGCAGCTAATACCCCTACAGAGATGACTGACCAGTGAGTGTCTTCCTGATAAAATATGCTTATTTTGCATCTTAACAGAGAGCCAGGATTGGTGGTAAAAAGGAGACCTTCACTCTGGGAGAGTTGAAATTGATGAAATGAGGAACTACAGATGGGAAGACAAAAAGGGTCAATGTTCTAGGGAAAATTTGGGCAGAGAGTGCCGTCAAGGTTCTAGCTCAAGTACAAACATGGGGTGACAAAGGGTGGTGAGCAAAGGGACAGGTAACACGGAAATTTCTGCATCAGGGAGGACTTGAATAGCTCACACACAAGTTGCAGAGAAACACGGTTAAGAGGCCCAGCAAAGCAAACAACTTGGGAGACCTGGGGATAAAGTTCGGCAATACTGTCGATGCTGAGCTTTAATGAAGCCACAGGCTACTTTCCTCCACCTCCTTTTATTACTCGTTCTTCAGTTCTGCCAATTAGATAAACCAGGTGGATATGTGACATGGAAAAAGGCAAGCTTGTGATTTTTACTCTTACTTCCTACTCTCCTCTATTCACATCCAAATACTGCCCAACTGCCAGAGTATCCCAAAATTTTTGAAAATAGAGATTTTTTTTAAGATAAAAAGTCTCCTGAAAGGCTGAAATAGCTGCTATTTCAACTGCTTAAAAAATACATATTATCAAAACATTGCTAATGTAATAACCCTCCAATTGAACAGTTATCATATTCATTTTAATGGCATGTAAGTACAATTGAAAAAACAGTAACATATATTTGTGAGGATTAGATCTAACTGTAACAGAAATATGAAAAGCAAGCACTTAAACAATATAGACATTTATTTTTCCGTCACATACAAGTTCGGTGTGGGGGCTCCTCAGTCTTTAGCAACCAGACTACCTCTAGCTTTCAACTTTGCAGTCAATAGGGTGTAACTCTTGGCATCATGGCCCAACAGGGAATTCTATGTAACATTTCCACATAGCAGGAAGTAGGGTGGAAGGAGGAGAGAGAAAAAAACAAAGGGCACATGTCTCTGTTGAAGGACATTTCTGGAAACTTCCCTGTAATCTTACCTCTTACATCCCATTAGCTAGAACTTAGTCACAGGGCTACATGTAGCTGCAAAGAAATCTGGGAAATGTAGTCTTTATTCCTGGCTATTGTGCGCTCAGATACATTTTGCCTGTTGCCAATTATATGCAATTGCAAATGTATATTGGGGTAATTAGTACTTTTATGCCCCAACAGATGTATGTGATTTGCCCGTGGCCACATACCAAGTGACTGCAGAGTCAGGACTACATAAAGCCCAGTCCTCTCAGATTTCCTGTTGCTTGTTGTCTGGTATCATTTTTATTCCAGCTCTTTATCTTGTCCACTGAACAGCATACATACCTGTACCATGGGCAGATGTCTCTCTAGTGACTTACCAGATTGCCTTAAATTGCCATTTTCCTTTGTCTGCGTGACATTCTGAAAGTGTATGTGATGTGGTGTGTGAGTCCTCTCGCCACACTTAATACCACATGGCAGAATATTCTCAGGTTACAGCAGATGAGGGACTTGGGGTTTAGTATCGTCTCTTGGGCACCTAAGAAAGTGCAGAGAAAGCAAGGAGGCAGACAAGAATTGCTTGCAGTTCATGGAGGAATTCACGAGATAATCAGGAGAAGCTGCATCTGGCTGAAAAGGAGATGAGACCCTTGGGTTATGTAAAAGGGTGAAATATGTGAATAATAAAGGAAGTCTTAGTGTTTGGGAGATCTCTTGTGTAATATACTTTCAGAAGGTGGAAAAATATTTATGATGACTAGGTTGTTGGTGTGCACAGCTCATGACTAAAGATGGGCTCTTACTATTTAAACAGAACATAATAACTATGGCTTCCAGTTTCCTTTTTTGTGCACTACTGTGAATTAGCAGGTAAAACTGGGGCATCAACATTTGCAGAAAGCTGACATCCATCCTTTTTAACTATCTTTGAAATCCAAAAGGACAATTAAAAACTAGTAACTTCTTAGTCCTTTTACGAAGCCAGGCTCTCATTTTAGAGCTCAAGAAAGATTACGTATAATATTGTGTTATATGGTTTGGCTTTATTTTTGCTGAGAATTATTAACAGATACTGAGTTTAGCATTGTACATCCTTCCGCAGAAATGAGAAGCATGAAGCCAACTCTTAACTCTGGTGTGAAATCTCTTTGGCTGGTTGACTGCTTCCAACATGGTGAGGCAAGGGCTCGGTCAGGGTTTGATCAGAGAAGCAGAATTACAGAGGAAGGGATTCAGCTGTGGGAGAGGTTGAGGGGAGTAAGATCCTGAAAGGAAGGACTAGAGGACTAGAGAAAAGTTACTAATCTGCCCCCTTTAAGGGTTGGCATTGTGGACAAATGGCAGAAGAATCTATCTGAGAAACCAGATACCTCCAGTTGTCAAAGTAGGACCATGAAAGATGTCATATATGTGCAACTATTGCTTCTCAAGGTCTCTAGTCTAGCTTCTGGTGGGGGCCCTGGGGAGCATTTGGTCAGTAGTATTGGCAGTTGGGAAAAGCTGGACACGGAACAGGAGAGAGTGAGGATAAGCTGGAGCTTGTCTATACTGCTATGTCTGTCTGTCACCTTCAGAGAATTACAGATACTGATTTACTCCTGCCTTCCAAACCTCACACAAATTCCTCTTCTGGCCAACTCTAGCTTTCAGAACCATTAGGGGCATCTGGAAATCATAGTTCCAGCTAAATCCAGTTGACATGGTACATATCCTCGTAATAAAATAGCCAAAAAAGTGGGGGAAAAGTGGGAAATCGTGGTTTGTACATTTGTACATTTCAAGAGACATGCTAACGAGTCTCAGTCCACCAATTTCTTATATTTGCAAGTATAAAAATGACAAAATCATTGCAAATTAAACAGTCACAAAGTATCACACAATATTTACATTTTATAAGTGTGGAACAGTTATAAAATTTTGCCCTTAAAATTCCTATCATAGTTACAGAGGGGAAATGTCCAGGAGAGTTGAAACACTGAATGCTTTCCTGGTTTTGATAGAGTATCAAGAACAGAGGGCTGTACTCTGTGGACCACAAAGTTATCTCACACCATATAAAATGGCAATTTATCCCAATAACAATCCCACTAATGGTTTCACACTTAGTGCTTATTAATGCTCATTACAGATTATTTCCCTCAGCTCCATTAAGCTTTAATCTCTACTGTTTTCTGGCACATTAACAAGATGGCAGACCACCAAAGGAAGGCTGGTCACAGACTTAATGTTATGTACAAAATAATTTGGCCAGTGAATTGGATGTATTGGAAAACTAGAGCAGGATCCTATTCTACTCAGAAGATTTCAAGCTGCTGTGACATCTTGAATGTGACAGCCTTGTCTCTTTACAGAGGAAAGGCCTAAGAGAAGCATCAAGTTGAAAGCCTCCAAAGAAGAGGCCTCTTTAGTTTTGGGAATTCACACAAAATGGAGAGCATGTTAGCATTTTAGCGTGAGCACCCTGTTTGTCTGTTCCCAGGCAGAGGCCAGGCTGGGAGGCACTGAGAGGCGGTGTCCCGTTTTCCACAGGCTTCCATTAGCTGTGTTGAGGACTGGCCAGGGGCCAAAGCAGAGAGGAGGCCACTTCCTGTCTGGTGCCTCTCCTTCCACTCTCTTTTGCTTTTTAGCTACCCACTCCCCTGATGGTCCTTATTAAACCTTTGGTTGCCCAATGTCTCTCAAAACTGTTTGCTCCTTAGGCCAGCTTTCATTGGTCAATGCTTTATGCTTCAGTTTCCATTTTCTTTGCCCCATGTACCATTCCACAGTCCCTCTGAGACCTTTCCTCAGCTGATATTGCAATATTGCTAATGGATCCAGGAATACTCAGTCAACAAGAGTCTCTGTAGTGGTAGTAATGGGGTGTGTCTGGCTTCCCAGATTTCCCTGTGAGTTCCAGATTGGGCAGTCTGACAGAAAGATAACGTCTGTGAGCCTTTGGCAGTTTCCACTGGCCACCTACTCCACCTACCTACAGGATAAATCACAGACATAAATGTCTACTTACTTATTAACATGACCGATGGTTACTGCTTGCTCAAAATAAAAGTCATAGGTGTTTTGTACCTACTAGGTACTTAATAAATGCTTATTGGATGAAGTAGTCTTTGAAATGTCTAAGAATTTTTACTCTCTGAAGTTATAGGGCACTATTACTCTAGGTCAGAGTGAGCAATAGCTCCAGGGGAAAAGGAGCAATCATGGATGGCAGGCTGCACGTGTGGCCTAGTGAGCAGAATCCATAGGCAGGTTTGTCAGCACACCTGAGCTTGTGAAAAGATTTGGAAAAGGAGTTGAGTCGTTGCTGGGGTCTACCACCGAAAAGGGCAGGGAAGGCCCAAGTGCAGCTGTGCAAGGACAAAACAACAGACTGAGACCAACTCAGTGCCTGGAAGGAGTTCAGAACAATCATAGGAGCTCATCTTTTTCTAGACAGTCTTGGGTCATTGTGTAGATCCTACCTGTTCATGTACCGGGAGTTGTAGGACACGTTCGCAGCATTCATTGCCTATACGGCATATATGGTGATTGGCATTAGCCACTTCCTATTGAAAAACATTCTTCTTTTCTCAATGAACTGTCTGTTTAGGGCAGGGGCTAAGTTTTGGCACTGTAAGATCAGCTCCAGATCTTGCACACAGTAGAAAGCCAAAAATGGTGGTTACCATGGAATTTGGCTAATTGCTTTGACCTGCACAGTGTAGTAGAGCAAGAAATAGACTTGAAATAAAGATATTTTGAAAGAAATCTTTGTTTTCTTGATAGGTGACTTATAATTTGGGGCCATACACAACCCCTCTGGGTCTCAATTTTCTCACTTATTACATGGTGGCTCAATGAGCCTGACTACCTCCCCAAGATTCTTGGCAAGGTCAAATCTGATCATGCTTGACTCTAAAAACTAAAATGTAGGAGGGATATATACATATGTATAACTAGATCAACATTTTTATATGTGCCAAAATATATTTAGAGTGAGTACTTGTTCAAAAAGAACTTTCTGATGAGCTTTTTTGGGGAAACAGTTGAAATTTCAGACTCCAATGTTTGAGAGAAAGGAATGAAAATACTCCACCTGAGAGGAGTTGTGTTTGTGTTTTGTTGTGTTGTGTGTGTTTAGAGGAAGGGAGAAAATGGAGTGAAGAGAGAGAGAAGAGATACAATGACAAGAAATGGCTATATGGGCCAGAATCTTTTCACTAAGAATTTGTAAAAGCACAACATGGGAAATGAATTCTGCCCCTTTAAGTTCACTATCATCCTTAGAATGCTATCTGCCAGGACACAGATAGTGGGCCTTTTTATTTGTTCTGTATAGAGCACGTTGGCAGGCTGAAGGGGTTTTAGATAATGATAATGGTGGGTGTTGGTATAACTTGAAGTCAGGATTGATCTGTAGGGTTAAAATGTAGAGGGGCATCTGGGTGGCTCAGTCAGCTGAGTGTCCGACTTTGGCTGTGGTCATGATCTAGAGGTTCATGAGTTTGAGCCCTGCATTAGGCTCTGTGCTGACAGCTCAGAGACTAGAACCTGCTTTGAATTCTCAATCTCTCTCTCCTTTCTCTCTTTCTCTCGTCTCCTCCCCTGCTCACAGTCTCTCTTTCAAAAATAAATAAAGATTAAAAAAAAAAAAACGTGGAGGGACAAGGTCAGCCAAAGATGGCTGTGCGTGGGCTAGTTAGAAGTCACCATGGTTGCTGGTCATGACTGAGGAAGACTAGGGAGGTGCCAGCTGCTGAGAGAAGGAGAGTTGAAGGCTCAGGATGGAAAACTGAGCCAGATGACACTATCGGGCTGATGATCCTAACAACTTTTTACATCATAACCAGAAAAATGAACCAACTTTCAGAAGTAGAAAATGATCTACTTGAACATGGATCAACATATATTGGACTTAATGCTGCTCTTTGTGGCCTAATGACCGCCTTTGAAAAATTATTGTGGTAAAATATACATCACATAAAACTTACCATGCGAGCTGTTTTTAAGTGTACATAAAGTGGCATTAAATGCTTTCTAACTGTACAACTGTCACCACCATCCATCTCCAGAAGCTGTTCACATTTTCTGATGAAAACTCTATGTAGCCACTAAGCACTGACTCCCTAATCCCTCTCCCTCTAGTCCCTGGCAACCACAATTCTACTTTCTGCCTACATTACTTTGACTACTTTAGGTCCTAAGTGGAATCGTACAATAAGTGTCCTTTTCTGACTAGTGTGTCTAGCATGTCTTCAGGATTCATTCATATCATAGCATGGGTCAGAATTCTCTTCCTTTCTAAAGGCTGCATAATATTCCATTGTTTGTATATATACACACATTTTGTTTACACAGTCAGCTACTGATGGACCATTTAGGTTGTCCACCTTTGGCTAGTACAAAGCACACCGCTGTGAACTTGGATGTACAAATATCTCAATCCCTACTTTCACTGCTTTGGGGTATATACACTGAAAGTGTACATGGAATTGCTGGATCATATGGTAATCATACCATTTTCCACAGTGGGTGCATCATTTTGTATTCCCAACAGCAATGTATTCAATTCCATTTTCTCTACATCATCAATAATAGTCTTTTTTTTTAAAGTTTACTTATTAGAGAGAAAGGGGGGGGAGAGAGAAAGAGAGAGAAAGAGAGAGAGAGAGAGAGAGAGGGAGTGTGTGTGTGTGTTTGTGTGTATGTATGCAAGGAGAAAAGGGCAGAGAGAGAGGGAAACAGAGAATCCCAGGCAGGTTCCGGGCTGTCAGCACAGAGCCCAATCTGTGGCTGACACTCATGAACCATGAGACCACGACTTGAGCTGAAGTCAGATGCTTAACCAATTGAGCCACCCAGGTGCCCCAATAACAGTCTTTTTGATGCAACTTAAATGTAGAATGAATTAGGATAGCTAGCTTCTGGCTTCTCAGAGACAGTGATCTTATTTTTGATAGAACCTGTATCTTACAAAGATTTTGTAAGTTCATCTTAGTGCAGGTGAATTATGATATCTGTACTCTAACATGGTTTGGATTGGTTGGTCTTGTCTTTGGTAGTCTCCACCCGCCTTTCTTTCTTTTTTTAAAAATTTTTATGGCTTTTATTTATTTCTGAGAGACAGAGACAATGCGAGCAGGGGAGGGTCAGAGAGAGAAGGAGACACAGAATCTGAAGCAGGCTCCAGGCTCTGAGCTAGCTGTCAGCACAGAGCCCGATGTGGGGCTCGAACCTATGAACTGTGAGATCATGACCTGAGCTGAAGCCGGACGCTTAACCAACTGAGCCACCCAGGCACCCCACCCCCTCACCTTTTCTTGGCAATAACCTGTGACTGGTGGCCTTGGGCCAGGTAGAACTCAGTCTTGCTCCCAGAGAAAGAAGCATCCATCTCAATTCACTGGATTAGAATTTCTTTTCTTTTCTTTTTCAATGTTTATTTTTGAGAGAGATAGAGAGAGAGAGACAGACAGACAGAACATGAGCAGGGGAGGGGCAGAAGGAGAGGGAGATAGAGAATCCAAAGCAGGCTCCAAACTCTGAGCTGTCTTACAGCACAGAGCCTGATGCAGGGCTTGAACCCATAAGCTGTGAGATCATGACCTGAACCAAAGTTGGACACTCAACTGACTATGCCACCCAGGTACCCTGGATTAGAATTTCTAAGCCCTTTTTAGGAGAATGTTACCTTCCACTCTGCTGCTGACTGTGTTTACAGCAGACCTAGGGTCTAGACAACACAAACTACATATAAAGCCCCTCTGCTACCTAAACCTGGCTTAGAAATATGCTGATTTTAAGCAAATGTGTACACAAAAATAGGACAGTTTAAAAACAAGTGGAGGACGAAGACCCTTCCTGGTGGCCGGGGTGGGAGTAGTGAGATTTGTCCTCAATGAGGGTGGTAGAGGCTGAAGGGGAGAGGGCCGGTACAGAGGAAGCTCCCGTTTCCTCCCTCACAGTTTCCCCCTACCTAGGGCAGGTGGGTGCCTGCAGAGATGATCTTGGCAAAGTCACAGGATGTTAGAGAACCATCTTTCCTGTTTGGGCTGCTGATCATTGATGTTGGCGTTTTCAATTTCCTGATACTTAAAGAGTGTCAGAAATGTAATAGAGGGTATATTGTTTTCCAAATTGATTTTTATCTTTAATTTTATTTCTTAATTAAATCCCCCAAATAGGGATTCCTTATCTCTGCCCTTATGAAATGTTTTCTGAGCCAGTTAATCCTGATTCTTCATGGTTTCTTCTAATTATTCCAAGGAGGATCTCATGATTTATGATTCTGATGGTCTTTCCCTAGGCTGGCAGGGAGGGGAACCTCTTGGAGTCAAGAATCCAGCTCTTGCTGAGCAAAAGAAGTAAGTTCAGAACATGCTTCTACCTGCCTTCAACCCAGGGACAAGCCAGCTTTAGACTTGACCATTGACCTCATATGAATTTCATTTGACTTAGATGGAGTCTGATAAACTTGGGTTAGTCTGGGCAAGGAGTGTCAAGTTCCCCTTGAACTTGTCATCCAATGCCCGGTCTTGTTTCACGGTGTCTTTGTAGCCAGTGACTCCCCTATTTATCACTGTGGTAACTCCCTTCTCCTACACACATTCTCCAGACAAGTTTTTACTTGACCTGGGAGGGATGAAAGGGAGGAAGGATTTTAGAGGCAGGAGGCCACCTTCTTGTTCAGGCAGTCATCAGAAACTTGTACTGACTTGGTTAAGAGCACCTGCTTGCAACCATGGTGCTCAGGGATGCAGGCTCCTGCACAGGCCTTGGAAATCTATTAAATTTTTGGTTGTCCTATGATTGATTAAAATATTCACTGATTTAAAAAAAAAGTTTTATTTAAAAATTACCAGGGTTTTCTGTTTGTAAGCAAACTATACAGACAGGTAAAAAGTAAAAGCTCCCATCCCCCAACCCTCATCCTAGCTTCCCAGTGTCGGGTGTGCTCCTTTTAGGTATATTCTAAACACACACACACATACACACACGCACATGTATGCACTTTAAAAACTCAAAAAGTCATACTCTAATATTGCTATACAATGTACTTTTAGCAACAGGAATGTCTTTATATGTTAATTCGCTTTTTTTTTTTAAAAGAAAAAGTGTAACAAGAAAAATAATCAGCTTTCTGATAAGTTCAGAAACCTCAGCTAAACCAGAGCATTTAGCCGAGAATAGCTAGTGTGACAGCCCCGGGCCACGATTGCCTGCCCCCAACGACTCAAGAATGCCCACACGGACTCTGGCATCTTGTTCGGTGCCTATGGAGGTGTGGGCAGGGACTCCTGGCGAGGGAGAGTGAGCACATGGCCAGTTTGGCAGGAAAATGGAAAGACTGGAAGAGCTCCTGGCTCCACAGTTTTTCTGAAGTTGGCAGAAACCCTTCAAACATTGTCTGGTTCAGTGGATGCTGATGCCATTTCTGCTTATGAATGGTCCAACATCAGCTGCCAGCGTGAATCTGCAGAAACTTCCGGATTACCAGTGGCCCGGACATGACCATGAAGCCAGAGTCCAGGCTGTTTTATCCCTACCTGTACTGGGGAGGAATTGGGGAGTGGGGCAGGGGCTTTGTTGTTATATGTGACAACCATGGAAGAGCTTGAGCAGGACACATTCCTCTGGAGAGTCATAATTTAAATTATTTCTGGCATTTCAGAGGTTAGTTCTCTCAACTAACACCCTCTTCTTCTAAACTGCATCTCTCTGATAACATTTGGGCCCTTCTGTCCTTGGTCCTGACCCCTTTCTTGAGCTCCGAGTCTGTTAGGCCAACTTCCTTCCAGAAAGTTCAGCCTGGATTCCCAGGCCACTCATATCTAATATGTTCAAATTGAGGCTCCTACCATTACCTGAAAACCTGTACCTATTTCTTATTTCCACCCCTCTGGTCACCCAAGAGAGAAACTGCTAAATCATTTTTAATTCTAATTGTTTGAGAAGTCCTATAGATTCTAGCTCAATGTCTGTCCAAATTGCTCCACTTTTCCTAGTCCTCCTCCTACTGCCTTCACTGAGACCACCACTGTCTCTCAATTCAGTAAATACTATTAAATACTACCATGTACATGATGATTCTGCTATCAGGGCTTCATAAGTGAATGATCCCATTTAACCTCCAGAGGGATCTTTCTAAATTACGCATCTGCTCATAACTCTTCTCTGCTCAAAACCCCACATTAGCTCTTTGCTGCCTATAGATTAAAACCCAACTCCTCAGCTGGACAAGGTCTTTTTGCAACACCGAAGCCATAGCCTCCCCTCTTACTCTCCCTCTCAGCCATGCCTTCTGTGGACTCATGTCCCAGGAACTCACCTGGCCACTTCGTTTCACAGATGCTTGCTTTTGCGCATGGCAGTTCCTCAGCTGGGGACACCATTCCCCAGACCAAACTCCTGAGAAATTCCCACTTTGAGACTCCGCACAAATGCTAAGTCCTTTGTCAAGACTTTTCTTGTTCCCTGTCCTTTCAGGCTTCTCCCTCCGTCTCTGTCTTCCCACGAGACTTTGCTCATAGCTCTGTGACGGCACTTACCATCTTCACTGCATGATTTGCTCACATCTCTGGTGCTCCACTTGCCTCAGCTCCCAGCCTGTCAGCAAATTGAAGGCAGGGGCTACACCTGCTCCACGTTCGCATCCCTGGCACTCAGCTTGATGGCACAGAATACTAAAATATATGGGTACTAGGTTGGTTAACCTCTGGACTGCAACAGCATTTGTGAGAAGCATCTGAATACCTGAACATATTAGCTGCATGTGTCAGAAACTCATCTCTATGTGAACATAAATTGGTTTACACCACTGGGGAAGCCAAGGGTGCAGCTGGATTTGGGGAGCCCACTCAGTGCTGTCAGGGCTCTCTCTCACCAACTCTAATCTCTGGTTTTCTTTACAGGTTGCTTTTATATTTTTCCTGTTGAAGCCTGGAAGCTTTATACCTATGTTCTTGCAGTTTATGATCCAAAAGAAAGATACCTGCTCACTCGCGCTCTCTCTCTCTCTCTCTCTCTCTCTCTCTCTCTCAGCATCCGCACATCAAATCTCAAGGAAGTCTGCTTGGACCTGCTTGGTTAGGTGCTCTGACAAACCACAGTGGACAGGCAGAAGAGGCACCATGATTGGCCGGGCCTGGGCCACATGTCCACCCCCGTGGATGGTACGTGGTTGGTGGAGCATCATGAGTGACCCTATGGGAACTACGTGGGGTAGACACTCCACAAGAAGAGGAGTGCCAGCAGCAAAAGCATTAAATGTCCACTCCAGTTGCATGCTTCTGTCATTAAAAAAAAAAAAAGGTTTCATCTGATTTGTCTGTTAGCACTCAATACAGCTGAGGTTCATGAATAGCCCATTGGATCAAAAGCATAATAGAGTTTTAAGACAGTCAATAATCTAAGTGCATCTCAAACTGCAAAAATGTGAACATGAATGAATCTTTTTAAAATACAGGTGCCCACCCTCCTACACTGTTGGTGGGAATGTAAACTGGTGCAGCCACTCTGGAAAACAGTGTGGAGGTTGCTCAAAAAACTATCCATAGAACTCCCTTATGACCCAGCAATAGCCCTGCTAGGGATTTACCCAAGGGATACAGAAGTGCTGATGCATAGGAGCACATGTACCCCAATGTTCATAGCAGCAATGTCAACAATAGCCAAAACATGGAAAAAGCCTAAATGCCCATCACCTGATGAGTAGATCAAGAAGATGTGGTATATA
>NC_043702.1:70103898-70134384 GCF_006229205.1 Suricata suricatta
TGGAATTTAAGGAAAGGTATTAAGCAGGCAGTGTTGTAACTTATGGGCAAGTAATAAATTGTATCATTTATCTTGAATGCATCATAGATAAGCTGCTATATAATGATTGCCACTTTAGATAGCTGTGAAATTAGGTGATTAACTAGCTGTTACTTAACCTTCTAATTTCTGTATAAGTCTAATTACATGAAATAGAAGTTGGGGTTCTGATATTTTACTTTGCTTATCCATTTGGAGTGTCATTGTAACTACTGTATTGTAAATGATGGAAAATAATTGCATAGGTTAAAAAAATAGTGTTATATTCTAAAAATAAATAAATAAATAAATAAAAGAAAAAAATGAAAAATAAAATAAAATCAAATCCAGGTGCCCATTCAGTAGGTCTGGGGTGGGACCTGGGATTCTGCATTTCTTACAAGCTTGTATTAGTCTGCTTGGGCAGCTGTAAAATACAGAGGCTGAGTGACATAAACAATAGACATTTATTTCTTACAGTTCTGGAGCTTGGGATCATGGTTGGTTTCCGGTGAGGACTTCTTTCCTGGCTTGTAGATAGAAGGGTGCCTTCTCCTCGTGTCCTCACATGGCCTTTCCTCTGTGCACGTGGACAAAGCAAGAGCTCTGGTGTTTCCTTTTTTTTTCCCCCAAAGAGGATACCAGTCTACTGGAGTAGAGCTCCACCCTTACAGCCACATTTAACTTTAATTACAGTTTTAAAGGCTCTATCTCCAAATATAGTCACATGGGGATTTGGGCTTCAACATATGAATTTGGGGAGGGGGCATGATTCAGTCTAAACAACATGCAGAGGTGAATCTGTGTCCTGCCTGACGAGCAGCACAGAAGAAGTTGACTAGAGGTGGGCGCAGGCAGCTCAGAGCCCAGAAGCCGACACTCAGGGGATGTGGAAGCACTAAACACTGGTTGATTCTCTAAGATTCTTTGGCTATTGCTCTCTGAGGAGGTCTCCAGTAAATATTAACACAAAAGTGTCTCTAATTTGGTGATTAGTAGTTCTTCAGTTGTTTTGAAATCCAGTGCATACTGCACTGATTTGGGTGTTCTTATTCTATGATGTGCCTGGTTTTTTTTTTTTTTTAAATGTTTGAGAGAGAGCATGAGTAGAGGAGGGGCGAGGTGGGCGGACAGAGAGGATCCAATGCAGGCTCTGTGCTGACAGCAGAGAGCCCGGTGTGGGGCTTGAAATCATAACTGTGAGATCACCACCTGAGTCGAAGTCAGAGACTTAACCAACTGAGCCACCCAGGCACCCTGATTGGATAGTTTTATAAGAGCCTTTGTTCAATTTTGAGAAGGTGTGACTATGGAATGTTTTCTAAGTGCCCCTTTAACTCCAGGCATGCTTGGGAGAAGTTTGCTAGGAAAGCTACTACCCTGGAAAATGGGCCTGTGTCCATGTGTGTTCAGTCTCAATTTTCAGGGCTTTATACTCATTATGATATTTAAACAGAAGCATAGGAAGCAGGGGCAGAAGAGGGGATGCAAACCCATTACACTGCCTCGGGGCTCCAGCTACTTTGCTCCATAAATTCGTCCATATCTGTTACGGGCTAAACTGTGATTCCCATCAGAATGTCACTGTATTTGGAGAAAAGAGCTTTAAAAGGGGATTAAGGTAAAATGAGGCTGTCAGAGTGGGGCCCTAATGTCCTTATAAAAAGGGGAAGAGACAGCAGGATCAGGCATGCACAGAGAAAGGGCCACGTGAGGACACAGGGAGAGGCGGCATCTGTAAGCCAAGGAGAGAGGCCTCTGGAGAAACCAAACCAGCTGCCACCTTGATCCTGGATTTTTTAGGCTCCAGAACTGTAAGACAATGTTTCTGTTTGTTGAAGCCACTGAATCCGTGACATTTTGTTATGGAAACCTGAGCAGACTGGTAGAAGACCTAAACAGCTACGTTCTATTGGGTTTGAGGAGTATTAATTTGCCATTCAAATGTTAATTTACTCAACAAATGTGCAGTAGCTCTCTCCTGGTGCTGAGAGAAACAAAATGTGGTCCCCATCCTTGCTTAGTGATGGAGACAGACTCAGAAGGAGCCAGAGTTGTGGAGAAAGATCTGGAGGTGAGGGAGCCGGGCCCAGGAGAGAAACTGAGAAGTGGGCGGCTCAGACCTGCTGGATACCTAAGGACAGTGGCAGAAATGATTCATGAAGAGGCTGTTTGGGGGGGCGGGGGAAGGTCACTGGAGTTTATGTTGGGCCTTCAGGGCCACGGTGAAGAGAGATGGCATTTTGGAACAGAGTGTGGAAGAGTTCAAGGGGAGAACAGGGGTCAAGGGGTGCACACTCATTTAATGGCCGTTCTATCCAGGTACCCCTCATGGTCACTACAGGGAACGTGGTTTTTTTAAACAGCGAGTGGATTTGCATTATGGTTGACTGAGAAGCGCACTGCACCGAGTTGGGTGTTCTCCTTATTCTATGCTATGCCTGGTGAGAACAATTTCTGGGGAGTATTTTTTCTATACACGTCTCATCTGTAAACACACATGCATATGCATACACACACACCACGTTGTTTGAGCAAAACTGTTGTTACTAAACCTCTTAGTGGGACACAAACCTTATTGCGCAGGACTTGCTGGGCCAGTTCTCCAGAGAGAAAATCGCAGCTGCATCGCCTTCCCAGCCCTCTCAGCAGGTAGGAAACCTAAGTGCCACCTAGATGTCTCCTCTTGCTGACTGTGCCCTTTAAACTCTCTCTCTCCCCCAGGGCCCGGCGCTGCTCTCCTTCAGCTCATCCCACCTCCCTCTGCCGGTTCTCTCCAACCCAGCTGAGAACAGACCGAAGCAGGTTGGCCATGCACACATTTTCAGTTCTTTCTGTTAGACACCGGTGCAACCAATCAGTTCAAGGAATGAGCATTTTAGCTCCTGCTTTCTACTTTCTGGGTTGTAATGCAGGGGTTTGTAAACTGGGGTGTATAAATGACGTCTTTGTTTTCATTAGCTTCGAACTGAAATTTAGCGTTTCCTTCCATCATGCATAGAAGCAACAACCCACCATACTGCTAGCGTGGTGAGTCGGTCAGCAGGAAGAACCCTGGGTATTTTTATGTCATGCTACACTTGTTACAGGCATCTCAGCACACCGTCTCTGTTTATCATGACAGCATGATCATTAGAGCCATGAAACAATCATGTTCTCAATTTCGGTTAATGAAGAAGCACAGAGGGGTGCATGGCATTATAAAGGTTAAGATCCTGTGCCCTAGGGGCACCTGGGTGGCTCAGTTGGTTAAGCATCCAACTTTAGCTCAGGTCATGATCTCACAGTTTGTGAGTTCGAGCCCCATGTCGGGCTCTGGGCTGACAACTCAGAACCTGGAACCTGCTTCAGATTCTGCATCTCCCTCTCTGTCTGCCCCTCTACCACTTGTGCTCAGTCTCTGTGTCTCAAAAATAAACATTAAAAAAAAGATCCTGTGCCTGTAACTTAGTGGTGTGAGGAGGCCCCAGCCCAGAGGACTGTGGTGCGTACTACAAGTCTAGGATGTGGATCATGCATTTGTTCAAGTGGTGGTTGGAGGCTTCTGAAACTAAATCTTGGTCCTGGCCTCAGGGGAGGCTGGGTCTGCTGTCTAGTCCTGTGTGGCCCTCTGGTTGGCCCAGCTGCTACCTCACGTGGTCAGTTGTCTACGTATCTGTAAATATAACAGGACACTGTAACAGGCCACAGGAACATCACAAAATACACCGTGACCTATTTGCTGTCTAAGTCTCTACTCGCTGGTAGAGCCTCCTCAACACTAACTCCCCTGTGTGCCTCCGCCAGCTCACGGCACCAGGGGCCCTCCACAGCTCCAGGCACACCGTCCATCATGTCTGTTTTGCGTCGTTCTCCTTTTAGACACCATGTTCCGTGTGACCCAGATGCCCTCCTACGGGCCTCCTGTCAAGATCCTGCTGTCCCAGTCACATGCTTGGTCAAGCTTTACTTTAAAAACACACTTACGGAGGTGAAATTTAGACAAAATCAACTATGATGAACTATTTCATGCCACCACCATCTCTAGTTCTAAAACATTTCTATCATTCCAAAACAAAACCTCATTCTTATTAAGCAGTCACTCCCTGTTCAACACTCTCCCCAGCCCTTGACAATCATCAGTTTGCATTCTGAAAATATTCTGGATTTGCATATCCTGGATATTTCATGTAAATGGAATTATACAATATGACCTTTTGTGTCTGGCTTTCCACTTACAACGTTTTCCAGACACATCTAAGTTGTACTAGGTATCAGTACTTCAGTCCTTTTTATGGCTGCATAATATTTCACTGAATGGACATACCACAATTTGTTTATCTATTCCTCTCTTGGTAGGCATTTGGGCTCTCTCCACCTTTTGACTATTAAGAACAGTGCTATTAACATGTGTGTACAAAGATTTGAGTACTTGTTTTCGGGTTTGTTTGTTTGTTTTAGATACAGACCTAAGAGTAGATTTGCTGGGCCGGATGGTAATTCTATGCTGACTTTTGAGCATACTGCCAGACTGTTTTCCACAACAGCTGAACCATTTTACTTCCAAACCACATCTGCACAAGGGTTCCAACTTCTCCACACCCTCAGTATCACTTGTCATTTCAAGTTTTCCTTTTTGTTAGGGGGATATTTTTTCTATGTATTTTGTGATTATTAAGGAAAATGTATGCTTGTCAATCAAGCATAGAAAACGTTTAAGTGCAGTCATTTTGGAGAATGGAAATTCAGATTTAATTAATTAACTAATTAAAAAGGATTTAATGCCGTCTTTTCAGTTATTTCACTTAGAAGCTTTACTTTTTAAACCTTCAATAACTCCCTCCCTTTTGTGCCCATCCCGGACTCCCCACACCCATACGTGATCCAACCCCGCAGCACTGCCCTTATACTGTATTGCAATTCTGCCTTCACTTGTCTCTCTCCACTGTTGGCCTTGGCTGCGATTGCGTGTGGGAGGGGATCCTCTGGAGCCTGCAGAATAGCGCTGGCCGCTTAAGTAGGCAATACGGGGCTCCTGTGGCCAAGCGTGAACGGGGGGAGCTCATGGGCTCCCCCTTGTGGTGAGCAGGAATGAGCCTACATTCGGTCTCACCTGCCCTGGCCCTGCCTAATACCAGCATCACACCCTTTGTTGATTTTCACAAGGATGAAACGAAGACAAATGAGACACCAGATGGGCAAGCATGCTGAGCTCTTGGAGAAGAGAGGCTGTGTAAATCCAAGTCTTTCTTTTATTGGGGCAACAAAGCAAATGACTCCAAATTGTCTTCACTTTATCCTGCCTGCACAAGTCAGTTCAGAGGATGGAAATGGCATCTGGAGGCATTTGAATGCATCATTATACAATTAACATACGACTTTGGGGAAACTGTGCCTTTGCATGCAGTGCTCCAGACTAGTGATGAGTGGAATGTGTGCCCCTGCCTGACTTAGTCCTTTCTTTTCATTTGTTGTGTCCCACTGAAAAATTGGAGGAGCATCCTTCTTCCTTCTGCCATACCTGAACGTTGTCCACTTCCCATTTACCAAAAGGTGCCAGGCCCCAGGAATCAACGATAAATAAGGTCTCACCCTGCTCACAAGGTGTCCATGTGTAAGATGATATATGTTAAGAAGCCACATACCTGGATTATTTTAGAGGAAAGGAATCTAAAATTTATTTCCAGACACATGAAAGATTTGGGAAAGAGCAGTTATATGTGCTTTATTCTGGTTTTATGTGGTCAGTTGGGTCCCATCCTCAGACGAAGGGCTAAATATATCTCAGATGTGTTGACAGTTCTAGGGCTGTTATAATACTGATTTTTCTAGTACCAAAAGAAAGCAGTAGATTAGGCCAGAAAGAATGATTGGACTATGAGCTTTTCTCAACTAGAGCTATTTCACCATAAAAAACAACAACAACAACAAAAATAAAAGTGAGCTTTCTGTGTGGAAGAGGCAACACAGGATATGAGAAGAATGTGGGATTTGCAAATTAAAGACTTGGGTTTGGGTCCTAGACCTGCTACTCATTTGTTATGTTCTGAGAGACAAGTCTCTGGACCTCGGGGTGCTCATCTAGGTTTGTCTTTGTCATCCCTCAGCCACCTTGGCAAATTAGAAAAAGCAAAACAACTAAATCTGAAGAAATTTCAGCAGCTTACCACATTGTTTTAAGACCACAGGCTTTGTTCCTGAACCCAAATGTCACATTCTTTATTTCTGAGTTGGCAAGGACCATTATTATGGTGTATTATTGTTGTTATTAGTATGTACGTTTAGACGTTGGGATCGGAGTTGAAGCTAAGTCTGGTTCTTGTCTCTGAAAAACCCAAGCCTAAACATCTGCTTTGACCACATTCATGCCTGTCCAACTTTATTAGGTAGGGGTTCTCTCCCTGCTCAGAGATCTGGTTAAATTTAGATAATTATGGCCAGTCCCTTCCCCTGATACCTGTGAATTCCTGGGGAAGGCTTACTTGTGATTCTCTGGCCTCCTCACCAACCCCGCCCACCTCCTGTGCCCACTGCTACTTTTACTTCTGCGCCAACTCTGATGCAGAGCTCAGCCGCCCTTTGAGATGCCTGGAAAGACCCCCTCACACACTAGTGGGCAGCAGAGACCCATCAGAAGGCTTGATGGGGGCTGTGGCCAGCCCGGGAGCCCTGGGAGAGTTCACACACTGAGGGAAGAGCAGCCTTTCCTCATGTGGCTTTTCCTGCTTTTCTATTTGTCCTTCTCACCTTCCTTCCCTCAGGCTGCAAGAAAAAGCAAATCCTCCAGGGTCTCCTCAGAATCATTTTGTCCACACAGGTCTCAGCTTCACAAATATTTCCCACTGGAAACAGCTCTCCCTTCCCAGAAGGAATTCTGGTGAGTGGATTTCTTCTAGCTCAGCACCCTTGCCTTGGGAAGCCATCCAAGCCCATGGGGGCTCAGGGCTAGGAGTCTAATACCAGGGCAGCTTCAATAAAACCTGCCAAGCATCTGTGCACAGCTTGGATGCCCATTTTAACGCCCTAAGACCTCTATTTGGTATTTTATTTAAAATTCTAAAGCAAGTGGCTTTCCACCGTTAAATTTTATTATTTAAGTGTTCTGAGGGACGTTGTCTTTTTGTCTCCCACACTCCCTGCTGCTTTTGTGAAGAAAGGACCATCAGGCGGGGACTTCCTATGAATGGCCACTAGAGGGCACATGATTTCCAGCTCACAAGGCCCTCGCCGCAGCCAATGCCTGAGGCTTTGCTGCGGAAAGGACAGTTTTTGTTTGTTTGTTTGTATGTTTGTTTTCCTTCTGGAAACAGGAGGAAAGCACTTGAAATTCCCTGGATGCAGCTAAGGCATTTTCTACGGCATTCATCTGTGAAATGCTGGCTGCACGAAGCACACATTCTGGTGGGTGGAGGAAAGAATGCATTCTCTGTTGCTGTCACTCATTCCCATCAAGGGCAGGAGAAGAGAGCTGCAGATACTGAACGCGTGAGTTTTGCGGTTTCTAAGATCACTAGGAGAATATACTCGTAGGCTGCATGTGTCTATGCAGGCCTAGTGACATGTGGGATAATGAACGTAATGCATTTTGGAATTCAACATATATGGGATTCATTTCCCGCAGCAGGGCTTTCCGCCAAAAGGTGAACCAGTGTGGGCTGCTGGCAACCCTGGAGAAACTCCAGTACTAACTTGGTGGGAGGCAGGAGAGGAGTTGAGGGGATCAAGTGACACGGGAGTGTTGCTTGGAAAGCCCGTTGGGTCTGTCTCTCAGAGGAGGGGTGAAGCACCCTACCTACCAGCTGGGGGAAGACAGAGATAGAGATGGGATCAAGAAGTTGGTAGCGATGAATCACATCATGGGTTTGAGTCAAAAGTTAGGAGTGACCAGTATAAGATCAAAATTAGAATACTTAACTTCTAAATTAACAGGCAAAAATTCAATGGTAAGTGGAAATGAAAAAAAAAAAAGAGGGGAATTTAAAAAATCCTGTATTATAAATGAAAGTCTCTTGGGGCACCTGGGTGGCTTAGTTGATTAAGTGCTGGATTCTGGATTTTGGCTCAGGTCATGATATCATGGTTTGTGAGATCAAGCTCCATGTTGGGCTCTCTGCTGATAGCATAGAACCTGCTTGGGATTCTCTCTTTCCCTCTCTCTCTCTCTGCCCCTCCTTCCATGTGTGTCTCTCTTTCTAAAAATAAATATTTAAAAAGGAGAGAGAGAAAAAAGGAAAGTCTCCACTAAGATGCTGAACTAATGGGCACCTGGGTGGCTCAGTTGGTTGAGTGTCCAACTCTTGATTTCAGCTCAGATCATGATCTCATGGTAGGTCATGAGATTGAGCCCTGTGTTGGGCTCCTTGGATCCTGGAGCCTGCTTGGGATTCTCTCTTTCTCTCTGTCTCCCTCTGCCCCTTCCCCACTTGCACTCTCTCTGTCTCTCTTAATATAAATAAATAAACATTAAAGAAAAGATGCTGACCTAAGTCCTCATAAAGTATGATTAAATAATTCCCAGTTCCAGCACTTACTGACTCTGTGACGTTGGGGAGGACACACATTTTTTTTTTTTTCAGCTTCAGTTTCTTGCCTCTAACATGAATAAAAGTCCTAGGGGTACAAGTTTGCTGTGAGGATTAATGTAACGTATGTGGGAGAATCCTCTCCTGCCTGCTTGGAAGATGGTCAACTTTCTAGTTTTCTATTCTCTTCTCCCTCTTTAGCATATTTAGCTCATAATCATTTATGCCTTCAAGAATATTTCCTGAGTACCTGTGGCAGCCAGGTTGTTTTCAGCAGCAAGTGCCAGACAACCTTACCTAACTGGTAGTAAACATTAAGGAAAAGGTATTATCTCATTTCAAGAAGTCCAGAGACAGAATGGTTAATGTGGAGTCTTCAAGACTCTGATAGATTCCTCCCACAGTTTGGTTCCTTCATCCTCAGCAGGTTCACATCTGTCCTGTTGTGTCTCTTGTCATGGCTGTGGGACAGCTGCCACACCAGTCACCTAACGAAAGACAGGCATGGGCTCCTTTCTCTCACACAACTCTTTGGAATTTTCCTGGGAATGTTTCCCAGAAGTCAAGCCAGGAGACCTTCCCTCATGTCTCATGGATCAGAAGTGGGTCACTTTGCCCAGCCCTAAGTCAGTTCCTGGCAACGTGATGGGATTTCCATCACTGGGACAGATCAGTCATGATTCATCCCTAAGAGTTCCCTTAGTCTTCTGGAGTTATTGATACCAGGATAAACTAAGGTTCAATTAGGTTAAAAAAAAGAAATGACGATTGGTAGGCCACCAAGACTGTTCTCCTGGCACTGTAGTTGATGTTGAGCGTATAGTAGTTAATAAGTCAGATGTCATTCCTAGGGAGCTCGTTAGGGGAGGTTACACACAAGTAAACTGGCACTAACAATATAGTGTGTAAGTGCTATGCACGGAGAACTGTGAGGCAGTAACCCATTATCAGTGGTCAGGGCAGACTTCCTAGAGGAGCTGCTCTTCGATGGAAACTGAGAGACAAAGTAGGATTTTTCCAGATGATTAGGGGTAGGGGCAGAATGAGAGCTTGCATGAAGCGCTGGGAGCAAGAGTGGCAATGATATGCTTAGGTAACTGAAAGAGATATGTTTAGGGACCTGAAAGAAGTTCACCGCGCAGGGAGCCTGGGATGGAGGACGCTGGGTGGTTACAGGGGCTGATCCTAAAGGTCTTGGGGACCCTGTGGGGGGAGTTGGAATTGTATCCTGACAGAAATGGATCAGATACATTTATAGCAGTGATCTTCAAAATGTGGGTATGAAATTAATATGGTGGTTTATAATGAGCATATAAAAATAAAATAACAATGATAGATTCTTTAACTGGTAATTATGACATTCAAGGCATTGTTTTGAGAGTTTGTGTATTCACTATTGATTCAATGATCCTCAGAGGTTGGTACTGCTTTTATCCCCATTTTGCAGATGAAGCACTTGCCTAAGGCCTGGTATAGGCTGAATTGTGTCTCCCCCAAAACAGACGCATTCAAGTGCTAACCCTCCCTACCTCACAATGTATCCTTATTTGGAAATAGGGTAGTTGCAGATGTCATTAGTTAAGACGAAGGTCATACTGGAGTAGGGTGGTTCCTTACTCCAGTAAGAAGATGGCCATGTGAAGACAGAGACCCAGAAAGAACACCACGTGAGGATGGCGGCAGAGATTGGGGTGATATGTCCGCAAGCCCAGGAACACCAAGCACCACGAGCTGTCATGAGAATCTGGGACAGAGGCATGGAGCAGATTCACCCTCATAACTCTCAGAATGAACCAGCCTGGCCGCCACTTGATTTTGGACTTCTAGACTTCAGAACTGTAATAGAATACATTTCTGTTGTCTTAAGCCACCCGGTTGGTGGTGCTTTGTTACGGTAGCCAGAGCAACCGAATAGGTCACACAGCTAGTAGTAAGTGAGGGATGGAGACTGAAGGGAGTCTGGCTCCACAGTCGGACACTCAACCACCACACTTTCCTCAGTAGAAAAGAGAAGGTAGCGTAAGTAGTTGAGAGGAAGGTTTTAATTATATATATATATATACATATGCATGTATGTTGGGCTGGGTCATAATGTAAGATGTATTTCCCTGAAGTTTGAAAGTCCCTGCCTTAAAGGGGTTGGAATGGAATAATAAGACGAGTTTGCACTAAAAACATTTTTTTCTTAATCTTTATCTATTTTTGAGAGACAGCGAGCGAGTGAGAGGGTGCAGGAGCAGGGGAGGGGCAGAGAGAGAGGAGACACAGAATCAGAAGCAGGCTCCAGGCTCTGAGCTGTCAACATAGAGCCCGACACGGGGCTCGAACTCATGGACCATGAAACCATGACCTAAGCCAAAGTTAGATGTTTAACTGACTGAGCCACCCAGACACCCCCTGGTTTGCATTTTAGACAAAACTGTGCGACAGGTCAAGATTTCAGGACTAGAAATCAAGAAGCATGAACTGTCTTTTATGGATGAGTTCAAAGGCTTCTTCTCTTGGCAGGGTGTGGGGATAGGATATCTGCATTAGGTAGATGGTGGTGGACAGGAGTGTGACCTAAGGTTGTGCATGTCTGGGGGGACCTGCTGTAATCTAAGTGTACAGTCTCCTAGGACATGGTGCAGTGTAAAGCCTGTCCAGCTGTCTTTGGTGGTCCCACAATTGGCTTAGGGATATTCATTGAGAGGTCAGGGGGAAGCAGCTACACCAGTCCCTCTTGTTGAGCACATTCTTTAAAAATGGTTCTTCTTCAACAGATCCTTAAAGGTAATATGTTGGTATTCTGGGTATAAAGTCTATAATGAACAGTCAATAAAGGCAGCAAGACCGTGAGACCCAGGCATGAGAATGTAGGCTACTCTGGAAGGTTAGCTCCCTGCCAGAATGTAACTCCCTAAGGACACAGACTTTGCCTATGATACTACTAAGCCTCAATGCCAAGACTAAATACTCAGCAAATGATTAGTGAATATTTGTTGAAGGAATATTGAAGGAAATATAGTAAGGAATATGAATGAAACTAAGCCACATGGTGGTCATCTTTAATGTCCCCGCTCCCTCTAAGCCCCCACTAACCATGGAGCACCACCTCCCATCCCACAGACCCCTGGCTGCCCATCTCTTCTGTGTCCCTTACACCTCTGAGACTCTACAATTCCACGTCTGCCTTTCATTACACAACCAGAGGAGAAGGATGCTGGTGGCAAGTCATGTGGTCTCTACTGAATCACATCCTCTCTGACAACAAGCCGAACACTATTAACACTCTGAGTCAGCTGCAGAGGCACTCGTGACATTTGTGGATGCCCTGGGTCCTGTTCCACGGCAAGGGATTATAGCAATGTGCACAAATCCTTGTCTGCCAAGACCACAGTGCTGCCTCACAGTGACTGACAGAATTAAATGTGGTCTAGACTGATGGGAAGTCCAAGGGGGGTTTATGGAATATAAAGAAATGTACATTTTTTTTTCTCATTCAAACCATTCCTTTGCTATCATTGATTTTTTTTTTCTCTAGGTGTCAGGATTAATTCAGCTTCCTGCAATTGAAAGTGGATTCAATCCGAGGCAGCCCCTTGCCTAGCCAGGCTCTGAGTGACCAGATCTCACTGTTTCTTGGTGTGCTCCCTGATGAGGGTTCGTGGCTCAGAGATGTATCATAATGACCCAGCTGTCACTGGACCTTTGTTCTGAGGGAAGACTGTCCCTGCAGGCTCCAAATACAGGGACCCCTTTAGGGTGACCAACTCTCCGAGTTTGTCTGAAACTTTCCCAGTTTTAGCATCAAAATCCCTGTATGTAAGGAAACCTCTTGGTCTTAGGCAAGGGATGGTTGGTCACTAAAGCATGTCACACTCAGAAGGGGCCAGGAGCTTGTGGTTACTTGTTGGCACAACCAAACTGGTTCAAGCCAACTGTTCGAGGGCCTGCCAAATTGTCTTCTGTTTTAGCAGAAGAAACGGGACTGTCTTCCCATTTTAGCAAGACCATATTTTATGAATCAAATGGAAATGCAAGATACCCCGATCCTCGCTGCTCCCTGCTGCCCCCAGTCAAATGGGTGGTAGGAAAAATTCAGGCTGCCTACATTTGAATTCTGACCTGGGCATTTATTATGACAAGTTCCTCAACCGCTGTGTCTCAGTGTCCTCATCTGTGAGAAGAGGATAATGAAAGTATTGATCTCATGAGGTTGCTCTAAGTACTAAAAGAGAAAATATATATACATATACAATAGTCTTTCAACTGTAATTAGTTGGAGTAGGTGCTTAGGAAATGCGAGCAATTATTACTGTTACATCTCTGCAGAAATAGGATTCTTAGCAAGCTGCTGCTGCTTCCTAAGTGATGGGGGCGTGGGGCAGAAACAATCCTGCAGCTACCTGCAGAGCAACCTAACTAGGACACAGTTCCAGTGGGAGGGGTAACCTGTCCTCCCTCCCTCCCTCTTTTTAACCTTTTCTGTTGAACGTGACATAAATACAGAAAATCACATAAAACAAATGTGTAGCTTCAAAAATTGCAATACAGTGAAAACTCACAATAAGTACTTTTGCTAAAAGGGAGACTGTCAGCCATCCAAGGAGACCTCCCCTGCTCTGTCCAAAAGCTATTCTCTCCCCTCCTCTGCCCTGCTTAGAGGATCCTCATCTTTACTGTGTCAAGAAATGATCCCTTTTCTTTGTTTGTTATCTTCCAATAATCCATTGGTCTTGTTTCCTAGAAGGGGGAAAAGTGGCATTGTTGTGCTAGCCAATCGCGATTCTTACTTCTTCTAGAAAACAGATGGGTTGGGTCTCCATTTTTATTTGGAGGAAAGAAAAACACAGAGGCATGATTTCTAAAGGAAAAGGTTTAAGTAGGAATTTGCAAATGTTACCTTCCTTTTTGTGACTATGCATGCTCTCTCCTGGAAGGGGCGCATAGATCTCGGTGGATGTTGCTTAAAGAAAACAGACAACCGTCACAGTCCATTAAAATCCCATCTGCTTCCCATAAAGTGGAAAAGTCATTACTGGCTGAGTCAGGGGGTCTCAGCTCATGTCGAGGAAGAGATCACCTACTGATTCTCTCTTACAACCTTGCAGCTTGTGAAGGGCAGAGTCACCCCCGTATTCTCCTACCAGGTCAGTGCTTTTTACACCAAGCCATGTGTCTCCCAAACAGTTGTTAGTATAAAACATTCCTAACACTATCCTAATACTATTTTTTCAGTGGTGCTGAAAAGAATACAAGGCCCAAATGTGTGATTATAGTATTAATTGCTAGATTTAGGAAGGGAAAGGCTGGATGGATATGGGAAAGGTCATTGGGACTTAGGACTTGAGTCAGACAGGGAGGGAACACGCTTCCCTAGGGAATGGGGTGTGGAAGGGAAACATGGCTTAATGGAGGAAATTGTTCATTGATGGGACAGGCAGTTAGAAATTAAGACCAGGATGCACAATTTGAAATACCTCTTGTTGTATCTGTTATGACTAGCTTCATGTTTAAAGACTAGAAAACCCAAATAAGAGTAGTTTAAATATAATAGAGGTTAATTTATTTATGCAGCCCATATTGGGTGTGTCGGTTCCATGATGGGCAGGAATTTTTGCCTTCCGGCTTCATCATTCTTATTAGGTGATGTCCATCCTTAGGAAAATTTTGGTCCAAGATGGCTGCTGTAACTCCGCCTATCACCTCCGGGTTTTAGGCAAGAGGAAGCAGAAAAAGCAGAACAGGTATGTTTTGCAACAGTATAGTCTTTTAAGTAGCCTTCCCAGAAGCTACACGCTACAACCTCTGCTTACATCTCATTAACATGCCAGGCTGACAGGCTGGGAAATATAGTTTTGGAATAAACTTCTGGAATAAAACAAATTCTTCTGGAAAGGTAGACAGGGAGACTAAATAGGAAGGTGGGGCAATGAGCAATCTTCTACATAATTGGAGGCAATAAAACTTTATGGCTAAGCATGGAGTCTCTACCTGGGTTAGCATCTGGGCTCTGCCACCTGGGTTAACATCTGGCCCCATCACCTATTGGCTGTGTGATCAATAGGACACCCAACATTTCTAAGACGCAGTTTCCTCAACTCTCAAATGAAGAAAGTAGTTCAACCTCTCCCAGAGGGTTTTTGTGAGAGTCAGGTAAGAACTGGGTGTGGAATACTCAGTGCGGCGTTTGGCACCCTGAACACACCTCAGTGGCAGCTTTACTATGATTGACTTAAGAGAACTGGGAAAGCAAAATCTCAACCACCTCTGTGTTTACACACAATCAAAATTAAACTCCATGCAAATAAACATGTCAGTCAGAAAGCATCACTGAGGAGCTTCCAAGCCGGTGTTGATGGTGCCTTTTCAGTGCAGTCCCCTGGGAGTAAGTGCTGTGCAGAGCCCTTGAATTCCCATAGGAAGGGGTTCGACCAGTGTGAGGGATTGGACTCCTCATGAACTTGAGGGGTGTGGGCTTTCCCTCATCCCACTGCTGTCATCCTGGTGGGGATGGGTGGGCGGGTGCTGCACTGACCACCCTCCAATGGGCCAGACTGCCACAGAGGTTCTAGAGGACATTCTGCCTCCAGTCTTGATCTGTGCTCCACAACCCAAGAGTAAGTGCCCTCCCGTTCTTTCCTCCTCCTCTGGGATTCAGATCATTCTGCTTGGACCTTCAGCTGCCTTCACTTCCTGGAAAGCATTTCATTTCTACCTTTTGCTGGTCCTAGCTTATCTTGGGCCCAGGGATTCACCCTCTTTAGTCTGTATTTCTTTTTTTTTTAAACCTTTTTTTTTAAAGTTATTTGAGAGAGAGAGCGCGCACACACGAGCAGGGTGGGGGCAAAGAGAGAGGAATAGAGAGAGAGGTTCACAAGCAGGCTCCATGCTGTCAGCACAGAGCCTGAGCGCAGGGCTTGATCTCACAAACCATGATTGCGACCTGAGCTGAAATCAAGAGTTGGACGCTTAACTGACTGAGCCACCCAGACGCCCCAGTCTGTATTTCTAAAGTTTGTCCTCAGGAACATTAGTCTCAAACTATGATACCCAATCTGTTACCAAATACCTGTGAGAAACATATACTCTAGCTCCCCTTAGGAGTTCACCGTGCGCATTACCAGAGGCTCGGAAAGTCCTGCAAAGCACAAATCAATGCTCTTTAACTCAACACTTCCCACTTACTTACTGACTAAAAACCTTGGCTCGGGTTTTGGAGCCTGCGTCCTGCACATCTCAAATCTGCTAAAATTCCTAGTCAGGTGTGAGTTTTTCTGATGTCCAGTGCTCATTCCTGAGAGGATCTCCTATTCAGTCTCTGTTTTCAGCCAAGGAAGGTATCTTGGGTTTGAAGCCCATGTACAGACCTGAGATGATCACCACTGCCTTAAAACCAAGACAAGAGGCATCTCACTTATAAACTCTCCCTACCTGCTTATGCTCTTGAGGTGAGAAATGAGATCATGTCTGTAAAAAGTGCTTTATAAACCATTAAGTGCTATATAAATGTTAGTTGTTACTATTGCAATGACTCACTCCGGTGCTGCGATCCCCCTCTCCCCGGGAAGTGACATTTTCAGAGTTACTGTTTCATAATATAAAAATAACTGAAACCTATGCATATAGCAATAGCCATTTCTATAAAAGGGTCCACTCTGTTCGTGCAGTGAGAAGGTGACTGTGAAGTACACCATCGGTTCTCTAGAGAACGGGGGGAAGGAAGAGGAGTAGAGAGCGTCCCCTTGAATCCTCAGTTCTATCTCCAGACACACAAACCTGGAAAGCACCCCACAGACTCGTCCAGACACTCAGGGCTGTCTCCTGCCTTGTCTGGCCCAAACCTCCAGGGTCAGATCTCTGGTTCCCCACAGGCTCAGCAGTGGGAGCCCCTCCCATCAGATTTCAAAGGGACAGCCTGCTCGGGATCCCTTTTAAACCAGGCCAGGAAATGCCAGCCAAGGCCTGATTCCTCCAAGCCCCCAAACAATGGATGCTTCCTTGTTTGTTTTGAGAGATTGGAGCTATGGCTCCCCCTTTCCTCAACACCAGAGCAACGTTCAGAGGCACACCCAGCCAGAGAGCACAGGGCTGGCAGTGGCTCAAGGGCAAGGTTCAAGTTCATTTTGCTGACTTTGTGCAAATCTCTACTCCGGAGAACACAGAAAAGAAAGCCAGGCATCTATGGCCCAAGTAAAACCAGCCACAACTAAAAATATTTGGCTGAGCCAGACACAAAAGGACAAAAATTATATGGTTCCATTACCTAGAATAGGCAAATTATCATAGAGACCGAAAGTAGAATAGAGGTCACAGGGGCTGGAGGCAGGAATGGGGACTTACTGTTTGATGGGTATGGAGTTTTTTGTTGGAAATGACAAGAAAGCTCTGGAAAGGAACAGTGGTAATGGTTGCACAGCACTGTGCATGTACTTAATGCACTGTACACTCAAACATGGTTAATGACAAATCTTACATTATGCATATTTTACCACAGTAAAACAAAACAAACAGCAATGGCACCAATAAAATGTTTGATATCAGTTCCCTTAACTTGGTGTCCATCCCTGGGGACACTCATCTGTGGTGGCAGAAATGCAGTCACAGGAGGGAGGATAAAATGGGTGGAATTTCAGTCCTGGCCATTGACTCACAAAAGAACCCTGCCAGACTGCAGCGCTGACAGAGCTCCTGTAAGTTTGGGATGTATGCAAGAAGACTCCTCTGGTCTCTCTCAAGCATCCTCTTTTTTAAATGTTTGCTTATTTTTGAGAGAGAGAGAGAGAGAGAGAGGTTGAGAGAGAGAAGCAGAGAGAGAAGGGTACAGAGGATCCAGAGTGGGCTCTGCCCTGACAGCAGTGAGCCTGATGGAGGGTTCAAACTCATGAACCATGAGATCATGACCTGATTCAACATCAGATGCTCAACCAACTGAGCCACCAGGCTCTCTGCTCAAGCATTTTTCTTAAGTCTTTTTTTTTTTTTAAACATTTATCTATTTTGTGAGAGAGAGCCTCCAGGGGAGGGGCAGAGAGAGAGGGAGAAAGAGAGAATATCAAGCAGGCTCTGCACAGAGCCTGACATGGGGCTAGAACTCATGAACCATGGAATCATGACCTGAGCCCAAATCAAGTCAGACGCTTAACCAACTGAGCCACCCATGGGTCCCTCTTTCTTAAGTCTTAAGACAGTCTGAAAAGTTCTATTCCTTTGACAAAGACTAGAAAGTACTGGAATGGTCCTTGGTTGTACAGCCTCCCTCAGGGTGAGAGAGCTCTGTGGGGAGGGTTTGGGATTACAGAAAGCCAGGCTTGAAGAGATGGAAGCAGAATGGGATCTGCTCAGCAAAGAGGTTTCCTGAGGTCTTTTGCTCCATGTGGAAAAATGAGACAGGAAGGAAAAAGACACAACAGGTTGGGGGCTGGAACCAAGGCTCAATTTAAGACAACGGCCTCTAGGTGGTGCACACACCGTAACAAAGATCCTGAGCATAGATTTCTTTTGCAAATGAAGCTTCAAGGCTCAGATCACAAGTGGGGGAGTTTTCATACATAAGCTACCCAACCTGGGCTGAAAGATAACCCCCAAATCTAAACACCCTGGGTCCAATGTAAAGATGGTAGAGTTTCAATCATCTTGAAGACAATAGGAGGAAAGGTGTATGGCATGTACTTGAAGACCAGGGAGCCGTCAGCTGTGGCTTTTCCTAGAGGAGAGAGAGAGGTATGTGCACCCATTGAAACATTCAGCTCTGAGAAAAAAGGGCTTCATTCACCGGGGCTATTGTTACTCCCGAGAGAGTGTCAGTGGTGGTGTTTCTTGAACACAGTGGTAGAAGGGGTGATTCTCTCAGCTGTCAGGCGGGAATGTATTCAGTCTGCTCAGCAACTAGAGTGGGGTTTTCCCCCTCCCCTTTTCAAGTCTGCTTGCTCTCAGCAGGTGCCCAAATGAGCAGGGAAACCAGGACGAAGAAGACTCAGAAGGCAGGACCGGGAGTCAGGAAAATGAGGCAGGGCAGTTCCTCTCCCCCTTTTAGAGCTATTCTTATTTACACGAACAATTAACAGGCACACATGCAAACCCAGTCAGGGACAGACTTGATAATGACCTGGATAATGAAGCAATCCATTGCTGCAGAGAATGGAGCAAGAAGCACTTCACCCTCAGTGCCCAGATTAATTCTATTTTTCTCCATTATACCACACAGCAGTGAGGGGTCAGTTAAGTCACCTTTGCTGAACAGGTCTATTCATGATTCTGTGCAAACTGGGATCACTCAGTCAATCGGACAGATGCTTTTAAGAAGAACTTGACAAGGGCCCCATGTTTCACTCCAGGGGCTGTGGTGAGATGTGGAGGAAGCAGAACCTTCTGTCTGAGCCTTTATGAAGCTACTGTCTAGGGCTGCATTATCTATTATGGTAGCCACTAGCCACATGTGGCTATGGAAATTAAAATTAAAAGTAATGAAAATGCAAAATTCAACTCATAAGTCACACTAGTTACATTTCAAGTGTTTAACAGTCACATGGGCCCAGTGGCTACTGTACTGGACAGCACAGAAAACATTTCCGTCATTGAAGAAAATTCTACTGGACAGGACTATGGGATTTGGGGCAACTTGGGAATAAAATGAGGTCACTTACAGACGTACTGCATCTCTCAGTAAGTGGTCTTCTGATTCCTACTCTGGTTTTTAGAGGCATCCTGAGGATGCCTCCATTTGAGATGGGGCCTCAGAAATGTTGTCTTCCATTTTTCTCTGACCCCCTCTTCCTCAGTGAATGCCAGTTCAGGTGTGTGTTTGCCCCGAGGGCTAGTCCCCATGGAGTTAAAGCCACAGCGTTATATCGACCACAGCATTGTCCGGTCCGGGACACAGCTCTTCCTTGGAGTTCTGTCCCAAGCTATGGACTCCTTGGTCAGTTGACCAAGGCCACCTATTTCTATCTCAAGTCCTTATGTTGGTTCCCAAGAAGTTCCTATTCTCCTACCTCCACTCTGCAGCACCCTATGGGCCAGGTTGTCTACTTTAAAAAAAAATTGTTTTTAATGTTTATTTATTCATCTTTTACTCTATTTTTAATTCATTCCGAACTTTTAGTAGAAATAGAAAATTAGAGAAGTGCTTACATTCTCTGAATTCCACATATCTAATCTTTAATCCACATATTTTCTCAAATTTTGATGAAGAAGTTACAAAGAAAGAATAAAGCTTAAAAAAAAGCAGGCAGATGAAAATAGGCATAAAAACAAATTGTAATAAAATCCTTTTATCTGTGATTAGATATCTCAATTTCTTTTTTTGCTCTGAGCTGTCAGCACAGAGCCTGACATGGGGCTCAAACTCGTGAACCTCAAGATAATGACCTGAGCTGAAGTGGGAGGATTAACAGACTGAACCCCCACACGCCCCAGGCCAGGTTGTCTCTTACCAACTGCCCTGTAACCCTTTCAGGTAACATTTGTGTCCCCCATCTTCTCAGCCTCTGCCCCTACTCTGGACAATCTCTGAACTCTGGGTCCCTGCTCTCTGCTGCTAGCTGTTCTCTGCTTCACCCACAAGCCTTTGCTCTTTTGTTCCAGCAGAACCATTCAGCATCTCCCACTCACCCACTGGATATGGCAGGAGTGGTGACTCCTAACAATGCATTCAGCCAATTCCCATCACTAAGATCTGCAGGGGACGGATCTGGCGGGCAGACACACAGGAAGAGAAGGTAGATAGCTTACAAATTACACATATAGACAATGCCAGCTACATTTGTATGAGGCAGACTCTATTTGGTTTCTCCTCTGTGGTTCAGAGCCTGGCAGGGCTGGGGGGAAAGGAGGGAGGGAGTCACGGGATCCTCTAGGACCACACAGCTGCCTTGGACAGGATGTGAAGGTAGTAGACTAAGGCATGCTCATTGGAGCTTAGTTCTGAGTTTTCTTTCCTTACAGTAGAACGTGTGTGGGGGGAAACAGAAGCTGGAGCTCCCCCAGCCCCTTTGGTGTCCGTGTCTGGAGTCTGGTGCCTCTTCCTTGCTTCACCAGCCACACCTATCTGGAACACTCTGATGGTTTTTTATGTCACCTGATTACCTATCTACGGCATTAGCTACAAAACCCTTGATCCCAAGTTTCAAGACTACACCAACTCCAACCATCCTATTAGGCAGATGGTGCCTTTGTCACCACTTCCCTCTGGATTGGATGGGTCCCTGAATGTTGACTTGACGGAATTGTAGACCCATCTGGTGCCCCATCTTCATATCCAAACTACGGAGAGCTCTGAAGGCCAGAACACCTGGGTTCACTTTCCAGTTCCTCCACCCATGTGCCATGTGATCTCAGACAGGTTACTCAACCTATCTGTGCTTCAGGTATCTGTAAAGTGGGATACTTTTAGTACCTACTTGATAAAGTCATAATAGGGATTAATAAATTAATAACATGATATGTTTAGAACAGTGCTTAGAATGTGTCTGTTGTTGTTGATGGTAGACATCATGGCCACGTATGTCCTAATATGGCTGCAGAGAAAGCCACCACAACCTTCGAGAGTTGAGACAGCCACTGCTTGGAGACCAGCTAAACCAAAAATGAAGTATGATCTTGGCCATGAGTAAATGCACACGGCTTGCTTCTTGCTGAACTACAGCCAGGCTGTTCCCAAAGACATCCACCCTGCCCATCCCCATCAGGACAGAGAGAAGCATCGCTTTAGGAGAGTTGAGTCCCTCTGGCGCAGGGGTGGCTGCTACCTGCCAGGCACCTGCTGAGGTCCTGGCCTGGGGCCGGAGGCATGGCTCCCTGGCCGTGAGTTGTACCCAGTGGACATCAGGCATTGCCTTTGTTCCTCAGTGGCAAGAACCTGACTGTCCTAGAGACAAGTTATGAGGGGATTTGTGATTCCTGATGTCAAGTGATGTCTCTCCAGTGAAGGAGAGAATAAAGAAGGTGGGATGAGTGCCAGTCCCTTGCTCCACTTGGCACTGAGAGTGTGACATCTGCTGATCTTTAGCTAAAACCTGCTAGCTATTGGTCACTGCCAGGTAAGACTGTCTTCCCTACCAAATGAGATCACCTCTCAAGTTTCCTTCTATCTTTTCTTTATGTCTATGAAACGTAAGGCTTTGGGGTGAGGGAGGGGAAATGTGTATAATGATCCTGTCCCAGCCTTGTGGACCCCAGACCTCTGAGGAGAGAACTCAATCCCCTCCCTGATTCCCATGCACTTCTCTGCTGGAAAACTAAGGATTTATGGGAATCATCTGACCCTGAGGGGTCTGGAGCCAGATGGTCATTTAGTATAAGCTTAGCAGATTTTGTCCAAAGGCAGAAAAGAACTGGCATTTCTCTGTCCCAATTCTAGTTTTCTGAGAACTGCCTGAGGAAGTCAAGAGTTGGGTCCAGATGAAAAATGTCTTCTCTTAACTAGTTAAACTTGGACTCTCTGGTGCATGGTTTCCCAGCCCTCCTGCAGGATCCCATGCCAAGATGGGTGCTACTGCCTAGGTGGGGGTTCTCTGAATATCTGGGTTGAGGTCCACCCTGGTCTGGGTGGCAGAGAGGCTATGAGGCGGAACACACTGGCCTCAGTGGGAGGGAAAGTGGGAGCCACTGTAGGTCATTAACCCAGGCCAAAAAGAGGTTCCTGGTGGGCTGATGAACAGGCTGCATGGATGGATAGAAAGAACTCTCATGGGTCCCGCCCCTCACTAAGAGCCTGGGGGCTTGACAGGGCAGACCAGGCACCATTTCCATTACATCCCTCACTGGAGGCTGTCTGGCAGCCTTTGGTATATGTGAGAACACATGGCTGAGATATTTCCCTGCAGGCTTCTTCCCAAGAACAGCCATTCTGGCAGCCAGCAGGCAGCTGCAGGACAGACCACAGGCCCAGGAAGTAGGTGGGCTCGGAATACACAAAGTGTGAGCCCAGCTCTGAGGAATGAAGCTCTTCCTGGGGCAGGGCCAGCCAGGCATCTAAGACTGTGAGAACAGCCCTGTAAAGCTCTCCTCCATGGATTTCATAGGAGAGAAGCCTGCAAGGGCTGAGGGCCACACATTTGCCACTCTTTAAAGCATAAGGAGTTTTGTAATCTCATACGCTGTTGGTGGGGCTGATGGATAATGAGGATTAAACATCTGTGATGTGCTGTGTTACTTTACCAGACAAATCACTGAGGCCTGTACTGTTAATCCTGTACCCTGTCAGCTGATAAGGGTGGGCACTCCTTGGTTCCTAAGGCAGGAGAACGTCTGTTGCCATTGTTTGACTTGTCTCCTCTAGACTTGCTGCAGAAGAGCTTTATAATAGTTACTTGCAAAAGCAGGTAGAGTGTTTTGAAGAAAACTCCTGTTTATACAGAATGAACACAACAGCGGGCTGTTCCACTTTGAGGCTAATCCTACCCCAGCCCTGGTCAGGCTCTGTCACGTCAGGAAGACTGCCACCTCCCCTGCAGAAGGGCCTTTTGAGGCAATGGGCGCAACACCCAACATGGCATCGTGGTCAGAAGATCTGAAGATGAGCCCTAACCTGACTGTGTGACCTTGATTAAGTCATCCGAATGTCTTCCTTAGTTTCTCATCTGGGAAATGTGGGGAAGCAGAGACACTTTGGCATTGTGTGAGAATTAACTACACGCTGGTTAGGAAATGGATTGGCTGGTGGTTGAAAAGTCCATAGCAAGTTCTGGTCTGAGGCATGGCTTCATTCAGGTTCTAAGGATACCATGAGTTTTGCCCCTTGGTCTTTCTTCCCCTGGGGAGACCCTGCTCCTCGATATATCTGGCAGCTCTGGCCTCAGCCTCTCACCATGACAACACTCAGGGCAGCAGAGGAAAATGTGTGTCTGTGGCTTGGCATCCTGGCATTCATCAGATTCACCTGCCCATCCCAGAACCGACCAGTGTGACCGGGACATTGAACACACAGATCAACTTCACTCGTTTTCGCACCCACTCACCAAGTGTGAGAACCTATCATTGTGCCGGCACTATTGTGTATTCTGGGGACACAGTAGGGAGAAGATAGATCAGACCTCTCTCTACAGTGTTGGGGCTTTCTTCCCAGTAAGAGAGACAGAAAACAAACAAGTACATTGTATAAATTGATAAGAAACTGGTAAATGATGAGCTTTCAAAATCAATCAAACAAACAAACAATAAGAAGGTAGAGAGTGAGGAGGGGAGTGGAATACTGCTTTAGAGAAGCTGGTCAGAGAAGACTTCTCTTAGAAAATGACATTTGAATAGAGGTCTGAATGAAATGAGAATAGAGGCTGCATGAAGAAGATCTGGGTATAGAACATGCTGGGCATTGGGAGCAGGTGCAAAGGCTCTGAGGCAGAATAAGCCAGGATAATTAAAGAAGAGCCACAAAGGCCTGTGCAGCCAGAGCAGCATGGGCTGAGCAGATGCAGTGGGAGGGGGAAGGGAGAAGGGGCAGAGCCATGCTATACTGGGCTCTGCGGACTTCTGACCATGGTGACGAGTCTGGAGTCTTTCTAAAAGGGCAGAGACACAAGAGTTATGTTTGAAAAATATGTCCGTATACAAATGGCCAACAAGTATATGAAAAGGTGCTCAACATCACTAAGCATTAGAGAAACGCAAACCAAATCCAGAATAAGGCATCACATCACACCTGTCAGAATGACTATCATTAAAAAGACAAGAGATAGTATTGTTGGCAAAGATGTGGACAAAAGGGAGCCCTTGTGCACTGTTAGTGGGAATTTAAATCGTGCCACCATGATGGAAAAGAGTTTGGAGGTTCTTTAAAAAGTTAAAAATCGAACTACCATATGATTCAGCTGTCCCATTTCTGGGTGTATATCCAAAGGAAATAAAATCAGTATCTTGAATGGATATGTGCAGCTCCATGTTCATTGCAGTATTATTCACAATAGCCAAGATATCAAAACAATCTGAAGGCCTGTCAATGGATGAATGACTAAAGAAAATGTGGTATATTTACAATGGAATATCATACAGCCATGAGAAAGAAGGGAATACTGCATTTGCAAGGATACCGACGGATCTTGAAGGCACTATGCTAAGTGAGATAAGTCAGACAGTGAACGACATACTGTGTACTCTCATATGTGAACTTTAAAAAAATCTGAACTTGTAAAAACAGACTAGAATGGTGACTACCAGAGACGGGGGGGGGGTGTGGGGGAATTAGATATGCTTGAAGGACACAAATTTATAACTAGTAGGTAAATAAGTTCTGGAGATCTGATGTACAATGTAGTGATTATGATCAACAATACTGATTATTAACTTCAAAGTTACAAAGAGACTAGATCTGAACTGCTCTCAATACAAAAAAGAATAAATATGTGACATGATAAAGGTGCTAATGCAACTGTAGCAACATATAATATTTAAATGTATCAAACATGTTGTAATTTTATCTCTATTTAAAGAGACACACATATAAAACAGGTAATAATAACAATGTCTTTGCTGCTGTGTGGAGACAGCTGGGGGGAGCAGGGACAGACCATGGTGGCTGGGACAAGGGGGTGACATAGAACTGGTAAGAAGCGGCGAGATTTAGGAGTATATTAGGTGATGGGTCCCACCACTGGAAGCAGAACGCCGTAACCCTCCCACATGGAGATTGGGGCTGTGCCAGAAGTCAGGAGGATAGATGCTGTGGGACAAACAGCATGAACTCTCAATGCTTTGACCATTTGTAGTAGTTTCATGCAGTTTTTTTTTCTTTTGGAGCTATATTCTCACCTTCGTTAGCTTTTTCTGGGTTGGGGGTTATATCTTCAGTCTTGTTTCCTTCCTCCAAGCCCTAGAATCACAGTGAAGGGCTTTAGAGAAGTGGTCCACCCCCAAGCTCTTAACAGGTGATAATCCCAAGGCTTTAAAAAATTCTGGGATGGTGCAAAGTCCCTCTGCTGGGGACCAGGATGCAGCTCTCGTGGTTCCCAGTGGTGGCTTCATTCATGAACAAAGGTTCCATTTGGGGTACTGCCTGCAGCTGGTGGGGGCAATGGGAGAGGATTTAACCCTCCTGCAGTCCACCAGCATCTCCAGATAAAGTGTGCTCAGTAAACAGGGCTGCCCTCCACCATAATGCCGCTCAAGGCCCCCCAGACGGAAATCCTGGAGACACCGCTATGCTCTGTCACCAGCGTTCCATCAGCAACTCCAGTGAGAGTCGAGAGTCCAAGCCAATGAGAGGCAGGCACGCAGATGGGTAACACTAGGGGGTACCTTATTTGTATTATTATTTTTTTCTTTTAGAGGAAACTTCACTTGAAGCATAGACTTCCCATTCCTGCTAGGAGAGCCGCCAGCGGACAGTTCATTGCTCTTGCGCCAGAGGGACACACGTTAGCTTGAGCAGAGCTGCGGTTCTATAGTTTATAAAGCCAGACACACAGGCAGTTCTGCAGGTTGAACACCGGCGAGCGGCTGCCTCAAATCCTCCCCCACACCCAGTGCCCGCCAGCCTCCCGCGCGAGAGGGAGCCGGAGACACCTTGCTTTGGCACTCAGGACCCAGCCCGGCCCCTGACACTCAGGAGGAACTGACACATGCTTGACCAGAGCAGGGCCAAAGTGGCTCTGCCGCCGAGAAACACTTAGTGGGCAGGAACACAGGCCCTCTGGGCTGCCCCCTGTGTGACCGGGGGTGCTGGGTGTTGTGAGAGTGGAGAAGAGCTGAGTAATCTGTGGTTCTCACCAAGGGCATTGCAGCCAAGGACTCTCTCTCTCTCCCCCCATCACCCATCCAATGGTTTAAATTTTCTTCTAAGAAAAATAATCCAGTGTCTCTTTAATCAGTAACCACTGTGGTCAGGAGAAGCACTCATAGAGGTCGGTAGGAGTGGTTAGTGGGTTTAATCATGAAAATGGCCTGGCCGTCCTCTCTGGGGAGGGCAGGGCAGCGATGCCTTGGATGGCTGTCTTTCCTCACCCTCATTTCAGTGGTGAGCCAGCTGGCAGTGCAGCGCTGCTGTCTCTCAGCGTCTGTGTGGCGCTGAGGGCACGGGCAGGGGGCATAAATATTCAGTAATGAGCTCCCTGAGAGTACAGGGAGTCTTGATGGAAGATACAGGCAGCTCCTCTGCTATGAAGCAGAGAGATAGGGAGCGGGGCCCGAGGTACACAAGGGAGGGAAGCCTGAACACAGGACACACTGCTGGCCTTGAGCACTTGATCAAAGATTCTTAAGGGCCAGCGGATGCCAGCCAGCAAAACAAAGAGGAATGCAGCACTGGGGAAGTGGGGTGGCAGTAAGGTGGGGGAGAGGCTGGTGTCCTGTGATTTGGTCCCACGGTCCTGACTCCTTAGTCTGGACTTAAATAAAGAAGGGGCGGAGCACCACACACACACACACACACACACACACACACGCGCAGTTTCCTGCTTCTGACCTTAAACAGGGTGTGGGGGCTGCCCCTGTGCTTTGGTGTAGACAGTGGGCTTCAGGACAATGCTCTCCATGGCTGCTGGCTGCCAGAGAGCACCCGTGCCAACACGGAGAGTAAGTTGCTGCAAGTGCCTAGGGGGCTTCTGTCAATGCACCCTCCGAAGATGGCCACCGACTTTTCTCTGCCATTCTGCCCAACAGCACAGCCCCCTTCCCAGACTGCGGCCCAGCAAGCCACAACCTTGTTCCTGGGCCTCCTCACCTCAGCTCTCAGCCCAGTGCCCTGTGGAGCCTCCGTGGCTGCTGAGGACATTCTCCAGTGCTCCCTGGGTGCATGTTCTTAACACTGCCTTGCTTCTTCTCTAGGCGGCCAACACTTGTATTTCCCCTCCTGTTGCCTGTGCTTCAGGAAAACGCTGAAGAAACACACCTCCTATTCCTGGAGCCCCATGTGTCTTAGATGAGTCTGCCCATCTTTCCTTCTTACACACAAAACACACCTGCATGCAGAGAACACACACATTTTTCTAGCCATGCTGTATGCAGCCCTTCCTTTACTCAACATTTCAGCTCCCAGTCTGTGTGTGTGTGTGTGTGTGTGTGTGTGTGTGTGTGTGTCTATATACACAGAGCTGATTTTTGCCCACCTTAAAAACAAATCATCCCTAATATCTCTGTTTGCATCACAGAAGCCCAGCAGGTACCATAATAAAGTCCTCCTAAAAGGTGGTAAGTTCACCAAAGACTTTTTTTTTTCCCCTGGAGAGCACAGCGAAATGTTTAGAGGAAATTGCACCAGATCCAGAGCACAAAGGGCATCTCTTGTGAAGGAGAGCAGTTGCTATTATTTTGACTCCACGTAAGTAACATAAAAATGCCAGTTGTCTTTTCCCTGGTAACCACTCATGTCAGAGGTACCTTCGTGGCCCTCCTCTCACAGATCAATTTAATTACAGACACAAACGCCCACTGAGTGTGGGGTGCAAACTGGGAGCCTTGGATTTCAATAAAGTCCAGACTGCTTTGAAATCCAAATACAGCCACCCCTCAATTATCCACACTGAGGAAAGGGAGATGGATAATCCTGAACAGCAGATGATTAAAAAATCATTTCTTTTGGCTTTGGGGAGGTACCATATGCTATTTGCAACAGAGCAGCAAAATTTCCTCTCTAGTTATGTTTTGCTGAGATTAATATTGCAGTGCACTTGCATTTCTCCTCATGCACCAGCTGACAGCAGTGGGAGGAAGACAGAGGAGTCGGTGCAGGAGCAAGCTGAGTGGCAGGGAAGCCGTCATGAAGGGAAGGAGGAACACAGCCTGAAGTACTGACGACAAAGATGAGGGCTCTGGGTTTTTTCCCTCTTAACTTGAAAAGAGGGTAGAAGGGAGAAGGAGAAAGAAGAAAAAGAAGAGTAAACACATTTTAAAGCTAAATGGACAGATGAGCTTTAAGAGAGCAAGCTCTCCTGGGGCACTGCCTTACTTCTGTCAAGCTTTCTGACACATACACGGTCCTGTGACATGACTCGTCTCCTTAGAACGCCCAGTCTCCGCTGGTCTGTGGAGCATGACTAGTGCTCTCGTGCCTCGTTGCTTTTGCTTATTCGAAAACACCTGCCTACAATGCCCTCTTTTTCTCCTGTCCTATCCAAAGTCCATTCTTCTTTCAAAACCCAGCCCATTTCCTGTCTTTCCATAAAGACTTTTCTTCTTTTTTAAATGTGTGTTTGCTTATTTATTTATTTATTTAGAGCGACCGTGAGCAGGGAGAGGGGTAGAGCAAGAAGGAAACAGAGAATCCCAAATAGGCTCTGCACTGTCTGCACAGAGCCCTACATGGGGTTCAGTCCCACGAACCACGAGATCATGACCTGAGCTGAAATCAAGTCAGACGCTCAACAGACTGAGCCACTCAGAGGTCCCTCCATAAAGTCTTATGTCCTCATATCCGCTGGAAGCAACCTTCTTCTTCCTCTCCCACTCCCCTTCTAAAGGGCCATAGCACAGTGTTCTCTTTCCTGATCTATCTGGAGTGTAAGTTCCCAGAGCACAGGGAGAAATGCTGTGCCAGGCCACTGAGGGTTTCTCTTTTTGGTACATGGTAGGTGACCCCCACCTGGGGACAGAGAGATAAAAATCTTGCAGCAAGGTGTGAAGACACCAAACTGTTGGTTCTCAAGCTTGAGTGGTGTTAGGCTTTCGTGGGGGACTTGTTGATAAGAGTTTCCCCAAAGTCAGACGCCTGGGGATGCCACTTCAGAAGGTTGGGAGGACTCAGAGTTAGGCATTTTCCCACACTCAGGAGGGTCACCCCTGAGAAGTCAGCTGTAAACACACACATCGCCAAGGCTCACACAGTGAATCTCCATCCTGGCATTCCACTTACACAGGTGGAGCCAAACTGTGAGAACAGAGATACCGAGAAACAGCTGGCATTATTACTGTTCTCTATCATACCTCCTAATGCTGAGGCCAGCATTTTCGTACAGAGGGGAAGAAAAAAACCCTAAGACAGTGGTGAAAATAGTACAGAGATTTGCAACAGATTCTCCATATTTCCTTCAGCCGAAGCTACACATTTCTGCACTTTTTAGCATCTCTGATGTTTGGGTGCCCCTTACAATCCGCAATTGGGGTGAAGTACTGACTGCATTTACTTACTGGCTTGATCCTAGCTCCTTACTCTGCAATCATGTATACCAATCAATTATGTGCATTCCTGAAGCTACCTATGTTGAATTTCACTGCCATTTAAATAAGTTTTAAAAGATTACACTATAATTTGGTGTTGAAATGAAAAACTATGTACACAGAAGGGCATGAAAACAGCAGCGGGACAGAGTTTGTAAGAGTTGTGAACAGTACAGACAGAGAAAGAATTTCTGTAACTAGAGAAGAGCTCTATAAAATGTTAGCCCATGAGGATCTAAGGAAAGCTGGATGACTGATTTTTGCTAATAAACAAGATGTTAAAGAATGCATGACTGTAGCAGAAATCTCCCGGTTTTTGAAACTAACTTCTATTAAAGATCACCAGTGGCATATCCAGGCATGCTGTGCTCTGACTGACGAAGGATTGTGCCAAGGACTTGGATGGATGATGTCATGACTTAAGATTAGATGATCTCTACTGATCTCTCTCCTCCTAGACTTTGTATAAATGAAGTGCTGGACTTTACCTGAAAGCTGCAGAAATTAATGGTTTAGATATATTTATAATAAACTGATTTAAACTTTTTCTATAAGAAGAGAAATTAAGACCACTTATTTGAGAAGAAAGATGAAGTCTCACTTTCCAATCTGCTTTCTCATTAGTCCCTTCCAAAGCAAAGTCTTTAAAGCTGTGATTGCCATTTTTCTCATAATGAATCCTCTCAGGACGTTGTGTAGTCTGTGGTAAGTACAAAGGGAAAGGAAGACATTTTTAACTTTAAGAGCTTTATTGTCAGCATAAGCCTCCCTAGTTGAATGTTGTTCTCTTCTTGTTCCATTAAGTCAAAATACAAATCAGCACAGGTATTCAGTTTCCAATATTTTAAAATGTAATGTTACTTATGAAATGTATTTTGCATAAGGTTGTGTATCTATT
>NC_043702.1:70134484-70155344 GCF_006229205.1 Suricata suricatta
GCCCAGTTGTATCCTGGCATTAGTCCCTCTTTCAAGGCTGGGTAGAGACAAGGTTTCTTTGCATGACTTAACTGTAACCCCTCCCAACTGTCCAAATGTAATCTAAAACTTCCTGCCTCAGGATCAGCTTTCCAGTAGCTCGGCCATCCCTTGCTCTCCTACATCTTCATTCACCATCAGTGAAGATCTGTTACTCAGTCCTGGAGGTAGCATTCTAAACTTTGCCTTGTAGCCATTGTTCCCCAAACCACCAGTGTCTAAGTAGGTTCTCTGGTTCTTTGCTGTGTCCCCACTACTAGGCTGAGGTATTGATTCGTACTTTGCTCATTAGAGTGTATTGTCAGGGTTGTGGGGTATATCAGAAGACTGGCTTGCTGGATATACAGTATGTAAAAGCCAACAGTAAAATCCTTCATACTGTATTTAACAAATTAAAGTTTCTTAATTTTAGCTTCATATGCTGAAAAGCAGATTCAGAAAGATAACAAACTACCTAGACTTTGCCAACTCTTTAAGCTGCTAGTTAGGCATAGAAGGGATTAAATTATGTGCGTGTTTTTTTCCCATTACCAAAAATTGACTACATTTTGGAGAATGCCCATAAAATAAGTTGGGTTAGATGCCAAACCAAATTTATATGTAGTATTTAACTGGAAGATATCCTTAAAACCATAGCCCACATTCTGTTTTTTCCTTCATGTTTACTTAAAGAACACAGATAAACATTAGATGTCTAAAAGAATTAGTAATAAGAAGCCTGTCTAAAAAATAAACCTGTTGAAATGGGCTTTAAAAGACATCAAAATCATCAACCATCATGTGTTGATTCTATATAGATATAGACACAATATATAAAATACTAATTTAATGTTCTACCTATAATAATAAAAGAACTTCTATATCATGCTCTCTCAAAGAATATATGATAGTTTTAAGACCATATTGGTGATGTAAAGAACAGAGAGTTTTAAAACTTGATGCTAAAAAATGGCTGTTTCTGTTAAATCCTAAAATGGTGTGTGAAACTGTGAAGAAATTGTAACAGGATACAGTTGGTTAATTATACAATTTTTTAAATCAGTTGTCTAGTCATTGTTGTATTGTTCCAAAAACTAAAGTTTATGGTCTTGCCTGCTAGATATCTGTTTTTTGAAAGAAGATTCCCATAGTCTGTACCCGAAAAGTGCCTAAAATTGATTTGTGTGGGTTTTTAAGTCCATCTAATAAAGTATATGTGTTTTCTATGGTAAAAAAATATGTACAAGAATGATTTGTCATAACAACAGATGTTTAAATTAATCTAAAAGAGCTCTTTCAATAAGAAAAAAATTATGAGGAAAGAAAGTATCGTGTCATAGTTTAATTAGGAACATTCTTTGTTCTTGATACATCAAGTGATGGTGAATTTTATAAGAAAAGGCATCTCAGATTTAAAGAAATAGAAGTAAAAGTCCCACACACTTCACCACACTGCCTTTTTTCTCAGAGTTTAAATATCAATAATCACTGTTTCAACTCTGATACTTCTTAACATCAAGATATTTTGCATAAAAAATGAAATTTTTAGGTTGTCTCTGCCTTTTAAATTTTCACAATTTTTTAGGTCCACCAACTCTGTGCTATTCATCTCTTACTAAAACAAACCAACATAAGAAAAACAGTTTGTCTGCTCTAACCACCATATTTTAGAAGCTAGACCTACTGAAGAATGAGGAAAATATCAAGTGAGAGATGGAAATGAGATAGAAAGACTTTGGTCCAGACGGACCCAAGCAGCTATCATAACCTCTCTTCCTATTTCAAACAACGGCAATCACAAAACATTTAAAAAGACTATTAGCTGCTTTCACATATTATTGTATTTAATCCCAAGAAACATAACAAACAGGTATCATTATTCCTTTTTTCACAAGTGAAGAGAGTGAGGTCAGAGAAATGAAGTAACTTACCTCAGAAGCCAAGGATCATCAGTGGTGGGACCAAGATTCGAAGGACGCATCACCGCAGCGTATGAGCCGGAGCCTCCGGAAGCAAGCTCCTCCAAGTGCACTGCCGTCTGCACTGGGGCGCTTTGCAATCACTGCCAGCCCGCAATGGCGACAGTGTGAACCGTACTCCTCAGGGTTAGTGAGAAGTCCACACACTGCCTTCTGTGGACCTGAAGATCGTGGCGGAGTTACCTGACAGCGCTCTTTGTTGAACTCAGAATGCAAAAGCCCTTGCCTCTGAAGGTAGCACAGGGGCCACCTGTTCTTGACTGAACCTCAGGTTTTCTTTCCGTGTAATGTGCTCCCACGTCCTGCAGAGTTTCCTGGAGCTCTCTTTCAGATTGAGTTTAGCCCACTTCACACCTGGCTAGCATTTGAGAGCACACCATGTGACTGACACATTGCCTGACCATTGGGGCACGTCTCCTCGCTAACCTTTGACCCTGCTTTATGACTTCACCTCGAGAACCTTCTCCCTGAGATTCTTCCTTCTTTCTAATTAACTTTCTATTCGTGGCACCTGGGTGGCTCAGTTGATTAAGCGTCCGTCCAACTCTTGATTTGGCACAGGTCATGATCTTAGCTGTTTGTGGGTTCGAGCTGGATATTGGGCTCTGTGCTGACAGCTTGGAGCCTGCTTGGGATTCCCTCTCCCCCCCCGCCCCCCCAACCTCTGGTCACTTCTTGCTTGCATGCTCTCTCCCTCCAAATAAATAAACTTTTTTGAAAAAGAATGCTATTCTGAAAAGTGCTCTCTCATCTCAGTAATCAGTGATTCTCTATCGCTGCTGGCATTAGAATCACCTGAAGAGCAAGAAAAACGCTCCTGTGCTGAGGCCACGCCTCCTGCTGATTAAAACAGAATCTCCAGACGAATCTCTGGAGGGATCTGGGGTCAGTATGTTTTAAGCTTTGTCGGCGATCTCAACAGGCAAAGTTTGTGAGGCATCAAATCGCATTACTTGTCTCCTTCGGCCGTCCACCGGCTGGGGTTGTTACCCCTGACAGTTAAGCTGTTTAAGTTAAAATTCCTTTAATAATCTTCCCTCAGCGACATAGCCCCTCTTCAAAAATAGCTTTTGTTTTTATTCTAAAACAGCTCCACACATTTATTGTACAAATGTTAGCCTTGCAAATACAGCCAAGCAAAGGGAAGGAAATACTAATCACTAGTAACCTCACTCTGAAGCAATAACTACTGCTAATGTGTCCACAAAGAGAAGGCCAGCATCTTTTCTTCGTATCTCTTTTGTACACGTGTATTTTATTATTCATCCAGTTTTGTTGCCTGCCTTTCTCACCCAAACACACCTTCTCTTATTCTTGCCTTTTCCTTCTCTGTCCTGACTTCCAGAGCTTTAATAAGTCAGTCTTTGCTGGGCTTTTCAACATGGCCTTCTGCTGTGAATTCTGAAGCCTCTTTTTATCCTAATGGGCAATTCAGTTCAGAAGCATGAAACATGCTCCTTCCGGAGCCACTGTCTTTCCAAATGGCTCTACCATCTGGCTGCCCAACTGCTCAAGCCAGACATACCTGAGGTCATCCTAGATTCCTTGGCCATCTCACACTTCATTTCTAACCACACTGGTTTTCTAACCAATTATTTCACACTGGTTATCTCACACTGGTTTTCTAACCAATTATCAATGCACACCCATTGTATCTCTTAATATTTTTTGAATCCGTACACATTTCTGTATCCTACAGCTGCAACTTCTTTCCATCAAGACATCTTTGCCATGGTCTCCTAACTGCTCTCTTTCCTCAGTCCACTCCCCACACCATCTGGGTTCATAGAGTCATTCCTATTACCTTGACAGTAGAGTCCATGCACCTTACTAAGGCTTTCAAAACCTATGGGATCAGCACCTGTTTAACTCGTGTCTCCTCCAACCTCCTCCCACAACCCCACACCTGGCCCACAATGTTTCAGGAACATGAAACTGTATCCCTCTTTGTCCTGCCACAAACATGTCTTCCATTCCTTTTTCTGGTGGACATCTACTCATCTTGCAGATCTCATAATGGTTTCTCATGTCCCTGGAGAGGTCTCCTTTGACTCTCTAAATCTGGATTAGAGGTCCTCTTTGTGCCCCCCTAATGTCCTGTCCCTCTGCACACCAAAGCTCATAATCACATGGACTTGCAATCATCTCTGTGCTTGCCTACATTCCTTTCCAGACTGGAATGAGGGGCCATGTCTGTTTTGCACACCACTATGTCCCCACTATCTAGTAACAAATGCTTAAAACATTTGTTGAATGAGCAATGATTGCATCCCTTCATAATATATCCTGTAATTAATCTTTAAGCACAGAAGGGGTTCTCTGGATTGTGATCTCAGTTACTACTTAGAACAATAGCAGAGGCTGGGTGATGTTTTTCTCTATGCGTCCAAGGGAAACGCTTGAGAAGGGGGTGGATTTCTCCTGTTCTATTGACCAGTCTCCTGGGCTTTCTCTGCTTCATACCCTTTCCTACATTCTTTGTTCTCCACTTCCTAGCTTCCTCCTGCTTTGCAACCTCAAACAACCTCTGCAATTCCAACTCAAATTAGCCAAGTTGACTTTTGTATGAGCCTCATTTTATTTATCACAGAGGAAAATAATCCTTATCTCCTCATTAATAAGAGACAGCATTGTAACCCAAAGCTCTGTAGCTTTTCAAATAAAATCATGAATATCTGATGAATATCTGACATTTGCCTGTTGTTGATACCATCATCTTCAACACTTTAGCACTGGGAAAAACCAAAGGAGCTGGCAAAGATAGAGATAAATTGTATGATTTCCAGTCTTTCAAAGAGTTTGGGTTCCTTCTTCAAAATATTGTGAATCTTTAGTGCCACTGAAGTAGCTACATGACACCATCTGGGGATGAGTGAGTTTTTTATGGAATATTAGGCATGTGTAATTTGGGGCCCTTTAAAAAAAAAAAGAACACAAAATTAGAAATATACTATAAGCCTTGAAAAACGGTCGTGCAGGTTGGAAGCCCCTGAAAAGTCATCCTTCATTAGGTAAGTCTGTTTTCTGTCCTACATGTTAATCTTTTTAAACTTATTTATTTATTTGAGAAAGAGAGAGAGAGAGAGAGAGAGAGAGAGCATTCCAAGCAGGCTCTGTGTCATCAGTGCAGAGCCCAACATGGGTCTTGAACCCATAAATGCCGAGAATCCTGAGCCATAACCAAGAATCAGACATTCAACAGTGTGAGCCACCCAGGCACACCATTCTATGTTAATTTTTGTAATTGGAGAAACTGAGACCCAGGGTAATAGGTCTGTCTGTGAGTTGGCTTGAGGGCTGATGGCTGACCAGCCAGTCCCCCCTGGAGGGCCTCCTGCTTGTTATAGAGTTAGACGGACTTTAAAAATTAGCTAAATCCTCACTCCTTACTCCATTCACACAGGCCATGCCAGAAGGATAAAAATATAGAGAAGTAGGGAAGCCTGGGTGGCCTGAGTGGTTAAGCCCGGACTCTTGATTTTGGCTCACACCATGATTTCACCGTTTGTGAGTTCAAGCCCTGAGTCGGGCTCCACACTAACAGTACAGAGCCTGCTTGGGATTCTCTGTTTCCCTCTCTCTCTGCCCCTCCCCTGTTTGCTCTCTCTCTCTCTCTCTCAAAATAAATAAATAAACTTGAAAAAATATATAGACAGATTAAAAAATAAATCTTTTTTTCAGTGAATTCAGGTTCTGTGTGAGCAACGGGCTTCTTAGTCCAGTGAGAAGAGCTGTGGGCAGGGAGGTGGGGGTCGGTTCCGTGGGATCTTGTTCATTCCAGTAAGCACCTCCAAACATTGACCTCCTTATGCTGATTCTGAAACTGATTAACCTTGAGTCAGTTAATAAGCTTCTGTTCCATGTTCGCAGGAAAACAAGCGGATTCTGAACTTGGTAGAGTGGAGCAGTGTAGACACACCACCAGTTTTATAAGAAGAGGGGAGCAAGAGCCTGGCACCACTGGACCACCCCGCAGCTGTGGCCCTGCAGGGGTGGAGTGACTTCTCAGACCCCCACCTCCGGCCAGGAAGCCATCCCGAGGCCTGGGTTCCCGGTCTGCCTCACTTCCTGAAGACCCCTCATCAGTCTGGGCCCACTTGGGACTTCATTGTTGTCTCCCGACTCTCTCGTGGATCACTCCCGCTTGTCCAGGGCTGTGGCTCAGGATCCCGGTTTGAGGACAGGACGGGGGGGGGGGGGGGGGGGGGGGGGGGGGGGGGGGGGGGGGGGGGGGGGGGGGGGGGGGGGGGGGGGGGGGGGGGGGGGGGACTCCAGTCTCCAGTTGTGTCAGCCGGGTTGTCATCTTGCCAGCAGGAATCATAATGTATTAGAGGCTTGGGGGCGGTCACATCATTTAAAACTCCGGCCCCAGCTGTGTGCTTTGGAGGGCATCCTCGCTCCAGGTTCCCAGTTTATAAAACTAAGGGCTGGACTCAATGCCCTTGAAGGCCCTTTGCAGCTCCATGGTCTGCAGATGCTAAGTAAAGTTGTAATAAGAAGAAAGTTTGCTCCTTCACGGGTTAAGAGTGCTTTTATTTCTTTATCTTTTGGTCAATGATGTCACAGATAAGCACAGTCAGTCCATATGGGGCACACTGCTATACCTGCTGCACTTTTTATTTTAAAGGATTAACTTTGAGACTTTGTCAAATTTCGATGAAGAGAGCGAGGGCAGGCTGCCACGGGGGCTGGGCCCGGCCCGAGGTCAGCATGCGCTGGCTGTTTACATTTGGGGAAGACTCATGACAAACAGAATGTGCGTGGCAATGAACAGGCACGTGCTGAGTGTGAGCTCTGTGGGGAGCGGATTTGTCGCACCACCCTCTCCGAGGGTGCAGCCCAGTTCTGGGGCTTCAGGGGGAACTAGAGATACAAAGTAGGAGCAGGTAGGTCTAGAACTGAGGACAGGAGGTTCATTTGGGAAAAACTCACTGAGGTCTTGGGGCAGAGCCCTGGGGCATTTTTATAGGACGCTGGCCCCTCATGTACGATGGGGAGTGCAGGCGTGGCATGCAGTGGTGCACAATAAAGGGCAGAGTCTTTCCTTTCTGTGTGATTGTGAAGTATACCTAGAGCATAGCTCATGGGGGTCAGCTCTGCCATTGCCCACCCACCGCCAGGCCTCCGGTGCTTGGGATCACTAGGGTGGTGCCACAGTGGTTTCTCTGTGGGCGCCCTGGGCTTAGTGACCTCTAGAGTCAATGTTAGTCAGGCTATTGTTGGGCCAGTTGTGTTTGCTAAAGCTCTTTAAAACAACATGTAAAATTGTAGGCTTGTCATGCACTGTATTCATGGTTCTGAAAGGGGTTCTTGTGTAGGCAAAAGCCCCAGAAGGCCCGGGGCAGGGGCTGGGGTCACTCCCTGCTTTTCCCAGTCTGGCTGCCAGCCCTGTGGCTGCAGCTGGCCCTGGAGTGAGGCTAGGCCTGCTGAAGGCCCTGAGCAAGCAGAACAGCACTGTCCTTGAAGTCCACCAGGATCCACACTGGTGTTGGTAGTGGAGAACAAATGGGGAATTATCTGCTGAGGGTTAATAATGGAGTCCTTGGGGAGACAGAAAGGCAAGAACCAGAAAGGACCAGTTGCTGCAAACCCAGATGCTCCTCTGTATAGAAACCCCTTTCCTAAGTAGGCCAGCTCAGCCAGCCGCATGCCTGCCTCCGTCTCTCCAGCTGGGGAGGGGAGGGAGAGCCCAAGATGGTCTCTACTCTCTGTACTTGGGCAGGGCTGGGAGTATCAATATTCATTATCTGAGCATTTTGTGCCAAATGCCACATGCCCAGCTCCACATTTATCTTCACAACAGTTGACCCCATGAGACAGATGCTTCCTGAAGCAGAGGCCCCCACCCCACCCCAGGTTAAAGATGAGGGAGCAGTTGCTGACAGGCTATGTCCAAGGCTACATGGCCAGTAAGCACAGGGCCAGGATGTGAAAGCAGGTCTGTCTAACTCATTGGAGCTCTTCACTTTGATGGGACTCAGCAGATGGACATGCTGCGTCACTATGAGAAAATGGCTTCTCCTCTCTGAGTTGCAGGTGGCTCATCTGTAAAGGAGGGCTGATACACCTCTCTCTAGTGCTGAGGTGAGAATTAGATGAGTATGGACAGTCAGGCTCTGTGCCTGGCATGCAAAAGGAGCTAAATTTGGCTCTTTGTCCTTCCTTCAGACATGCGGTAATCTCAATGGAGTCCAGGATGGGTGTGAGAGAGGTTGTGGTCACTTCCTGCTTTCCTTTCAGCCCCAGAGCATGTAACACTGGGAATGCCTGGGTGCCCGTCAGGTTATCAGGCTAGCCATGGGGGACCTGCGGCTGCACAATGACCTTGACCCCTGACTGCATCCTCACCACTCTTCCCCAACAAGTGGATCCATCTTAAGCTGGCCCTTCCCACTGGGAAGCTACAGAGCAGTGCTCTCACCTGCCCAAGATGCCCATCCTTCCCCTGGATTTGCTCTTCCTGTGGCTAAAATCCTGGCTCATGACCCCCTTTTCTTCTCCACCTCTCCTGGCTCCATTCCCTGGAACCCTAATGAGTGTGTAGTAGGCTAAAAAATGGTCCCCCAAAGATATCTACTTCCTAATCCTGGAATCTGTGAATGTTATCTTGTATGGCAAAAAAAGGACTTGACAGATGTGATTAAGTTAAGGTTCTGGAGATGAGGAGGTTATCTGAGTAGATAGGTCTTAAATACAATTATAAGAGTCCTTGTAAGAAAGAGGCAGAGGGAGGGGGCCTTGGTGGCTCAGTCAGTTCAACATCCGAGTCAGGCAATGATCTCACAGTTGGTGAGTTCAAGCCCTGCATCAGGCTCAGTGCTGACAGCATGGATCCTGCCCCGGGGTCTTCCTCTCTCTCTGCCCCTCTCCCACTTGTGCTCTTTCTGTATCTCAAAATAAATAAAAACTTTAAAAAAAAAGAGAGAGAAAGAGTGGGAGATTTCACACACAAAATGAAGGCAATGCAGAACATGAAGTGATATGGCTCCAAGCCAACAATGCTGGCAGCAACTAGAAGCTGGAAGAATCAGGAACGGATTCTTCCCTAGAGCTTCTGGAGAGAGTGTGGCCTCCTGACACCTGGACTGAGGCCCAGTGATACTGATTTTCAACTCTTGCCTCCAGATTTGTGAGACTGTTTGGTTTTAAAATTCTGTTAAAACATACATAACATAAAATGTATGGTTTTAACCACTTTTAAGTGTCCAGTCTGTGGCCTTACAGACATTCACATTGTTGTGCAACCGTCATGTTCATTCATCTCCAGTCTTTTTCATCATTCCAAACTGAAACTCCATACCAATTAAAGGGTAACTCCTCCTCCTCCTGTCCCACAGCCCCTGGCAAATGTCTACTTCCTGCCTGTATGAATTTGAAGACTTTGACTACTTTAGGTACCTCATAAAAGTGGAATCATACAATTTTCTTTTGTGTCTCATATATTTCACTTAGTATAATGTCTTCAAGTTTCACCCATGTCCTAGCATGTATCAGAATTTTTTCTCTCTTTCTAAGGCTGAGTAATATTCAATTATATAATATACACCACATTTTGTTTATCCATTCATCCATCAGTGGACATTTGGGTTGTTTCTACCTTTTGTTTTAAGACACCAAGTCTGTAGTAATTTGTCACAGCAGTGATAGGAAACTAATACATTGGTGATTTGATCCTTGGCATCCCCCTTTTCCTCTCTATAGGTCAAACAGTACAGCCATGCTTCTTAAGGTCTGGTGATCTGATTCCCTGCCTCAGAATCACCTGGGAGAAGGGTGGAGGTGAGACGCTTTTTTTAAACATACAGATTCCTAGGTTCTATCTCATATCTTCAGAATCAGACTCTGACAGGAGAGGATCAGGGAAGCTGTATTTTTAACCTGTGCATCAGCAGACTTTTATATACACTAGCACTTGAAAACTAGCTTAATGAGTTACTTCTTTCAAATACAGTGTTCGATTACATGTGTCTTCTGGATATAACCCCATAACCTGAAGGAATGACTTCCTGCTGGGAGTGTGAGGCATAGAGGTGACACACAGCTCTCTGAGCTCTCAAATTACATGACAGATAGAGTGGACAGATAACAGAAAACACCTGCTATGTCAGAAGTTGAATGCAGTTTTACTTTTTTTCTTTTTGGTCTTGGAGGAAGAATTGTTCTTAGTGGGAGAATTGTACGTTTGTTGTTTCGCACAACTACAGGAGCCTCCCTTGTGCTAAGAAATGAGATTGCTGGGCCTGAGCCAGATGGGTAAGGATGAAACAAAAGAAGGCTAAACAGCTTTTGGAAATTAAGAAATGTTGAAGTCTGTTAGCCTCCAGAAGGGGAAGAGATGAGAGGATAAAAGAACAGACTCGCAGGAGATGGCCCAGTGGTCTAGTGAGAGCTTTAGGAAGGCATGGGGCACAGTGTCCTGACACAAGGCTGGGGCATATGGCAGACAGGATCAGAGAGGAAACCCTGCCAGTGAGCAGAAGCACCAAGATTAGGAGCAGTGATGTCTGTCTGAGAGTGAGTTTACTTCCTACCTTGTGCTATAATTACCTTCTTTGACCACTAAACCTTCAGTAAAGCCTGTTACACAAAACTGTGTACAAGGAACTTTTCAGGAAAGGAGGACAAGAGTTTTGAACCACGCCAGGAGAGAAGTAGACACCGCAGGAAGTGGGGTGACAGTGAGGACGCAGCTGGTAGAAGGAATGACCAGAAGAAGGTGAGTCCCTGCCCCTGAAAATTCACACACATTTTGGGGGAGGCCAGACTTTCTGTAGTCGGTGGAATGGCGACTTCCCTAGTCCATTTAATTTGGTATTGGTGAGTCTCATAGATGGTGTGTGTGCATGGGTATGTGTGTCCATGTGTAAAACAGAAGATTCAAGTTATTGAAAGTCTGATAAAAGATATTCTGGAGACAGAGATTAGTAAAAAATGCAAACTTCTCTTTTTGATATTTTTCCTTCATTCTTCCAGGCCAAATGCTCAGGTATGTGGAATTTAAATAATTGTTTTTAAGTCAAATCAATTTTGGAACAGAGAGAGTTAGAGGTTTATAGACTCCCTTGGTCATCAGTGATTGCTGATTAATGATGCTGGAGTCTGTAATTATACTGCTGTCAAGAGGCTGTGTCCTCGATAAATCCAGGCTCATCTGCCTTCCCAAGACACCGGCAGAGGAGTGTCTTGATTTATCTCCCAATTGGCACATATTCTCTTTACTGTACCTTAGAGAACGCTCAACTACTTAATGGTTTGAGAGGTCAATTTTCATCTTGCTTGTATTGAGCAACCTAGAATTTAAGTGTCCTTGCCCACAACCATCAGGACATAAATTGGACTTTTCTTCTTATTGCTTTTTTGGTTCACTTTTCTCTCCCTAACTAACCTCTTTCATTCAAAAAACTGGGTGTGGTAAACTGCAAAAATGGTGATACATCACCACTCCTCTCTGAATACATGTCCTTTAAAAGGTAACTTTGCTGCTCTCCCATTTAGAGCTGGAATGATAGAGTCTATTTTGCTCCCCTTCGAGTCTGAGCTGGCTTTGTGACTTGCTTTGGTTGACAGAATATGGTAGAAGGGACAATGTGCCTGTTTCCAGGCTGGCCCTCAAGAGGCTTTCACTCTGCCACTCTGCGAACCCTTCCGGCTGCCATGTGAACAGACCCGGGCTCAGCTGCTGCTTGATGAAAGACAAGGGTCCATCACCCTCTCCCACTGCCCCCTGTCCTCAGGTCAGAGCCTATATGACGTGCAGCTAATCCCAGGCCATACCAGAAAAACCACCCAGCTGAGCCTAGTTTAAATAGCCTAACTGCTGAATCATGTTCTACGTTTGGTTTGCTATACAGCATTACTATGGCAATAAATAAGCAATACACTGGGTACCCACTGTCCACTTGGAATCTGGAGTCTGGAACCACACAGAATGAGAGATACAGAGATGAGGAAGACAGTTCTTACCCTTGAGGAGCTCACAGCCTCGTGGGGCAGATAGGCTGACATATACTTGGAATCGGAAATGAGAAGGGAACACATTCTTATTGAGCAATGTCTATACACCAAGCCTGACATAGGCATTTACTACATTATCCTCTCACTAGTCTCTGCTGTAAGCCTGTGAGGCTGACACTAGTATTAACCCATTTTGGAGATAGGAATACTGAGACTTACAGAAGTGACGTCAGGTCCTGACTCCATAGCCCATGTGTTTCTTGCCAGCTCCTGATGCCCTTCTACAACATGTGTAAGTCTTAAAGAACCAGATGAAGGGGCACATGGGGCTTAGAGGAAGGAGACAAAACCTCCCTGGGACCTGGCTATTGGGGGAGACTGGGAGACTGAGGTCACCGAACACGGAATGAGGCCAGGGGGTGAGCTGTTGTAACGGTGGCCTGGAGAAGCCTGATAGCGTGCATTTGGGCTGGGGGCCTGCTAGGGAGCCAGAAAATGTCTCCAGTTCCTGTCTGCATGGAGGCTGAAGAAGGCAGGACATACCCTGGGGGAGGCAAGGGTAAGGGGGGACAGGAGAGATTTTTTTGATCTCTTTGTCAGAAAGCTCAGAAAGCAGGTCTGCTTCCTCTGCTGCAGAGTATTCAATGCCAGACAATGCCTCTTGGGAATTTCTGCACCCAATGGACTTTTTTCTATATTTATTTATTTATTTTTGAGAGATAGAGTGCAAGTGGAGGAGGGGCAGAGAGAGACAGAATCCAAAGCAGGATCCAGGCTCCGAGCTGTCAGCACAGAGCCCAATGCAGAGCTCAAACTCACTAACTGTGAGATCATGACCTGAGCTGAAATTGGATGTGCAACTGACTGAGCCACCCACGTCCCCCTTGATAGGATTATTTTTTAAGTAAATTTTTATAATGTTTATTTATTCTTGAGAACAAGTGTGAGCAGGGGAGGGGCAGAGAGAGAGAGGGAGACACAGAATCTGAAGCAGGCTCTAGGCTCTGAGCTGTCAGTACACAGCCCAACGTGGGGCTCAAACTCATGAACTGCGAGATCTGAGCTAAAGTCGAATGCTTAACTAAATGAATGGATTTAAAAAAATACATAATTATTAATATGAAATTCACTTTTTCCCTTTGGTGTCTTTTCTGCAATGATACTTTCAGATGCTTTTTTTTTTTAAGTTTTTATTTACTTCCTTTGGGAGAGTGAGCTGGGAAGGGGTGGAGAGAGGGAGAAAGAGAGATTCCCACACAGGCTCCACACTGCCATCACAGAGCAGATGTGGGCCTCAAACTCACGAACCACAAGATCATGACCTGAGCTGAAATCTATAGTCGGACACTTAACCCACTGAGCCATCCAGGTGCCCCTGGAGGGGTGTTTTTAAATGGATTGTCTAGTTTCCTTTTGAGGACTCCTTTGGCCAAAGGGATTGCACACTGTCACTGTGTGTGATGTACCAGTCCTGGGAGGCTCCTTATCTCTCTGCTCTAAGTAGTATTTCCTTCTTTCTGCAAAATATCCATTCATACAGAGGGGCATGGACAGACACAAAGTGGGTCCTAACACGTGCCTGGGCTGACCTCTTGCAGATAGCATCCATGTCTGCTATATTTATTGCTCCCTTACTTTAAGTGGAGGTATGCTGCAGTAAAAACAGCTAATGTGTATTGAATACTATGTACGAGGCACTGTTCTGTTAGTTCATGGTAACAAAAGTACTATTATTGTCCTGGTTTTTCAGTTGAGGAAAAAAGCAGGGGAAGACAGCTGTGTTCAAGGGCTTAGGGCTGGGAAGGAACAGGAAATAGATTTGAACTAGTGGTTCTAGAGCCCATGGTCTTAAGTTCTGCTCCAATTTGTGTAGAAATGAAATCCCAGGGGCACTGGTCTGAAGAAGTGGGTCTGGGGAGGTGAGCGGGGATCTTTCGATTTTTACTTTATATACTTCTGCAGTTGGTTGAGGTGAGTATGTAACAAAAATGCAAATCTGAGGAAAAAGAAGAAAATAAAAAATACCCCAAAATATTCCTGAAAAATTGTGCAACGTTAGAGCTGAAAGTGACCTTGGAGATGATGAAGCTCCAGGAGGGAGTTATCTGGAAGGTGAAGCAATCAGCTAGGTGCTGATGACAGAATCTGGAGGAGAACCTGGTTGTTTGTGTTTGTTTCTTCTTTTCAGCTCTGCCTACAGGACAGGATTTATGCCAGGGCCCCCTGAGGGTGGAGCTATGGTCTGAGGTGAACTTGCCCTGATCTTTCACTTGACAGTCCTCACTTAGCATAATATCCTCAAGGTTTATCCATGTTGTTGCAAACAGCAGGATTTTCTCCTGGCGAGTGATATTCCCTTGTATGTAAATGCCACACCTTCTTTATCTATTCATATTGGTGAACTCTTAGGGTTTTTTCCACATCTTGGCTACTATGAATAATGCAGCAATGAATATGGAGGTACAGATATCTCTTTGATATTCTGTTTTCATTTCCTTTGGATATATATATACACGCAGAAGGAGGACTGCTGGATCACATGGTGGTTCTACTTTTAGTTTTTGGGGAAACCTCCATATTGTTTTCCATGGCACCTGAATCAATTTACGTTCCCACAACAGTGCACAAGGAGTCCTTTTCTTCACATCCTTGCCAACACTCATTTCTTATCTTCTCGATGATAGCCATTCTATTAAGTGTAAGCCAGAGAAGAACAAATACTTCATGATATCACTTACATCTAGTAAACAAATACATTGTGGAAATCTAGTGCAGAGTATAGTGAGTGTAAATAATCACATGTTATAATCATCAAACTCACTAAGGCACTTGATATTAATTATTCTCACTACAAAAAAAGAATTATGTGACATGACAGAGCTGCTAATTTTCATCACAAGGACAATCCTATTATAATATATAGATGTAGCGAGCCAACATGTTGTCCTAGCTAAATTTGCACAATGTTTTATATCAGATACATTTCAATAGAAAATAAATAAAATATACCCCTCCCTCATTCTCACTACCTGCCCAGGCCTGCCTCAAGCAGTTGGGGCTGTCACGCTGGCTCCCAGCTGACCTCCGTGGCTTTCTGGGCCCGGCTTGGGCCTACTGTTTGGACACGTTCCACATTTTTTTGATCTCCCTCCCAGTTAAGTCTGTCTTGTGTCCACATCTGCTTCCTTGAGCCTATCTGGGGAAAAATGAATTCAACCTAAAGAATTAACAACTGACACAATCCCCACCCCCCCGCCCCCCACATTTTATAGCTGGCTTTTAACAGCAATTATCAGTGACTTAAAGCCAAGGACTGCTGTAGCCATTGCAGCAGCCAGGCCTTGAGTGAAGACTATTTAAGAACGTAAGGGCTCGATTAATGTCCTCCGCAGGAAGAACTGCTAAGCGGAAAGGCAGAACTAATTGTGGGCAACAGTAAACTCCATTCTCTGGCAAAGCAAGTCAGAGACAAGTGATGCCAACCCCAAAGTCCCTTGTTCCCTCTCATCTCGTCCCCCACTGAAGAATTGCTCTCCTCTCTGACCATTTGCACAGATAAAGGGAGCTATGACATCACCACAGAGAAAAATAAATATCAAGGCCTTCAGACAGGAGCTCTCTTCTGGGACAAATCTTTCGTTTTTACAGCATCAGCCAGTGTCTCACTTTATTTGATGATTCTGCCCTCGCGCTGAACCTTCTTCAAAATAAGAGAGTGGTCATTTCCTTCTCTTGATTCCCTGAAGGCAAAGTGGCAGACAAATTACTATTGTGTTGTTCTGGGATCACGGGGTCTGCTGCTTGGATGTTATGTTTACCGGGAACATTTCTTCTCTGTAAATGCCTCCTGAAGTCCCAGCCACTTCCTGTCTTGAGTCGCACGGTAGGCTGTGGTGGCCAACGAGGAAGTGGGGGTCAGGGAGCAATTTTGATCCTCATCCTGTATTTAGGATTCTAGCTTCCCCTCACCTCCCCAGAGGTTTTGTTCTGGAAAACAGCACTTGTTTTCCATGGAACAAAGGTTTCTGGAAAGCAGGAAGGCCATCCTGGCAGAGCCCCCTGTAGAGTAGTGAGTAGGGAGCAAGGTTCTAGATGATCCATGGATGTGCTTTTGCTGGACGGGCCGGAGGGAGGCCAGCTAGGACTCAGGGCATACCGATGTCAAAGGCCAGGCCCAGGAGGTCAACTGCACCCACGTTTGGCAGGACAGGACTCCAGTCAACAACTGCAGGGACTCAGTAATTATGAAGGACTTTTGTGATCTAAAGGCTACAGATCCAGATCTGGTTCTTCTAGAAACATATTTACGTTTCTTTGGGTCTCTGTCACCTATGAAATGGGGATAGTAACACCTCCCCTCTTACCTTGCAGAGGTAGTGTACAGATAAAAAATAAATAGGTAAATAAAAGAGAGTAAAAACAAAGATTACTAGTGTTGGGAAAATGCAACAGATAAATATGCTTCCTCCACCACTCTACTGTACGTGCCCCATCAAGACAGAATGTCCACCTTTCTGGAGATGAGGGAGGACAGTTCATAAACTAAGATGCCAGACCCTCCCGTGTAGATCCTGGGGGCTGAGATAACTCTGGGTTATGTATGTGGCTCAGTATCTCCAAAGTGGAGCGACTTATATTTTATAAGCTATTATAAAATATTATTAGATATTCTGGGAAAACATGTTCTATGGTCAAAATAATTTGGGAAACACTGGATTAAAAATTTAAACATATTCTTTACTGCAGATCTTCTCAGAGCCTTTACTATGTCCCCAAAGGGAGGGACATAAAATGCAGACTTTCCCAGATGTTTTCGATCATAAAGGAATAGTATTCTCATGGCACAATATTAATGGGAATCAGAACAGACTGGTAAATTCTGATGTTCATTCTCATGGCTTTGGCTGTATAAAATTTCTATAGTCTTTATTTATTTTGACTAAATAAGATTATGCTATTCTTTATATCAACTTCATTACAAAAAACCATGCTAAAATTCATTCTCTCAAACTTCTACTGTAAGGACACAGGTCTGAATCAAACTGGCTCTGACCTTGGAGACCTAGGTATCAGTTTCTCAGAATCATTAGACAATAGAAGGGCACACATTGCCCAAGGAAGGAGGGACCACCCTTGTAACACCCAATCAGGAAAGGCCAGTTAACACCTTTAACATTTCTAAGGGCAGGCCTAGAAGGCTAGTCACACCCTACGTGAGGGTCCTGGGCCCACTCTGTAATTGGTCAATACTCTAAATATTGTGATTGGCTCCCATCAAAAGTATCAATGTATGGTTAAAGTTACTGTCAATATTGATAGGTGATAGTGATTGGACCCCTATACCTGTGTCACAATTTCCTGTAACTCCCCCTTCCTAAAACCATAAAGGCCCTGCCCCCTGCCCCCCCTTTGTTTGGGGCTCTCAGCACGGATCCACTGTGCTGGTAAAGTCTGTGAGCCCGAGTTTAGGTCAGGCCAGCCTAAACTCGTAATAAAGCCCTTTGGCTTTGCATGTGGGACTCGGTCTCCCTGTTGGTCTCTGGTTTTTGAGGACGATATTGGAAATCTTGGGCATAACACTACTTCTAGGAAGATAGACATACTTTTCCCTATTCCTTCTATTAACTACAACTGAAAACCATGGACTTCATACATAAACAAATGTAGGAAGACTTTGAAAGGTAGCAAAAAGAAGGCAGACAGGCTAGAGACCTAAAGGACCCAAGGGATGACAACAGTGATGCATTCTCTGAGTTTTATTTTTGCCTCAGATATCTAAAATTTGGGGCTGAAAATATTGGAAACAGCAACAAGAGCAGGCCAAAAAGTTCCTGCTAAAGTCTGTTTTCTCTAGCCAAAGGACCAGGAAAGTGGTCTTCCAAGACAGAAAGCTTTTAGAGAAGAACACCACCACAGAAACAAACTGTAGCCCCTCCTTGATCTTTAGCAGTGAAGGCCCAGTGGGGAGTCTAGACTTCCAACCTTCATGAACCTAAAATGAGGAGCCTCAACACCCTCATCAAAGTGATATTGGAGAAAGCCATGTAGGGAGCCAGGACTTTTACCCCTGCTGGCTAGTAATTTTGCACCCTCTTCACCCACAGTGTTAGTGGAAACTACACAGGGAACATGGAGTTCCATCCTGACCCAGGAATAATAATGCATCTCCTCCTCCCCCATCCCTGGCTGGGAAGTGTCACAAGAGACCTAATGGAGAGTCAGGATTTCCATCACTGTCCAGTCATGAAGACCATCTCCACAGTCATGTCAATGGAGACCATGTTGGGAGCCAGAACTTCCGCCCAACAGTAAGTAATAAGGAGCCCATCACTCCCAGATATCAATGGAAGCTGAATGGGAAACCTGGAATTGGACCCCCTCATGGCAATAATGAGGCAGCCTGACTACCCCCTCCCCTGCTTGTGCAGTATCAAAGAAGATCATTTAAACAGAAAATAATATAAAAATGTCCAAGTTTCAATTTGAAATTGCTTACCATATCAAAGACCAAGATCTCACACTGAATGCAAAAAGATAATTGATAAATGCCAACACTGAAATGACAAGATGCTGGAATTACCTGATGATTATTTTATTTTATTTTATTTTATTTTATTTTATTTTATTTTATTTTATTTTATTTTTAGATCATCTCTACACCTGACATGGGACCAAACTCATGACCCTGAGATCAAGAGTCACATGCCCTCCCAACTGAGCTAGGTGCCCTGATGATGATTTAGTGCAGTCATGATCAAAATGCTTAATTAAGTCATTATGAATGTGGTTGAAATAAATGAAAAAATAGCCCCAGCAAAGAAACAAAAATACAAGCAATGCAATAGACAATATAAAGAAGAATCAAATGCAATTCCAGAACTGAAAAACATGATAACAACAACAAAAGAAAACCTCAATAGATGGGCTCAAAGCAGAACAGAAGTGACAAAAGAAAGAGAAAGAGATAGAAAACTACAGATTCTAGAAGCTGAGGAAAATGCAAATAAGATAAACTAAAATAAAACCACATCAAGACGCATAATAATCACATTTCCAAAAACCACAGACAAACAATAAAATACCTTGAAAGCAACTAGAGAAAAACAACACCATACCTATAGAAAAAAACCTTATTTTCCAGGTGCCTGAGTGGCTCAGTCAGTTGAGTGTCCAACTCTTGGTTGCATCTCAGGTCATGATCTTGCAGCTGGTGGGTTCAAGCCCAGCATCAGGCTTCATGCTGACAGAGTGGAGGCTGCTTGGCTGCCTCTCCTATGCTTGTGCTCTCTCTCTCTCAAAATAAATAAACTTAAAAAATTGTTTTTAAAAAGAAAAATTATTTTTTCATTTCTCATCAGATTTCTGATTTCTCATCAGAAACAATGGAGACCAGAAGAATCAGCATAAATTATTTTATGTGTTTATTTATTTACTTTACATTTTAATGTTTATTTATTTTTGAGAGAGAGAGAAGGAGAGAGAGAGAAACAGAGCACAAGTGGGGGAGGGGTAGAGAGAGAGGGAGATACAGAATCTGAAGCAGGCTCCAGGCTCTGATCAGCACAGAGCCTGACACGGGGCTTGAACTTACAAATGGGGAGATCATTACCTGAGCTGAAATCAGAGACTTAACCAATTGAGCCACCCAGGAGCCTCATATTATATTTTTATTTGAGAGAGAGAGTGAGGGAGAACAAGCATGTGTGGAGGAGGGGGGCAGAGAGAGAGAGAGAGAGAGACAGAGAGAGAGAGACAGAGAGAGAGAGAGAGAGAATCCCAAGCAGGCTCCAAACTTAGTGCAGAGCCCAATGAGAGCTCGATCCTACAACCCTGGGATCATGATCTGAGCTGAAATCAAGAGGTAGACACTCAACCAACTGAGCCACCCAGGCACCCCAGCATAATTATTTTAAACTGTTGAAAAAAAAAGAATTAGCATTAAGGTTAGCATTCTATAGCCACTAAAAATATTCTTCAGAGATGAAGAAGAAGTCAAGATACTCTGAAGTGAAGGGAGCTGACAGAATTTGTTGTAAGCAGATCTCTCCTAAAAGAATGGCTAAGGGAAGTCCTCTAAACAAACAAAAAAAAAAAGAAAAAAAAAAAAAAGAAAGAAAAAAGAAGGAATTCTAGAATGTTAGAAAGAAAAAAAGAACATGGTAAGCAAAAATATAGGTAATTATAATGGGCCTTACATTTTGAGTTTTCTAAATTATTTTTGATGGTTGAAGCAAAAATTACAATACTATCTGACATGGTTCTAAATGTATGTAGAGGAAATATTTAAGACAGTTATACTGTAAACAGAGAAACATAAAGGAATATAAAGGTAGGTAAGATTTCTATACTTCTCTCAAGCTGGTAAAATGATACCAGCTCAAGTTATGTATGCATAATGTAATGCCTTACACAACCACTAAAAAGTTATACAAAAAGATATGCTAAAAAATTATAGATAAATCCAAATGGAATTCTACAAAGTGTTTAAGCAACCCACTGGAAGTCAGGAAAAAGAAAAAGATAAATTAAAAACAGAGAACAAACATAAGACAGAAATAAAATGGCTGACTTAAGCCTTAACATATTAATAATTGCTTTAACTCTATATAGTCTAAAGACATCAATTAATTAAAAGATAGAGATTGGCCTAGTGGGTCAAAAAATTGACCCAATTATATAAGAAACTATACAAGAAACTCACTTCAAATCTAATGAGGAAGGCAGGTTAAAAGTAGAAGGATAAAATCCCTTCACATCCATTAGTATGTCTGTTTAAAAAAAAAAAAAACACTACACAGAAATGGGCACCCTCCTACACTGTTGGTGGGAATGTAAACTGGTGCAGCCACTCTGGAAAATAGTGTGGAGGTTCTTCAAAAAACTATCCACAGAATTCCCCTATGACCCAG
>NC_043702.1:70155444-70293825 GCF_006229205.1 Suricata suricatta
AAGAAGATGTGGTATATATACACAATGGAATACTACACGGCAATGAGAAAGCATGACATCTGGCCATTTGTAGGAAAGTGGATGGACCTCGAGGATGTCATGCTGAGTGAAATAAGTCAGGTGGAGAAGGACAGAGACCATATGTTGTCACTCAAAAGTGGAACAGGAGAAACCTAACAGAGGACCATGGGGAGGGGAAGGGGGGAAAAAGAGTTAGGGAGAGGGAGGAAGGCAAATTATGAGAGACTATTGAATACTGAAAAATGAACTGAGGGCTGAAGGGAGGGGGGAGGGAAAAGGGGGGTGATGGACATGGAGGAGGGCACTTGTGGGGAAGAGCACTGAGTGTTATATGGAAACCAACTTTATATATATATATATATACCCACACAGACAAAAAGAGAGTAAGAATATGTGAAAACTTGAATTCCTTTAAAATTTTTTTAAAATTTTTTTATGCTTTATTTATTTATTTATTTATTTATTTTTTTTTTGCACACCCAACATCACCAAATACTTTATTTGGAATCAGAATTAAAAGAACACTTGACAGTTGAGAAATGTGTTTATCTTGATACATCCGACCAGTTGTGCAACTAATCCAGGACAAATTACCAAATACATTTTACAATATTTCTTCAGAACTGGGGTTTGTCGATGACTTCGAATTTGGGATCTTCAAAAGTGAAGTTAGGGAAAGTGTTCATGTCTGCTTTACCATACATTTGCTTCAGCTTAAAAAGCTCCCTGTCCAGCTCTTGCTGGTACTCTGGGCCGGTATCAACGGGTCCTCCTGATGCCTGTCGCTTAGTTCTGTATTCTCTAATCTTATCCACGAAGAGTTTCTGTACCGAATCGAGTTCCTTATTAAATGCCACTGCTGTGACACCGATGTCCCTCCTCAGATTGACTGACACCGCGGACCGAATGAGAGAAGAGAGCCTGAAGAGCCTCTAGAGAATCATGGCGATTCTGTTACTTGCACTCAGTCCTGAGCGGCCACGGCCTCTTTTTATGCTTTTTTAAATTTATTTTTGAGAGACAGAGAGAGACAGTGTGAGCAGGGGAGGGTCAGAGAGAGGAAGATACAGAATCTGAGGCAGGCTCCAGGCTCTGAGCTAGCTGTCAGCACAGAGCCTGATGCGTGGCTTGAACCCATGAACCAGGAGATCATGACCTGAGCTGAAGTCGGATGCTTAACCGACTGAGCCACCCAGGCGCCCCTATTTGTTTTTGAAAGAGAGAACGAGTGGGGGAGGGGCAGAGAGAGAGAGGGAGACAGAGGATCTGAAACACGCTCTGCACTGACAGTAGACAGCCTGATGTGGGGTTCAAACTCACGAACTGTGAGATTATGACCTGAGCCAAAATCAGATGTGCAAATGACTGAGGCATTCAGGTACCCCAAAGCTGGAACTCTTATGCATTACTGACAGAAATGTAAAACCCTGCAGCCACTATGGAAAATGGCATGGTGGTTCCTCAAAAAACTTTACATAGAATTGCTATTTGATCCAGCAATCCTATGTCTGGGTATATACCTAAAAGAAATGAAAGTGAGGATTTGAACAGATATTTGTACATCCATGTTTATAGCAGCACTGTTTACAATAGCCAAAAAGCGTAACCAATCCAAGTGTCCGTTGATGGATTAATGGATAAATAAAATGCGGTATAAAATGTGGTACATATAATGGAATGTTATTCAGCCTAGAAAAGGTATGATATTGTGATATATAGGAACACATGGATGAACCTTGAGGACATTATGCTAAGTGAAGCAAACTAGTACAAAAGGACATGTAAGGTATGATTCTACTTATATGAGATAGCTAGAGTAGTCAGATTTAAAGAGGCAGAAAGTAGAATGGTGGTCTAGGGGCTGGTGGGAAGAGGAAAGTGGGGAGTTGTGGTTTAATCAGTATGCAATTTCAGTTCTGTAACATAAAAACGTTCTGGATATGAATAGCGGTGATGGCTGCACAACAAAAAATGTGAATGCACTTACTGCTATTGAATTGTACACTTACTATCGTTAAAATTGTAAAAAAAAAAGTAAAAGCACAGAAAAGGATACATCATGTAAACATTAATCAAAAGAAAACAGGAGTGGCGGGGCGCCTGGATGGCTCAGTCTGTTAAGCGTCGGACTTCGGCTCAGGCCATGATCTCATGGTTCGTGGGTTCAAGCCCCGTGTTGGGCTCTGTGCTGACAGCTACCTCAGAGCCTGGAGCCTGCTTCAGATTCTGTATCTCCCTCACTCTCTGACCCTCCCCTACTCACACACTCTCTCTCTGTCTCTCAAAAATAAATAAAAGACATTAAAAAATTAAAAAAAGAAAGAAAGCAGAAGTGGCTATTTCATATTGGATAAAGTACATAAGAAAACAAAGTACCAGAGACAGAGAGGGACATTATGTCATGATAAAAGGGGCAATTCACCAGGAAAACAATTTAGCAATTCTCAGTGTATACCCACCAAACAGAGCTGCAAAATATGTGAGGCAAAAATGAACAGAATAGAATGGAAAAATAGATACATCCATGATTATAGTTGGAGACCTCAACACCCCTCTCTCAATATAAACAACATCCTTGGCATATCTGAGTCTGAGTCTGATACTTGCTCTGTCTCTTCAAATTATATTTTTTTGGCCTTTTGTATGCCTTGTAGTTTTTTGTTGAAAGCCAGACATGATGTACTGGGTAAAAGGAACTGAGGTAAATGGGCCATTAATGCTGTACAGCTGGGCCATGAGATGGAGGGAAGGGGCTGTTTTATAGTCTTATGATTAGAACTCAGTCTTTCAGTGATCCTGGGCCCCTGGGCTGTGACCTTCACAGATGCTTCTCAGTTTTCCCCCCACTTTAGGTGGGACAGGAAGTAAAAGGCAGTGGAGTAAAGTATTTGTCTTCTCCCAGGTTGGTTAGTCTCTGTTAGAATCTCAGGAGATAAGGCTCTGGTAAAATAGTTTCCCTTGAGGGAAGGACTTGTTAAGAACAGAATATTCTGGTGTATTTTAACAAGACACTCTTTCCCCTCTTCCTTGAAGCACAGGGGATCTTCATTGTGAGAACTGGGTAGAACTCACAAAAATGTTCCTCCACCTCCATTCTCCACTAAGACTGCAGCCCCCAGAGTTTCTGTTAAGTCTCGAGATTCATGAATTATTGATCATCTGCCAGTTCATCAATTACAGTTTAGGGTTTCCTACCCCAGTAATGTTTCCCACAGATGTTTTGCTCTGGGGGGGGGCAGTTTGTCCTGTGACCTCCATTTTCTGATGGGTCTACGAAGAGTTGTTGATTTTCAGTTCGTTCAGCTTTGTACTGATCGTTAGGATGGACTGATGACTTCCTTACATGCTGGACCAGAAACCGGAAGTCTAAAGAATTGCTTAAAACAAATAAATATAAAATTGTTTCTCCAACTTTTTATTTTACAAGTTACATGGTAAACAAGCTACTTTTATTTTCCTTTTGGACAAACTGATCTGAAGGGATATGAAGAGTTTTAAAGCCCCAGGGCCTAGATTTGGAAAACAGGACTCTTGTCCTTTGCAAGGTCTCTCACTGTCAAGAAGAATATTTGTTGTGAGCTTGTAAGAAGACATCTATACAAGGGAGTCAAATGAACACTAGTTGTACTATCTTAGGGAAAAATATGCCTGGGGATGTTCTGATTTGATTAACCCTTCCTGAGATTCTATGCCCCTTTCAACAGTGCCCTAATTATCTTAGTATAAACACAAACGTCCAGAAAATTTAATTTACCTGAAGAGTGTGTAGGTATCCATTCCAGATATGTTGTGCCTCAAAGCAAGGCAGTGTGGAGGCTAGAAGCAAACGCCATACGTTCAGACTGGACTGGCTCCTAGGCGAGGCTCCACTACCTGTGCTGTTTACTTTTCTCCCTCTCTATTAAACAAAGCGGACACAGGCTCATCAGATTCAGGGCAAGGGACTTCTGTAGACTGAATGTTTGTGTGTGCCCCAAATTCGTATGTTGAGACCTCACTTCAATGTGAGGGTATTTAGAGGTGGGGCCTTTGGGAAGTGATTAGGTCACGAGGGTGGAGCTCTCACAAATGGAATTAGTGCCCTCATAAAAGAGACCCCAGAAAACTCCCTCACCTCTTCTGCTATGTAAGCATACATTGAAAAGATGGTCTTCTATGAACTAAGAAGGAGACCCTCATCAGTCACCAAATCTGCTGGTGACTTGATCTCGGACTTCTCAGACTCCAGAATTATGAGGCATAAATTTCTCCTGTTTACGAGGCACTCAGTCTATGGAAGTTTGTCGTAGCAGCCCAGATGAACTAAGACAGGGACAGCGCCTCCACCTCTCAATGGGAGAGATGCCCAAGAATTTGTCACCATGCTTTGGAACTGCCATTGAAGCCACAAATTCCACACAGGCCCTTGGGGTTCCTATGAAGTTCATTTTCCATGCTCTTTTTCTATAGGGGAGAAAAAAAGGTTTGAGCAAGAGAAACACCCAGAAGAGGATGGACTTACTTTTTCTCACACCTAAAATTGGTAGTAGAGAGCTGGATATTGCCAGATATAACCACTTTACTTTTGATTCTCTGTGGCTGCAGCCTGGTTATTTAAGAAGGAAGAGGGGACTCCTAGGGCTTTTTGTTTTCTAAATCAACTTCCACTCCTCTCAGCTAAAAGGTCATTCCTTTCTAAAGTATATTGAATTAAAGAATATTTGCCCCCCAACAAATTCATGTCTACATGGAACCTCAGAATGTGGTCTTATTTGGAAATTGGGTTTTTTCAGATGTGATTAGTTAAGGATCTGGAGATAAAATCATCCCAGATTTTGGATCATGCTAGATTCAATGATTAGGGTCCTTATAAGAAGAGGAGAGAACAAAGAGACACACAGGGAAGAAGCCCATGTGACGATGGAAGTAGAGATTCGGCTGTGCTGCTACAAGTCGAGGAACATTCTGGGCCATGAGATGCTGACACCTGGATTTTGGCCTTCTAGCCTCTAAGACAATGAGAGAATAAATTTCTGTTGTTTTAAGCCACCTCATTGTTGGTCCTCTGTTACAGCAGCCATAGGAAATTAATATATATGGTATTATAAATGAAGAAAACCCACCGACAGAAGTTTGGATTCAAAAAAATTAGAGAAAGGTTTATAGCTTCAGCAGTATTGAACTTTTTGGATAGATAATTCTTTGTTGGTGGTGGGGATGGGGGACTGACCTGTGCATTATGGGATGCTTAGCAGCATCCCTGGCCTCTACTCAGTAGATGCCAGTAGCACCCCCATTTCAGCTGCCCCCTGGGGCCAGAACAGACCAAAGGTGGTTGCAAGACCCAACATGGCTATAGTTCATCCTCTCCAAAGGCTGTCTGAGAGAGAGAGAGAGAGAGAGAGAGAGTGAGAAAGAGAGAGACAGAGACAGACAGAGACACCAGGTGGTTGTAGAAGCCAACATGGCTTTACTTGGCCTTGGCTAGGGCCTTCCTTGGAGGCCATATTAGAAGTCAGTGGCCTCTGGGGCCATAGCTTCTATGGCTGGGAGGGAAAGTCACATACCTGAACTTAATTTGACGTTTGGGGAACAACAACAGGAGGCAGGGGAGAGGAATGCTGAATGTAGGTCTAGCTCAATTCCTCAGGAGGTTCAATCCTCAACACCCACCCCCACACCCCAGAGAAGACATCTGGTTAAAACTGGACTTACACAACCATTGATTTTTTTCCCTTTCATCTTTTTTCCCCCTTTAATCTTAACATTGTTTGTTTTCATTCTTAAAGAGTCAGCTTATTAATTGTTGAGGTGTGGCAGACACAGGAGTCCCTGCTGTGGGAACCACAGATAATACCCATCTTCACTAGAGTCCCTCACCATGGCTTTAACCTTTCAGTGGGAAAGGAGAAAAGACCAAATCCAAACTTCAAACGACAAGGAGGGGGAAATAAGACATAAGAAAACAGCTGTTTGCTTGGTTTCTTGATTTTTTTTTCCTGCCTTGGTTTTTTGAGTGGGAAAGCCAGGCATAAAACCAAGCCAGCAGTCAGCACAACCACCTGGTTCCAGGCAATATTTAGGGCATCTCTGCCCTTTCTTAGTGCTCTGGTAGCCAGGAAACAATAAGACACTCACTGTCCCACACTTGGTGGGAGAACTCACCAAGGCCTTTTACAGCCCTGTCCTTTGACCTGGGCAAAGGGGTTTCTGCTCCAGGTTCCACACACTGTACACAGACACCCCTCAGTCACTCAGGACCTGGTGCTTTGCTGGCACAGCCTAGACCCAAACTCCTCAACAACTGCTATCCAGACCAATATCGTTCAGACCCCACAGAGAAGCTTCTCCACACCTCCTACACTATGAACTTAAAACCTCAAACTACCGTTACAGAAGGCCAGGAAGATATAGGTAGAACTGTGGCCTGGGTCAGAGACAGATCTTGTTTCAGAGTGCAGGGAGAATTTCAGTAGTGAAAATCCTCAGGAAAAAGTTAAGTTATAAAACAATGTGTCAAATCTTCATCCTCGGGTAATATGATTGGAGCAGATTCTCCTATCATAAAGTGTCATATCCTATTTCTTTTTAAAAAAATTTCTGAGAGAGAGAGAGAGTGGGGGAGAGGGGCAGAGGGAGAGAGAGGGGAGGAGAGACAGAGAAAGACAGAGAGAGAGAGAAAGAGAAAGAGAAAGAGAGAGAAAGAGAGAGAGAGAGAGAGAGAGAGAGAGAGAGAGAGAGAGAGAGAGAGAGAGAGAGAGAGAGAGAGAGAGAGAGAGAGAGAGAGAGAGAGAGAGAGAGAGAGAGAGAGAGAGATTGAGAATCCTAAGCAGGCTCTGCATGTTTAGTGTCGAGCCCAACACAGGGCTTGATCTCAGAACTCTGGGATCATGACTTGAACAAAAATCAAGAGGCAGATGCTCAACTGACTGAGCCACCCAGGTGCCCCTCATATCCTACTTGTGATGGGCATCCATTTATTGTTTCTCTTCAAGTTTTCCCCTTGGGTCTGCACTTTATTCTGGAATGATCTTTAAAGTTTAACACAAATATGGTTCTGAAAAGTAGTAATGAAGGGAAATCTCAGGGGGCAGAAGTTCAGTACTGAAATCTGGTTTTACACATTTTACAGAAGGAAAGATGGCCTGAAACCTAGATCCAACCTTGTCTATTTGGGCTGCTGTAATGAAATACCATAGACTGGCTGGCTATAAAACATTTTATTTCTCGTGATTCTGAGGCTGGGAAGTCCAAGATTAAGGTGTTGGCAGATTTGGTGACTAATGAGGACCAATTGCATGATTCTTTAATGGCCATCTCTTTGCTGTATGTTTATATGGCAGAAGGGGTAAGGGGGCTCTCTGGGGTCTCTTTTGTAAGGGCACTAACTCCATTCAGGAGGGCTCCACACTCCTGATCTAACCACTTCCCAAAGTCCCCCTCCTGATACCCTCATATTGGGAATTAGGTTGCAATAATTTGTAGGGAAACACAAATATTCAGCTTATGGCACATCCTATTTTCATCTTTCTTCTGAATTATTGTTTAATCTCTTGAACTTTTCATTCATATTTTCCTCCTTTTTGCTTCTCTGTGCTGCATTTTGGGTAATTTGTTTAGAACTATTGTCTAGTCCAGTAATTGAGACCTCAGCTCTAGTAAGCTATTTAACCTTTCAATTGACATTGTTTATTTAAATTATATTAATTTTCATTTCTAGGAAATCTACTTGGGTCCTTAAAAAATGAAAGCAGTCATTGCATCTTGCTCTGTGCACATTTAAACATTATTTTATTTCTTTAATATTAAATGTGTGTTTGGAATTTCTCTCTGATAATGTCAATATTTGATGCATTTTTACATATGTTTTTATTCGAAGTTTCACCCGACTCTTATTCAGGGTGGCTTATTTTCTTGTGCATTATGTAATTTAATAATATTATATAATCCATTTTGAGTTAATTCTTGTGAAGAATTTGTCTAGATTCATTGTTTTTGCATGTGAATGCCACGTCATTCCAGCACCATTTGTTGAAAGACTATCTTTGGTCCCTTGTATTGCCTTTGCTCCTTTGTCAAAGATCCGTTGATTGTATTTTTGTAGGCTATATCTGGGAAAGCTCTTTATTCCTGTTCCATGAATCTATTCATGTATTTTGTCTTGGATATCACACTGTGTTGATTACTGTAGCTTTACAGTAAGTCTTGAAGTTGGGTAGCATCAGTCTTCTGATTTTGTTCTTCTCATTCAACATTAAGTGGCTATTCTGATTTTTTGGCCTCTGTGTATAAACTTGAGTATTCTGGTATCCACAAAATGACTTGCTGGGATTCTGAATAGGATTGCACAGAATGTATAGATAAGGTTGGAAAGAACTGCCATTTGACAATATTGAGTCTTCCTAGTCATGAACATGGAATTTCTTTCTATTTATTTATTCTTTGATGTCTTTTAAGAGTTTCATAGTTTTCCTCATATAGATATTTCATGTTATGTTTACTTTATACTTAACCATATCATTTTTTGAGATCCCAATGTAAATGACATTGTGCCTTTAATTTCAATTTCCACATGTTTATTGCTGTATAAAGGAAAGCATATGACTTTTGTATATTTACTTTGTATCCTGCAACATTGCTATAATCACTTATTAGTTCCAGACTTTTTGTTGTTGATTTTTTCAAATTATCTACATAGACATCACATCATTTGCAAATAGCTTTATTTCTTCCTTTCCAGTCTACCTACATTTTATTTCCTTTTCTTACCGCATTAGTTAGGACTTCCAGTATGATGTTAAAAAGCAGTAGAAAGAGGAGATATCCCAGTCTTGTTCCTGATGTTAGTAGGAAATCTTTAAGTTTCTCACCATTAAGTATGATATTAACTATAGGGTTTTTTTTTTTTGTAGATGTTCTTTAACATTTTGAGAAAGTTCCCCTCTATTCCTAGTTTGCTGAAATAATTTTATTTTTACAATTTTCAGCATTTATTTTCTTGGCCAGATAACAGTGACTACTATTCATCATGAATATTTAGATGGAGTTACACACACACACACACACACACACGTTTTCTTTACTGTGGTAAAAAAAGAACCCACATAACTTGAAATTAACTATCTTAACCATTTTTAGTGTCTGGGTTAATATATTATTGGCATATTATTAATATGTATAACATTATATTTTAGCTAATATACTGTTATAGTGTTAAATATATTCACATTTTTGTGAAACAGATCTCCAGATTTTTTTCATCTTGTAAATGTGAAACTCTATACTTATCAACTTCTTTCTTCTTCCCTCTAACCCTTGGTAACCACCATTTTACTTTCCATTTCCATACACTTGACAACTTTCGATATGTCACATAAATGGATTCACACAGTGTTTTTTTTTGTGTGTGTGACTGGGCTATTTCACTTAGCATAATGTCCTTCAGGTTCATCCATTTTGTAGCATATGGCAGGACTTCTTTTTGCCAAGTCTCAATAATATTCCATCGTATGTATGTGTGACAGTTTGTTTATGCATTCATCCATCAGTAGACATTTGGATGGTTTCCATCTCTTGGCTATTGTAAATAGTGCTGTGATGAACATGAACATGGGTGTGCATATAACCTCTTTAAAGGCTTGCTTTTGATTTTCTTGGATATATACCCAGAAGTGTGGTTGCTGGGTCATCTGGTATTTCTATTTTTATTTTTTGAGGATCCTCCATACTGTTTTCCATAGCAGCTGTATCAATTTACAATCCCACAAATAGTGTACAAGGGTTCCAGTTTCTTCACACCCTTGCCAACATTTGTGTTTTTAAAAAATTTTTTAAAGATTTTATTTTTAAGTAATCTCTACATCCAGTATGGAGCTTGAATTCACATTCCTGAGATCAAGAGTTGCATTCTCTACTGACTGAGCCAGCCAGGTACCCCTTGTTTTTAGATAGTAACCAACCTAACTGGTGTGAGCTGATATCTCATTGTGGTTTCAATTTGCACTTCTCTGATAATTAGTGATATTGAGCATCTTTTCATATGCCATTTGAGCATTTGTATATCATCTTTGGAGAAGTATTTATTCAAGTCTTTTGTCCATTTTTTAATTGGGTTATTATTATTATCATCATTAATTTTTATTGTTCTTGTCTCTTCAAGTTCTGATAGGTGGTTCTTACAATAGTCAATAGGGAGCAGAGTACTCACAACAGTTGCACATGGTAACAGGGGACTTTTGCGGTATTAATTTATGTTACTTTAAATTTATACATATTATGGTCTACAGTTAACATGCATAAAGCACACAAATGATTATTTTGGTAACTAGGTGGACATGCATTTAGAATTGTAAAGTTTTATTTTTATAGAAATAGGTAGTGAGGTCTAATCAAATTTTAAAAGCGAAATTAATGTCAGTTTTATTTGAATTCTTAAATTTAAAAGTTTATATGTATTAAATAGAATTTATATTTTGCCTTTTATAATTTTGAATATATTAGGAGAAAAATATTTTGGAAACGTGAAAAGCAATTCATGCTTTTGATTTTTACATGCATTTCAGTTTACATTTTGGAAAAATGTAAACTCCTACACTTAGAATATATTATAATTAAAGACAACTATACTTTATTACACAATTTTTAATCTGAATAGGATACAAATTATGTAAAAATACTGACCATAACTATATCATTCATGATTTTGCCAAAATGAAGGCAAAAAAGTATTATATGAAAAAAATACAATAATGAATTATGTTTGTGTTTACTATTCATCTGAATAATGCTGGCCTCAGATACATGCAATAATTAAAATCAGTCATATTTGATAGTTTATAAGTGGTTAGTCATATAAAAATAATTTCTTTAGGCATGTTTTAAAATTTTTGTGGTTATAAAGAATATGTCTTGTCAAGGTAAATATATGAAACATTTTATGTAACAATTTTAGCAGATTTAGATCTTTTAAATGTTTATATATTTAAATGATATGTGGGCCTCCATTTGTATTTCCTTGTGTGCTGCAAGTGTTAAGGGTGGGCCTGCACTTTTGTGCATCTAATCACGTTCGAAGGTAAGCTAGAGTGCAAACTAATGGCAAGCATTTACTGAGTGGTCACTGTAGGCCAGGAACTATGGGAAGTGCTTACATGAACTATCTCAGCAAATTTCCCCATCTTACAGGTGATGAAAGTAGGACTCAGTGGATCATGTGCTTTGTTCAAGGTGACCTTGCTAGTTAGTGGGTAAGCTGGGACTATGTCCTATCCACTCAGCTCTAAAATCAGAATTTCTGACCTGAGCCTCATAAATAGGTTTGTGCAGAGGAAGCAGTGGTAGTAGCAACTGCCATGGTAAAAAGCAAGATCCTCAGGGTTTCATTTTATCTCATTTTAGCCCAAGGCAGAAAAATGCCTGATTGTTCACCTGCAGACTCTACAGAACAAGGACCCACTCGGGTCCTACTTATTTAGACCCATCTCTTGGTTGGTCTTTGGGGGTTGGTCCAAGGGAGTGTCTCTGGCACAGGTGCAGCATGTCACCTTTATGCTCAGATCTACCAGAGCTGATGTCTGTCTTTTCCTCTGTTCTCCTTTGTGTTTGGGCTTCAAAACTCCCCAGGGCCAAGATTAAAGACAGTTTTCATCCTGTTCCCATGTGTGAAGAAAAATAAAAGATAGTTCTTCTTGGCTTGTTCATATCATGGGCCCACTCAAACCCTGCAGGAGAACAGGACATGGATTATAGATAAAGCTTAAATCCATTTTTGCAAGAATTAGGCAGCTTACAAATGAAGGCAATATGTGTGTTTGCACAATGGCTACTTTGGGGCCCTCATGGCTTTAATGAAATTCTATACATCAAAGTTCTTTAAAAGCTTCTCAGTCAAGAACATGCAAACTGACTTCTACTCCCCTAGGCTCCAGTAACCCCAGTGAGAAGTGATAGGCAGTGGAGAGGAATGGGTATAGGCCAGGTCAGAGGACTGGGGCTCCCTGAGAGGTAGATCCTCCTGATCAGAGACATGATATTCCCCAGGAGCACGGAGACCCATCCAGCTCTCCACCCTTCTCAACTGCATGCAGAGTAAGAAGTGACTGGGCTAATCATCTGAAGTAGCAATTCTCCAAATGTGTTACAAGGATCCTGGGGTCCTGAAGACCCTTTCAGGGGGTCTACAAAGTTTAAACTATTATCTTCATAGTATGTCATTTCCCTTTGTCACTCTTCTTCTCTTACCAGTGTACAGTGGCACATTATGAAGACCACATGACATGTGATATCAAAACAGATTGAATCTAGGAGCAGGTATGAGAATAGAGCTATATTCTCTTTCTTTAAAGTTTATTAGTTATTTTGAGAGAGAGAGAGAGAGAGAGAGAGAGAGAGAGAGAAATGCAGAGAGCAGGAGAGAGAGAATCCCAAACAGGCTCTGTGCTACCAGTACAGAGCCCAACAGCAGACTTGATCCCATAAACTGTGAGATCATGACCTGAGCTGAAATCAAGAGTCTGATGCTCAACCAACTGAGCCACCCAGATGTCCCTCTAGCTATATTCTTTTAAACCAGACACTAAAGAGATTTTCAAAAATGTAAAGCAATGCCATTCTTCTTCCTGATTTTTTTTCAAAAATGGTAGTTACTTTTCCTAAAATGTGTAACTTATGTTAGCACATAATGAATTTGTCTTTAAATAAATTATTAAATATTAATTTTTTATGGGTTTTTAATTTCTAGCATCATAAATATCAATAGATATAACCCACATAGATTCATTCCTGGGTTACAGGGCTGGTTCAATATTTGCAAATCAATCAATGTGATATATCACATTAACAAAAGAAAAGATAAGAATCATATGATCCTGTCAACAGATAGAGAAAAAGCATTTGACAAATACAGCATTATTTCTTAATAAAAACCCTAGAGAAAGTCAGGCTAGAAGGAACTTACTTAAACATCATAAAAGCCATTTATGAAAAGCCCACAGCTAATATCATCTTCAATGGGAAAAAACTGAGAGCTTTTCCCCTGAGACCAGGAACACAACAGGGGTGTCCACTCTCACCACTGTTGTTTAACATAGTGCTGGAAGTCATAAAACAAACAATCCCACAATTTTTGTGGAACCACAAAAGACCCCGAACAGCTAAAGCAATATTGAAGAAGAAAACCAAAATGGGAGGCATCACAATCTCAGACTTTAGCCTCTACTACAAAGCTGTCATCATCAAGACAGTATAGTATTGGCACAAAAACAGATACATAGACCAATGGACTATAATAGAGAACCCAGAATTGGATCCACAAATGTATGGCCAACTAATCTTTGACAAAGCAAGAAAGAGTATCCAATGGAAAAAAAAAAGACACCTTCTTTAAAAGATGGTGCTGGGAGAACTGGACAATAACATGCAGAAAAATGAAACTAGACCACTTTCTTACACCACACACAAAATAAACTCAAAATGGATGAAGGACCTGAATATGAGACAGGAAACCATCAAAACCCTAGAGGAGAAAGCAGGAAACAGCTTCTTTGACCTCAGCTGCAGCAATTTCTTAACACATCTCCATAGACAAGGGAATCAAAAGCAAAAATGAACTATTGGGACCTCGTCAAGATAAAAAGCTCTGCACTGCAAAGGAAATAATCAACAAAACTAATAGGCAACCAACAGAATGGGAAAAGATAGTTGCAAATGACATATCAGATAAAGGGCTAGTATCCCAAATCTATAAGGAACTCACCTAACTCCACACCTGAAAAGCAAATAATCCAGTGAAGAAATGGGCAGAAGACATGAAAAGACACTTCTCCAAAGAGGACATCCAATGGCCAACAGACACATGAAACGATGTTCAATGTCACTCATCATCAGGGAAATACAAATAAAAACCACACTGAGATACCACCTCACGCCAGTCAGAGTGCCTAAAATCAACAAATCAGGAGACAACAGATGCAGGTGAGGATGTGGAGAAATGGCACCCTCTTACACTGTTGGTGGGAATGTAAACTGGTGCAGCCCCTCTGGATAACAGTATCAGGGTTCCTCAAAAAATTAACAGTAGAACTCCCCTATGACCCAGCAATAGCACTGCAAGAAGTTTACGCAAGAGATACAGGAGTGCTGATGCACAGGGGCACATGTACCCCAATGTTCATAGCAGCACTGTTAACAACAGCCAAATCATGGAAAGAGCCTAAATGTCCATCAGCTGACAATGAATGGATCAAGAAGATGTGGTTTATCTATACAATGGAATACTACGTGGCAATGAGAAAGAATGAAATCTAGCCATTTGTAGCAACGTGGATGGAACTCAAGGGTATTATGCTAAGTGAGATAAGTCAGGCAGAGAACGACAGATACTATATGTTTTCATTCATATGTGAAACAGGAGAAACTTAACAGAGGACCATAGGGGAAGGGAAGGGGAAAAAATAGTTAAGGAGAGGGAAACAGGCAAACCACAAGTGACTCTTAAATACCAGGAACAGACTGAGGGTTCATGGGGGGTGGAAGAGAAGGGAAAATGGGTAATGGACATGGAGGAGGGCACTTGGTGGGATGCACTGGGTGTTATATGGAAACCAACTTGACAATAAACTATAAAATTTTTTTTAAGAATTCAAAAAAATACAAATAATACTTAAAATAAAAGATATAACCCACATAGATAAGAAAACTCTGGGGTTCTCAGTATTTTTTAAGAACATAAAGGGATCCTGAGACCAAAAACTTTGAGAACAACTGAAGTTATTGTTCTGTATAGAACACCCCTGTATGATTTAGAATTGGTTGGTACCTGCAGTCATATTATGTGCCTCTTCATCACAGCTAAAGAATAAATAAATGGGTCCAAATTTTAATTAGGTTCTCTTATATTTAAGGAGACTTTACAGCTTAAGAAGGTAAATTTTAATTATAAAAGCATTGAATATGTAAAAAGTAAGCCTCACCTATGAGTGAGGGAAAAAGACCCCTTTTATCTACTTTCATATTGCATAGAATTCTGCTGAATACTGTTTCTAAAGCAGGTACACACCCCCCAAAGAAATGCTTCTTTGGTCTAATAACCTTGAGAAATACTGGACTTCTGAATCCATTGTTTACTACAAATCTCAAAGCCTTCAATACAAGCATTAAAGGTATTGTGAATCTCTGAGACACACTAGGCCACATTTTCCAGACTCACCTGATCATAAAAGTCTTCTTAGGGACAAGTTGCAGAACTAATCTTTCAGGCAACATAGGGAACTTCTCCACTCAGCAAAAGGATGAAGTGGTCTCTTGAGTGCTGAGAGTTGCTTAGTATCCAGAAATCCACCTGCTTGCCTCAGGGAGGGAAGTTAGGGATGGCTGCGCCCTCACTCAGAGGTGAGCAGACGTGAGTTTGGCTGGGGGTAGTATGGGCTGGGAAGTGTTCTCCCAACCCAAAGAGAATGATAAGTGGGGATAGAGAGAGGTGATTTGGAAGTCCAGGGCAGACCTGGGTAAAACCTCTCGGTAAAATAATCCATGCGAAGGGCTTTGCTCAGTGCTTGATACTAACCATGAATCTTGTGGCGTTATTATTTCTTGTGCCACCGTGGGGTCTGTGGGGGTAAATGGTGGGCTAAAGGGGCACTCACCTTCTAGTGTTTGCTCAGATGGTTTGACGCTGCCGGAACATCTGCCATGTGGCCTTTCTCTAGTCTCCCTTCTGGCCTCTGAGGGGTAGGAAGTTCTGCCTCCACCTGAATTATGGACTTGCCTGTCATTGTGGGGCTGAGAGGGGAGAAGAGGAAAATCTGCTTTCACTATCAGATCCACCCGCGACCGGCAGAAAAAGCTTACCGGAAGCTGGTTCCTGGGTTCTGGGTGCTGCCCAGAACAGTGAGGCGGGACTTCCGCCCTTGGTGTAGGTATCCAGAGACCGAGTCTCTGTCTCTTCCCAGGGAGGGACCTGATTTACAGCCTGAGAGTTAGCGCGGTGTTGCGTCCTGAGGAGGCTCGTCCACACGTTTGGGTGTGCTGGACATATTCCTCTTCTCCGTAAGGAGTAAGCACGGGAGTTCTCTGTATTAAAACGCAGGATCAGTGTTTTTCTTTGCGAAGTGGAACCTACAGCTTGAACCAGAGCAAAAAGGACTGTTCTGTAGATACCTGGATAAACTGAAGTCGCCCTGAACTTCCCAAAGAAGGACTTCAGGCCTCCCCAAGGGCAGAGTGAGCCTGACGATCCTCCTGTGCGGGAGGCTGGGTGCTCTGGCTTTCACCTCGGACGGGACCATTGAGCACCCTCAGGTGACTTTCCTCATCATCTCATCACATGGCCCCTCCTTTGCCCTTGAAGCAGAGTGAGGAGTAAAAAGTGAATGGAGGGCAAAGGGAAACATAAAAAGTTTGTTTCAGCATCTTCCAGAATGGCCATAGTTACATTTTTAGACTTTGGAGGGCTGTGAGTGACCGTTGTTCGGGAAGGTCTTTCTCCACAAAAGCTTAGGGCAGCAGGGACGGCCCTCCTCTCCCTTTGAGGCTGAGTTGCCCCTGCAGGCTGAGCTGGGGGTAATGGGCTGGCCCAGGTGGGGAAGGGGGTGCATTTGACAAGTGAGGTCCTTTGCTGCAGTTCTGCTGAGACTCATAGCATAGTTGGTTAACAGGACACTTTATAGTTGTAAAAACATCAACTTTGATTTGTGCAGATAAGGTATTTTTCTAGTTATCTTTGCTAAGGCAAACATTAAAACGAGTTTGCATTTTTTGAGACTAATTTTGCCCAGGAGCTAGTAGGAAGCTGGAGGGGAGTCCGCCTTGGGAGAGGGGTTGTCACATTGGTTTATTTTAGCATAAACATAGACTATGTGAAGGCTGAAACCTTCTGGTCTCTTCAGGGAGACCCAATGGGCTAATGAGGGTTCCAGAATCCAATGGATATAGGATATAATCTCGGACTGATGTGAGCTTGGAGCACTTACTCTACATTTCTGAGGACTGTTTTTTTCTCTTGTACACTGTCTTAGGACTGTTGTAAAGACTAAAGGGGATATTGTGAATAAGGCACATAGCACAATCTTTGACGCCTAATATCCTAGAAAACACACGGCAAAGGGTTATTCTTTGGCTTGTCTTTACCCAAAACCAGTGAGAGAAACTCACTGTTGTTTCCGTCTCTTTCACTTGACCTTCTTCCTGTGGTGGTTCAACTGATTTCCTCCTTAGCCCTCTGCCTGGCACGTTTGCTTAGAATTGATCTGAAGTTCAGCTTGAGTCCTTCTTGTTCTCTGAGGCTTTCCTTGACAACTCAACTAAGACTTGATGGCTGCGGTCTGTTCTGATGGTTTCAGTGGGGTTCAAATTCTTGAGGTGATGGCAGCCTCATCAGCCTCTAGGTTTTTCCAAGATGCCTAGAACATTGAATGGGGATGCTCCATAGACTCGTGGTGAGTTAAAGTGGTCTGAAGAAGACTGCTGCTGCTATGACTCCCCCAGGCTTGCCAGTCAGGAGCACACAGAGCTATAGGTTTCCAAGCAGCTGCTCATAAGGTCAGTCATGGACCATACAAGTGATGATTTTCACTACTTTGGTTTTGAAGCTGTAGAAACTTTGCTAAAATAATCTTACATGGACATATGATAAAGGAAGCTGCTCATGGTGGGTTCCTTTAGTGGGGAGAGGGGATCCACAGTTCCTGTCCTTGACTCCTTAGGTGCTTTTGTGGACTCCCATAGCTTTGCCCCTTAGAGACTGGAAGCCATATGAGGGCAGGGTTTCTGACCAGATTACTGATGGTAACTATGGTAACTGGCTTTTGAAGATTAACATCTGAACTGAGATAGAATAGTAAATTAAACTTGACGTGCTGGGGACAACCTGAACTTGATAACTGTCATCTAATTTTGGTTATATTTTATGTCTAGGGAGGGAGGGGTACTATGGCTTCTCCCCAAACATGGACTTAATACAACACAGGTCTCTGAGGTGGAGCCCACATTCATAGGTACCGAAGTAACGGAAGTGTAGGGATCCCCTCCTAGAATCATCTGTATCCTAGACAGAGGCTGATAGTGACTTCACTGTATTCATCTCATTTTCCTTATCAGAATCCCTGCATGAGTAGAGACAGAAATTGGCCCAGGTGAAGATAAGATGTATGGGTGACGATTATAAAAAGTCATTTAAGAGAATGACTTAGTTGGCAGGTTCCACTTTCCCAACTCCTTGTTGAAGAATGAGGATGTGATGACTGGAGCTTCAGCAGCCACCTGGGAAGGCATGAGGGTGAGGCCCATGCCCAGAAATCATGAGGGAGCCTGGGTCCATGAGAACATTCTAGAACTACCATACTAGCATTGGTCTGTAGTTATCTCTTCAATATGTGGCAGAGAAAAACCTCAAAACTTTCTATAACTTACCTTGTTGAAGCCTCAACGTTAGGGAACTTTGTTATTATCAATTAAATATAATTCCTTAGTAATGATACATTACTACCACAACCCAGTGATGTGGCCTTGGAGGACAATATTAGTAGTTTCAAGTGGTGTTGATCCAGCTTTTCTCCAATTAAGATGTTACATAGTGACAGGCTTGAAGAGTTTCAGTACCACCTCACATGTCTTTTGATAGCTTTTCTCCATATAAGAGTTAATTATCAGTGAAACAATTAAAAAAGTAGGGCATATGAGAGAAAAATGAAAAAGGAGTCACCTAATTATTTGCAAACTGAATAAACACACCATTATCTTCTGACTATATTTTACAGACAAGAATGAGCCTTCTGGCCATGATTGCAGTAATGTTGGTGGACATGAAAAGATTTTAATCACTTAGCTATAGAATATGCTTCCTGGTTTGTCTTCACAAATTTTTTTTTAAAGGCTTGAAATACATTCCTTATAGCACAACCATCTCTACAATGGCCAGATCCCCTCCTAGGATGGAGATTTCCAACCTGGAGCCCATCTGGGTTGAATTCTTTCCTCTAGTCTTCAGGAAGCTGGGCATATCTCTGTACCCATTCTCACACATGGAAAGGAAAGAGAGCTCTCTGGGATTGGGCTGGGACAGCCACTGATTCTGAAGAACCCTGAAGAGAGATGCTAGAGGGATGTCATCCTCGCTGAAGTAATTTTATTTGATCAGTACTCAGTGGATGGCAGCTCATCAAGGCCAAAGCTCAACATGTTACATTTTATTGCCAGCAAATAAAGGCAGATTTCAGGGGTGTATGCCTTTGGGGGAGTAAATAAGATGTTAAAGGGGATTTCTGAAGGAAGAATTGTGTATTTTCCTACCGATCTCAGAATTACACCTTTGACACAGTGCAAGTTGTGTTTAATTATATCTTACAAGAAAATGCATTGGTCAGCTCTGGAATCACTGGGATGTGAGTGGAGGGTGAAATAGTCCATTGTATCAAGAAACCTTTATCAAAATTCCCCTAACAGTTCGATGGGCTTTAATAATGAAAGACCTACTTATGGCTCATGCAAATGATTATGACAGCACAAAATGGTTTTTAGTGATTTCGAGTTAGAATTAGGCAACAGCAACAGGCAGAAAGAGCCACTTAGGGGACATGCCAGCTGCTTCCAGTGAAGCTGCTAACATAAAAACAGGGAATGACACTAAAACAGATACAATTCAAGTCATAATTTGCTTGCTAATAATTTCCTCTTTGTGTCTGCAGCCTTGAAGGATTGTTCTGAATACGTACATTCATAAAGATAGCAAGTCAAGTCAAGCCATCAGGCGGATGAATAACAGCAAACTGCTATCACCAGGGTAAGTGAGACCGGGGACAAAAGTCAAGATCTCCTAAAGTGAGGCAGAACTGACACGTACCAGCTGAGGAGTGTGACTCTGGACGGATGGCAGCTCATGGCTGCATATAGTTCTCTGAGGACAAGTCCAGCCCACGGCACAGGCCAGCAAAGGGCAGCTGTCCATCAGGGTGGAAACTACCTAGGGAGTTCCAGACATAGTTTGCATCCTTTGCTCTCTTCCGGCTCCCTCCCCAGATGCACTCTAATTAAGAGTAAGACTGTTCTCTTCTTCTCTAGCAAGGATTTCCTTGACTTACAGCAAAGATCCTCTTTGAATTCAAAGTCTGCTCTGCATTTGTAGAGTTTAAAATCTCATTAGCTGTTTTGCCTCTGATTTCACTGATCTGTTTGTTTTGCTAACACCTCTCTGGTACCTTGGTGAAAGGATTTCTCTCCCCTCCTTCCCTGTGGCTTGGGTAGCGCTGGGGCGGGTGAGGTGTGATTATTTACACATCTCTCTGGATCATTAGGTAAAAGGGGTGACACACTTCTCTCTCGGCAACATGTTTAAACATGAGCCTGTTTTACTTTGAACTTACTTTCTTGTCAACATACACATAAATCTGTACAATCATAGCTGATTCAAAAGATACTCCATATAGTGTTTTTCAAATATATATTTTCTAGAATTCCGTTTAAATTTAACTTTGGTAAGCTGTCAGCTTTTAAACAGACTTTGTGTATATAACTACAAAGAATTTTGTGCTAAAATCTTTTGTTTGAGAAACCACTTGTTGGTCTGCAAACTGGCCCCGATAGATGGAGTGCCAGGAGAGACCAGAGAAGAGGCAGGCCATCCAGATTCGTAGGTGGTAGATTTAATAAGCAAGAGAGTTTATGAATCTTGTCTTGGGTGGCTGCAAGACAGGCAGATCTCTGCACCTGCCCACCAGGGTCATAGAAGTCTATACAGAAGCCTTAACTGGGTTCAGTACAGATGGCCCCCCCACTACAGGGCTATCTCAAGGCTCTGCGGGGCAGCCTCCAAGGTAGTGAAGGCAGGCAGAATGCACTTCTAAGGACAGGGAGGGGGATTGGGAGCCTCTGATTGCCTGGGTCCAGCCCTCAGGTCAACTGGTGGTCACATCCTCTCAATGCTCACCTCTCACATGGCTCTTAAGCAGCTATTTTGGAAGGTTTAAAATATATAAATTGGATTTTTCTCCACTCAGTAAAGTCACTTTGATTCTAATTAGAAAACTATGTCTCAGAGGATGTCATCACATATTTCTTTAGTGCCTTTTAAAACAAATGTTAGGGGCGCCCGGGTGGCTTAGTCGGTTAAGCCTCCGACTTCAGCTCAGGTCAGATCTCACGTTCGTGGGTTTGAGCCCCGCGTCAGGCTCTGTGCATTAGCTGTGCTGACAGCTCAGAGCCTGGAGCCTGCTTCCAGTTCTGTGTCTCCTTCTCTCTCTGTCCCTCCCCCTCTCATGCTCTGTCTCTCTGTATCAAAAATAAATAAAACATTAAAAAAATTTTAAAACAAATGTTAATTTTTTAAATTGGAATAAACCTTACCTGTGATGAAATGTCTTGTGTGAACGTTTTGAGAAGTTTTGATAAATGTACACACCCATGTAAAAGCCACCCCAATCAAGATCTAGAACATTCCATCATCTTCAAATTTCTGTAGTCAATACTCACCCCTTTAGACAACTATATTCTGATTTCTATCACCACAGACAGGTTTTACTTGGTTTTGAAATAGGATCACCTATTATTGTATCTGTGGCTTTTCTTTTTAATTGCTGACTAGTATTCCATTACATGAAAGTATCTCAGTTTATCCATTCTCCTGGAGATTGTTTCTAGGTTTTGGCTATTATGAATAATGCTGTTATAAACAATTATAGTTTTAAACAATCTCAGTGAATAGCAGTGGCCAAGTTTATAAATGTTTTTTCCTTATATCTGATTTGATTATGGAAGTCACATCAGCCATCCAGTGGATGTAGATATATTGTTCCTCTAAAAGTATTGTTGAGTCCCCAAAGCAAGAGGGTTGCCTGGTGGCAGGTTTTGTTTTAGTGGGCCTATATTCAGAGGCATGACTCACTGTGTTGTGAGGCGAGTTCTCAGCCTACTTACATCATCCTCCGCATCAGAGTGATCAGAACTCAGGTTTCCCAGAATGAGGTAATACGTGTGGTGGCAGACAGTGGGTTTTAGTGGTACATGGAAATTTTTATGTTTAACAGTTAAATGTTCATTTTTATGATTACTTTTTACTTATGGCAAGTGATGATAGTTTTTCCTTTAGAGTAGTGATAGAATTTCCTTTGGAAAATTAAAGACAAATATGAAAAATTTTCATTAAATAATAGCTCTATTGGAACTGAAATGACTGAATTTTAGAAACACTGGCATTGTAGTTAAGATAGACTATAGTACTGACCTTGACTTGGCCACTTACTGACTGTGTCACCTTTAGCAAGTTGCTCCAAGTTTGCTTTAGGATCTGTAAAGTAGGATGTTAGTACAGATTTCATACATTCACTATGAGGGATAAAGGATAATATGCGATACTCATAGTGCATAGTAAGTGCTCGATAAAGTGAACTATTGGTATTTCACTGCAGTAAAAGGCAATCTTATGGACAACCAAATATTGGCCAGGAATTAAAGATTGGATTAATTGATGGTTTTGTGAGGTCATCATTTCTAACACTCATGAAACATCCCTTGGGCTTCAAAGGTCATACATTTAAATGGTGCATAAGCAAAAGATATGTACTCTGGCAAGACGGAAAACCTCACCTTTCACATTCCAAGTTTAAAATCTCAATGATAATACTCCAGATCTTTTATCACTCTCCCAGGCAGACTCCACCCACCAAAATTTTGGGTCATGGGCAGGAAGGTAGAGGATAACAGTGTGGGGGCCAAGTGGCCCTCACCTTGACTGCACATCACAGTCATCCAGAGAGCTTTTCAAGAATACTGGTGCTTGGACCCCTACCTCCTGTGCTTTTGACTGGTCAGGATAGGGCCCTCCTGGCTGTGAAAGCTACCCAGGTGATTCTCATGTATGGTTAGGGTAAAGACAGACTTGTTTAGCTCCCCAACACTGGCTTAGTTCAGCCTTGACCCTGCAGGATGCGGTTGAAGTGCACTGAGCAGAACCACAGACCTCTTTTGGGGGCTGAATTCTGCATGTTACCTTGTGATATTAGGGCAGCAAGGCAGCTTCGCTCCAGCAGGGCTTGTTTACGCTTACACCTTGGAAGGAAGAGTGGGATTAGTTTTTGCGCAGGGATACAGTTTTGTGTCTTTCAGGCTGTCTATAGTTTCTTTTTTTGGTCACAGAACTTTTGCCCAATTCTCACCCATGGGTCTCTTTCTGGCCCCAGTAGGAGGTCTGGGTGGACACACAAGTGGGTTCTTGGTAACCCAAAATGGGATCAGTTTTTGAAATCCTGCCTGTCAGAGTCAGGGATTTGGGTCCACTAAGTTATCTCAAAGACAGATGAGGTCACTAAAAGCAATGTTACTGTGAATCAGCTTAGGCCTGCTGTAGATTCTCTCCTATTCCTGACTCGAAAAGGGTCTTCAGTCCAGACATGAAAATGTCAGGTCCAGGGAAGTCAGTGCTTGAAAGCTCAGATGGATACCAGACATCTCAAAAGTCCTGATGCCAGTTCCTCAGGGAAACCTGGCAGTGTCTGCTACCTAGAGGGCCGTTTCCTGAGCTCTGCCAGGGCACGAGTCCAGGGACAGCCCAGCAGTCTTATTGTGTGTCATTTCAGATAGCGTGCACATCATTAAGTCTCCCCACTAGCAGACTTGAGGAATATTCCTGTTTGTACTTGGCTTTCCATTTCACTTTGTATTCTAATCTTGGGCTACAGTCTGTTCAACAAAGGGAAGCACTATTCTCCTAGATCTCCTTCCATATACTCACAAACATAAGCACGCATGTTTTAGTCTATGATATGTACCTCATTTGCAGGATATACTGAGCTGAGTCAACAGCTCTGGATTTGACTTGCCGTAAGTGTTGTTTCCCATGCAAGATCCAGGGCAGAAACTGCAAGACTTGGGAAGGCTGGTCTCTGGCCCTCCTGGTGTTGGTACCAGTCTTGACAAATGGAGAAAAGCTTACAAGTAATGCTACTTGGTATTATTGGTCTCCTTATCATGTATGGGGACCTTCCTCCACTCCGTCTCTAATCCAGGGATTATTGTCTCATAGGATCATTCAGTAAAAGAATTATGCAGAATTTGTTTTGGTTTCCTCCATTGGTGCCAACCAATAAGTGCCCAACCTCTGCTCCTATGTAGTTATTGAATTCTTTAAAAAATTGCCAAGAGGAGGCTTTGTTAATTTTAGTTAGAGCCAGTCTTGCCAGAGGTTAATTTCACTCAGGTGAAAAGTGGTATTAAATACATACAGCAGTTCGAAGGAAAGAAAAAAAAAATAAAATGGCAATGTGCATTAGATTCAAAATAGATCCCCCAAAATAAGGTAGATAAAGAGGAGGGAATTTCATAGCTTCATTCTTTGGTATTGTCCATCTTACAAAGTGTATAAAACTAGGAAAAGTCCAGAATACTTGGATATATTTAAGCTGTTTCCAACATGCATTTAGATTCACATTTATAGAATGTGCTTTTTCCATGTTACACACAGAAAATAAAAAAAGAACGGGGAACAAATTTCCAAGGATGAAATTTCCACATTTATTTTTCTTTCATGTGCATAGAAAATGGCAGTGAAGTGTCCTATGAAAGAGGCAGGGAATGGGCATGGTGCTTCTATACCAGACTGGACTTTGTGCTTCAAAGGTACACTATTCATTTTGAAAACAACGGATGTTATCATTTGTTTTTAATTGCTAAGGATTCCTTCGGTTTCCCATTTGTCTTTTAAGCTGTCAGTTTCTTCAAATCTCTTTTCAGATGACACACTGCATTACAAATGATGGCACTTAACCAATGTGGCATTTCCATATTTACACCAACAAAAGAAATTTACAAGACATAATAGCATACAATCTTGACATTTAGTAATAGCAATAAAACATGAAGGGCATCCATTTTATTATTTTTTTCTGTACAAACTATCAGAACATAACTTTATTCACATTAAAAAAATCATCTTTAATTTGATTTGACCTACACATCCCCCATCTCATTGCACCCATTTCTCAAACCTCTCATCACATCGCCCACACCTTCACCAGACTACAGAATCTACAAGTAATTAGATCTAACACCTAAATAGAGCTTAGAAAGTCCTCTCTCCCAAAGGTTTCCTCACTTCCCTGATAATTCCTCAAAAAAGAAAAAAAAATATGCTCTTCACTCATTCCTTCCATTTCACTTTCACATTTCATCAGCATATCGGCAAGATGGATTTTTCATCTCAATCCAAACAAGATTAGAAAGAAGAGGTCCTCTCCCGAGCATCTTGATGCTACACCCATGAGTCTGGGGACCCTGGGTACTGTTCTGCTCTATAGGAAGGTCGTTTCGTGGAATAAAAGTCTACATAATTTGTGGTTGATTTCAGTCCATACTGTGTTGAATAATCAGTAGAAGCTGGAAAGTGAACTCGGTCATCAAAATAAGGATCTTCATAGCTATGAGGAGACTGCAAATACAATCTGTATGCGTCAAAGTTCTTTCTGTTGGAGTCGTCTTGACTATAATACAGCTGTTGATGCTGTTGACAAAATGAAAAAGCAAATAAATCAAAGCAATTTTTGGAAATATGTGTTTAAGGGAAATTAATGTGGGTTTCCCGCTTCATATTTTTAAAGCAATATGCAACATTTGTGAACATACAGTTCAGAGTTGTTTCTGGTACACGCTATATGTTTATTAGTAGATTGTAAAGATTTTAAACTATGTTTTTAAGTGGGCTGGCTGAGTTTGTCAAGTCCTATTCTAAGGCTTCTAGAAGTTGGTGTCTCTAGAGAGCCTGAGGTGGCCCCTGGCCACCTCTTTCCTCAATAGAGGACTAGTTCTGTGCTCTGCTGTGGGTGGGGGAGTTGTTCCCTAGGCATGCTCAATCAAAGGATGGCCTTGATTTTTGCTTTGACACAGGAGAACCCCTAGTATATCATGAATTTAGTTGGAGGTTGGATTTTCATGTTTTAGATAGTTGTATATGTGCAGAACCATCGTTTAAAACATTTACCTCAGAGATGAAGATTGAGTCCATCCCTCAGTTTTAGGACAAATGTGAGGTACTATTAAAGGAGTAAGCAATCTCCAGGCAGCAGAGTAATAAAATTGGAAGAGACATGTGAACAAATGGTTCTAAAAGAAAAGACTCCCCGAAGCCAGGACTAGTAGATTTGTGAGGAAGCAAGGGGAGCGCACGGGGCATCCACATCAGGGTGCCTCGCCCCCATTTCCTTTTGTGTCATCGTAGCTCATCTCTGACCTCACGCTAATTTCTTCAAATATGTTTAGAGAAAAATTGTCATGGTTGTTATGACTGATTTCCCTCTTGATCATACCCCAATCCCCTCACTTATTAAGACGTAACAGATTTACCACGTAGGTATCAAAACATCATGTTCTGGAATTAAACACATTCTAACATTATAAGCATTTCAAAGCTAAATCCTGTTTTTAAGTTAGAGTTATAATTTTAAAGTTTTTTTCCTCCTGACTTAAAAACTATAGCATAAATTATGAATAATTTGGGAAGTTCTTTTTTTGTCCATCTAGAGAAAAGATGGAATGGAGGGAGGTTTTAGAGCATCCTTATCTGAAGTTGAAGATACAGGCTTGTTTGGAAAACCCAAGTTGTTCATGTATTATTGGAAGGTAGGAGGAGAGATCAGATGACCCATGTGGGCATGACATCAGGAAGGGCTGAAATAAATTTTATGTCCCCATGAAAGCAGAGACTGGATGTTACAATCACTAGTACCCACGCAGATGGAGAGCGGGGTCCACCCCAGTAGGGCTGAGTCCACTTTGACTTCTGAGACTAATGGAGACTTGGCCACAGACTCAAGTGTTTTTAAACCATGGATGCTTGGGTATGAAGGGAGTCATGAAGATGGGGAATGAATGCAGAAAACAGAACAATGAGAGAATGAAGGATGCTTACCGACCTTTCCCCACACAGAGGATGGAAGAGATTTTAGAGGTTAACAGAAAAAAGGAATGGGGAAAGGAAATTATTGGGGAAAGAATAGGAGTTAAAGACTTCTCAGCTGGTTCCCATCAGTGGCCTGGTGGCCTCAGCAGCACCAATTTGGATATTCAAGCACATGGGCTACTATGGGAGTGATTTGCTTAAAGCACAGATGAGCTTCTGAGGAGCATCAGAGACCCCCAGAGAGAGCTCCCTGGCCCCTGCTGTGTTGGCCCAGCCCTTGTTAAGTCCACCGGTGTGGACCCCTTACTGTGTTGATCCCTGCCAATCGACCTTCTGTAAAAAAGGACATTGCAAATTCACCTGTAGCCGTCTATTTTGTTCTCTTGCTGGTGAGGAATAGGAACTGATGTAAATTGGTGAAGGTTTGCTGGAGCCTGTAAGAAAATATTTTATGAAATTAAAACTAGTGCTCATGACTCTGGTCCAATAGGTTGTGTGGGCTCCCTGACAGGGCCTGCCTTTCTCAGGGCCAGGGTAGATCAGGACAGTCAGCAGTCTGAGTTCCCTGGGTCTAGCCTGGCTGCTGCTCACCCCAGGGCTGTTAGGGGCTAATGGATATGACAAAGATAAGCCACGTGTGTGTTTCACCAAAAAGCAATACCCGAATACCAGAAGGTTTCCTTCTCAACCTCTGGTCCCTGTGGAGAGCTGTTCATACCTGTGAAGATTTCCCTGGCTGGCTCGGAACAGCAGCCTTGCTCCCTGAGCCGAGGGACACCACTTTTCTAGGGCTTTGAGCTAGAGCCCTGGGTCAGATGGGGGAAGGGAAACATATGAGAACAAGCTCCATGCCTTCAGAACAGCTCTGATTCAAAGTCCCAGGTCCTGGAAAGAGCAGGCACAGGCATGTTCTAAGCCGTCTGGCCACATGGAGGCACAGTCTTGTGTCTGCCATATTTAACTACATTTTCAAACAAAAAGAATCTGATAATCAGATGATTGTCTTCAAGAGTCCACAGTAGACTCCCAATGATGTCATTGGCTACCCTTCTATTACTGTTAGGGCTCACAAAGATTTTTTTTTAATGAGGAAAATGAAACATACTTGAGGCAAATTAGTTTATTGAAGCAAGCAAAGAAGATACAGAAGGGCATGCATGCTAAGGAGGTGATCTTTAAAGTAAAGCAGGCTGCTGCAAATCTGAAGAACAATGCACTTCAGTGTGTGCATTTCCTTTGCAAAGAGCTCAGTGTTTGAAATGTAGCATCTGCAATTTTCTGAGCTATTAATTGCCATAGTAACAATAGTCGATTAGTAAACAGTACTGTGAAATCACAATTTCAAAGACAACAGCACAACTGAGACGGCTCCCCCAGCAGTTAAGTTGCCACCAGCTTTTATTTATTTCTTTTTAATAAATAGGTTTTTTGAGAAAAGAGTACTCTTTTGTGGTAGCTCAGTCACACTGCCTTTATTTGAAACCTTTAGAGTGGTTATAATTTTCAAGAGAGTCGAGAATGGGGACAGTATGAAATCCTGGGAACTCTTCGAGCTGACATCCTTTAAATAAACTATATGCCCAGCTTTTGGAATGACAAAAATATTAATACTATGCAACATTATTTTTGTTATCCTTAAAAGATAATCACCCTGGGAAGAATCACCTTATACATTGTTATTTACATGACAATGTAAACAAAACTGATCACCATTCTCAGGTTTGAATTTAAAAGATGAACCAGTCTAGGAGGTGTGGCCTTGCAAAGCGACACAGAACTCCGAGTTCTGATATGTGGGACACACAGGGAGGTACTGCTCGGATTGGGGTGGGGGGAGCAGAGCAAAGGGAATATGCTGGGGGAGAGCTAGAAACCATCTCCCATTTGGAGACAGTGCTCTTTTTATCTGTGGTCACTATGCCACTACCGTAGCTTGTTTTGCTTAAAACAAGCGGAAAAGGCAACAGCCCCGGAAGTAGGAAATGGTGGGGCTAGAACTGGGGGTTCGCTGCTGGGGGACCGTCTCAATATAGGCACGGGCTATTTCCCAGGCTGCTGGCAGGGTGCCTGGAAACACGTGGCTTTTCGAGATACTCTCTCACACACCCAGCTGGCGTCTTACCAGGGTACAGGCCTTTCTGTGTGGTATCCCCTTGGCTATTGTAATACTGCATAGGTGGCTGGGTCCTATCATATTCAGAGCGAGGGTCTCTGATTCCTAACAGTGCTGGTGAGGAGGAGGTGCTGCCGACTGAAGGGAGAGGCAGAAGGAGAAGGGAGAGAGAAAGGAGAAGAAAGAGAAAGCAGACTGTCAGTGTCTCTGCAAAATCCTCTCTGGAAAAACACAAGTCAGCAATTAGAAATGCCACGAAGCTGATGCAAAAAATCAGCTTGTAGAGGTACTGTGGGCTGAAGAGCAGACAGTGCTGAAGACCAGGGAGGCGACCTGCAGGCCCGCTGCTGGGAGGACCCGTGGGCGAGGCGAGAGCAGAGCGTGGAGCCGAAGCGGCTGCCCAGGTAGGGGCTCGGCGCAGACACCATGCGGCCTCCCCAGGAGTGGGCCTCAAGGACTCCAATGCGCCTTGACATCCGAGTGAGACTAACTTCTTAGCCACGCAAGAGGTACATTTGCTATTTTATGATCTCCATTCGGTTGCTTGTAAAACACCCGTCTATTATCCTTTATGCACAGTTCTTCAGTAAATAGATGTTTTATGGCATATTTTAATTTTTAATTATTTCAAAAATATCTGCATCTCTAAATGTGTTTGAATAAGAGTACCCAGCCCATAACATTTATAAGTCTTTTTATGGTGATCAGCTGTCAGGGAAATTTTATAATCTCAGTAAGGATGGTTCCTTGACAAGTTCACAGTGCTAAGAAGTCCAGTCTCACAAAACCCTAGAAGATTTTGTACCCCAGCTTGAGCCAGACATTTAATAATAACATATCTATCCATAGGTTTCCTTTTGAGTGTTTCTACACAGAAGGAAAGCATCGCATATCCTTTTGTTTTCCTCATTAAAAAGTCATCTTGCTTGCACTAAAGTTAATTATAAATAAAAGTAGTCACTTATTCATTTGATCTACTTGAAAGCAGCCACCTGCAAACCTTGCCACCAGTGGTTCTGCACATCTTGGTGCTTTCAGAGGTGGGACACCGAAATATTTTCCCTAAAAGGTCGCTTTGCTGCTGTAAGGCTGCTGCATGTCAAGCAGAGGTGAGCATGCACGGGGGGTGTCTCTGTGCCACTCACCTTGCTTACTTTCTAGAAGGTGGCAGGACAAAGATCATGCCTCCCCCCAGCCCCCTGCCTCCCACAATTACATTAGTGAGAAAGCATCAGAAGTGCCAGTAAGTCCACATGAATGCTGAGAGATGGAGGATTAGCCCTTAGAATCACTGGAGAAACAAGTGCGAATTCTATCCTTCCTCTCAAATGGAATCCAGAAAGGTACATCTAGGAATGTGGACGGGCTCATCAACATTGTTCAGTGTGGCTATACCAGGTCCTCTAAGTAAGTTCATTGTTTAGTAACTATGTCCTTATCTGTCTGAAGTTATTCTTTTGCCTGTACTACGTATGGCTTTTGTTAAGCAGCCAAATCTCTTATTTCCCTTGACACCCCTACTTCTGAGTCCCTTAAGGGTTCTGAGCATCTTTATAAAAGAAGACAGACACAGGCTACCGCTGGGAGCTCAGCAAGGATGTCAAAAACCAAGCGTTAAGTCTCTTTGAAGAAAACAACTCATAATTTAAAAACTAAGATAAAAATACACACCAGACACAGTAGGCACAGATAATCTTAAAAAAAATTCTTAGTACAAGTGGAGACATCCAATTATGTGGCAAGAACCACCAGTCCTATATTTTTCTTTGTGGCCATATTTGTCCCCATGAGAAATAAGACTGCCAGCAGTAGCGCAGTAGAATACAACAGATAATACTTATGTGTCAGAATGGGAGATTTAAAGCTAAAAAAAAAGATATTTATTACTTTTCCTATTTCATTTAACTAAGAATTAAATTTATAGAACTAACTGGGATTGGTAGTAATATTCTGTCCATATATATATATAAAACAGTCAGAGTCTCAGAATGTTCTTTCTACCAAACTAGACACTAATAAGCAGGTAGTGTGGTTGCCAAGATTCCCAACTTACAAATCAGAGGGAATTCCTGCAAACCCACCTGCATAGCCTGTTCCCCTCAGTCATGGAGGTGGGGTGGGGGTGGGGGTGGGGGCAGGTGGGGGTTGGGTCTGGAATACAGCCAGGGGATGGAGGTGTAACTGGGAAGAAGGAAGGTGCTGGAGATCATGGCTTCCCCAGAATGCATATGTAAAGATCATGTGTAGAGGACCCCAAGAGTTCTCACCAAGAAAACTAAAAAAACAGCTTTGGGGGAGACTCCAAACTTACAGCCAGTGGGCAGACAGGGCAGCTGTTTCCAGGCATAGCCTAGTGATTCTTAAAGTCTGCTTCTCTACCCTTGCATCCGCATCACCTGGACAGCCTGTTAAACACAGATTCCCAGGCCCCTTCTCAAACCTAGTGAAGCAGAATCTTAGGGGAGCGAATGGAATGGAGGGCCCGGGGATACTTTTGTGTGTAAACTTGCATAAACTTTTAAAAGGGAAGGAGGAAAGTGGGTCTGTTGTGTACAATGGCATGTAGTTCCCAAAGAAGGCTCTTAGCTGGAAGAGCAAATCCACCTAAGTGTTTGGAGGTGACAGGCTTACTCGTCTACATTCAGTCTTCTCTGGCTGGAAGATAACGTCTGCCACACAGATGTTCTTGCGAAGGAGTGGAGTTTGCCTACTGACCTGACTGAATGATGGGTGACATCTGTTGGTTGGTGGTAGACAAGGAGGGATGTGATTTGAATCGGTCTCGCTCTAACGTTGACACAGGTGTAATAAAATGGTTCTGATTCCACCCATCCTGTGGAGTTAAAAGAGAAAAAGAAACCTCTCAAAATGAATAATGACATTTCATTACAATAAATGATTATGAATGTGTGCTCTGATGAATGCTAATTATGCCAGAGCTATTCTTGTTAAGTTACCTTTTTATAAATGCTCCGGAGGTCCCGATATTGCCATAATGTATTCAAGACCTGGGCTGCTGCCTTCACCACTTTCAGAGATGATCTAGGGAGAGAGCGATGATGTTAATGAATGTGGGCTGCGCAACCTCAGGCTCCATTTGCAGAGATTTAAGCTACAACCAGTGGTCAAGAGGCCATTTCTCCAAGGACCAGAGGGCACAGGGGCCGCTGCTGGAAAACACAAACGAAGATTCAGGTGTACTTGGGAGTTGGGCGGGTTCAGGGATGGCACAGGTGGCAAGGACCAAAGTGAAACTCTCAGGCAGTCAAGTCCGTGGTGAGAGGCTGTGATTGGCATGAGCTGTGACCCTCTAAACTGGAGGCCTCTTTCAGGTGTCAGCCCCTAGCCTACCCCGAGATCTCCAATGGGGGCAACTCTCCTGGGGCTGTGGGATTAATGCGACCATGAACCGGCATCCTGAGTTTTGGAGGACCCTCCCACTTTAAATGTCCCCCCTGCTTACTAGGTCTTCATATAAACTCCGCATTGCCTTCTTATTTATGCCTCTGGGTACACAAATGTACATGTGTGCTCTAATGTTCAATTTGGAAAATATAGTCAGTTACAAATTCTCCTCTCTGAAGACATTTGCTGAATATTGGAGCTCTGTTCAAGCACTGCTCACCCTGAGTCACTGCTGTTCACTTCGAGAGCTGCCCCTCTAAGTAGCAGCCTCAGCACAGGCCTGCAGATCCCCACATTAGGGATGGATCAGCGCTTGAGGAGTCAGCCATAAGGGTAATGGAGTACCTCTTCACAGTTCATCTCAACTTTGAAAATTCCACTCACATGCGCACCGCAGTATCTAAAATCTGATCTCTTATCTTTCTAATTAAATTCTTAGGAGGGGGAGAAGGAGTGAGGTAGGCAGGCTGGAAGCACTTTCTCTGCTCCAAACAACAGGATATGGGCTGTAATGATCCTGAGGGCTCCAGAGACGACGGGGGATATGCGTGTTCATGGGCAGCACTGTCTGTCCTGGAGGTGGGGCATTTCCTCATCCATCTCTACCTCCACCTCCCACACCCAACTCCTTCTTCTCAGTGTTGCTCATGAGTCAAGGGCAGAACCAGGTCAAACCAACCCACTGAAAGCTGTTCTAAATTTTCTACTTTTAAAATGGACTACAGAGAGAAGAGATACCTCAAAAAAAAAAAAGAAAAAAGATGAAACTTCTGATACCTAGGATGGCCTCTCAGGGTCTTCCCACCTCACAGCCATGCCATCCTCAGCCAGGTCCTGACATTGCTGCTGGTGTTTAGCTCCCTGCCTGTAAAGTGCCAGGCAGCCAGGAGGGGGCAGGAAAGGCAGACCCCACGCTGGCTCCAAGGACTCCTCTGCAGCACTGGAGCTAAATACAAACTGCAGGCTCTGAGATGAATTCTATCAGCAGAAGCTGAACTCTTGAGCAAAGCAAGGAAGCTTTGCAGCACAACTCCTTGGGAAAGTGATGCATTCTCAAAATTCTAATTCTCCTCCTCTAATTCCCATCTTCTCTTAAACGTGTGACATCAGTAGTGTTAACTGCACAAGTCTCAATTGTCATCGTCCTATCCGGTGAAGCAGGAGCATTGACACGTGCCCACCTTTGAAGCACTTCCTTCCTTGGCTTCCAGGACACCACACGTCCCTGATTTTCTTCTGAATGCTCTGGCTACTCTTTCTTGAGCTCTTTTGCTGGCTTCTCATTTCCTTGACCTCTGAGTTATATCAGTCCTTAAGCCTCTTTTCTTCTCATTTACAGTTCTTTCTTTATTCATCTCAGCCATTTCACTTCTCTAAATATGCCATTTGTACGCAGATGACTCCCAAATTTTATTTCTAGCTTGGACCTCTATCCTCCGCTCAACTCAGGTATATTCTACTGCTGACCAGACACTTCACATGGATGCCTAAGGTCTTAAATGTAACATGTCCAAAACAAATGGCTGGTGTTCCCTAAAAGGCCTGTTTCCATAGGCTTCTCCATGTTGGTAAGTACAATTTCATCATGTGGTCTTTTTTGCCAAAGACCTTGGGGCCATCCTTGACATTCTCCTTCTCTTCTGCTGCTTATCTAATTCCTTGGCAAATTCCACGGACTCTTCCAACCATGTCAGAATCGACCACTTCACCACAACTGCTGCCACCATTGATCTGTACTTGGTAAAGGGGAAGGTTCATCGAGTCATCATGACGCCTTTAAGGGAAGCCAGATTGTGTCCCTCCTCTGCTGAATGGTCTCCAGTGGCTTTCAGTTTTCCTCAGAGTAAACCAAAATCCTTACACTGACCCACGGGCTCTGTATCTCTGGTTACATCTGCTTCCCCCACCACTCCTGACTTGCTCTGGTCCCACTGGCTTCCTGCTGCCCCCTACATGCACGAGCACTCTTCTGCCTCAGGGCCCTTCTCCTTCCTCCTTATCAGCTTTCCTGACTTTATTAGTTGCCCCATCTGCATCTGACAGGCTGACTGTGTCTCTTACTCACCGGTCCATCATCTACCTTGCCTGTGTGTGCAGGTTACCCAGGGGTAGAGGTTGCTGGGAGATGTGCTCACTGCTGTGGCACACAGCAGGTGAGCAGCAAACTTGGTGAATGACTCCTAAGGGAAAATAAATGTGTGTTCAGAGGACAACCTGAGTTGATCCAGAACTTTCTGAGTCTCTTGTTTTGAAAAAATGATTACAGTGGATGAGAATATTTCTTTTTTCATATACAAAGATTTTTGGCGCTGGTTCGGCATTTCTCCAGCTTCTTCTTATGCCTTTCACAAATGAAGGCCCTTTAATGAAATTTTAAGAGCATAAAAAGTGATTATGGTTCCCTTAGCTTTATCTGTAATATTTCATTTCCTTTGAAATAAAAAAGGGGTGTGTGTGCATTATTACTAATGAGACAAAAAAAGATATGTAAGAAAAAAGGACTGAAAGGCGATATGGTGAATGTTGACAGCGGTGACTTCTAGGAGACGAGAATATGCTTTGTGACATTACTCTTATATTTTAGAAATTCCTTTGAAAGTATAAACTAAAAGATTAGATGAGAAATACAGTGAGTTCTGGCACTGTCATTTGGCCAGGTAATAAATATTTGCTGAGCACCCATCATGGGGCAGGTTCTGTTCTCCATGCAGAAGAAAAGACAAGCCCCCTGCTACTGGGGGAGTCGGATCCAGGGAAAGCCCTGCGTAACGTATCCGGGGTTAACAGTGCTGTGAAGAACAGAGCAGGGGGCAGGGCAGCACGTGGGAAGGGAGGTGCCATTTTGTAGGTCAGGTGGCTGTTGCCCTGTGTGTTGCGAAGGCTCCACGCCATCCTACTTCCCACTTCCTTGAAGGATTCTTTGATCTGATACTAAGGCAAATTGATCGTCAACTCCTATAGCTCTGTGACAAAAAAAAAAAAAAATCTATTTTTACCATGAATTCTCTAAATCCCTACTTCTGCTGCTTCATCAATTAGGTGTCACCCAGAAGCAAAGAGATATGTAAGATCCAAGCCCAGGGGCACATCCTGAGGCCACACAGCAGTGATTTTAGTACTTTTTAGGCATGTGGCAGACATATCAGTCCCAGAGCTGAGGATTCAATAAGGTGTTCTTGCAGAACAGGCCCCAGAGCACAGAGCGGAGTCAAAGGTGAAAGGGACACAGTACCCCCAGATTCTCCTCATCATAGCATTTCTGATTCTTACCGGGGTCGGCACAACTAAACATGGCATTAGTGACAAAGGTGGATGTAGGGGCGTTACAACAAAGTAAACACCAGAGAAGAGGGGCCACATGACTGCAAATCCTTCTCGCAACAAAACAGGTTTTAATTGGTGGGGATCATTTAGCTTACTGGTGTGTATGATACGCAGAAATAAATCATTTCCAATAGGAAATATCCTCCACAAAAGCTCTTGGCACAAGACAATCCCATCTCCTTGCACCAGACTTGCCTGTCTCCTCTGCCCTTGGTTATGTTCACCAGCTTCTCTATCCCTCCTGAGTCGGCCAGGGCTTTGGCGTTCTCCATGTTTTTGCTGGTGACCTCGTGCAGAGCACAGCAGATGGCCGCCATGGTCTCATCAGACAGCACGCTGGGGCCAGTGCCGCCGGGAAGCCGGTTGACTAGGTCTCGCATGGCGTATTTACCTGCCAAATGCAAAGGGTTTCATTGTGCTTTTAGAAGGTACAGGTTTTTGTCATTGTTGCTGTTGAAAGATCCTGACAGTGTGTTGTCTCTTAAAAATAGAACCTCAAAAGACAGGAGGAAAAAAAAAAACCAAGGCAAAATAGAAAGTGACAAACATTATAAACGTAGGGGGTAAGTTAATCTTTATTGCAATGCCACTTGAAGAAATAATTGGTTTATAAAACATTACAGTGAGCTACCAAAAGAAAATGTAAATCAGTGTATAAAGTTTGGTATACTAATCAAGTTGGTTTTGTTCAGCTATCTTCATTGTGAGAAATAAATTATAAAAATAAATTTTATTTTCACTTGAATTCCTATTAGTCAAAAATACCTTAACTTCCTTTTAATGCTTTTAAAAACTGATCTTTGGGGGTGTCTGCATGGCTCACTTGGTTAAGCGGCTAACTTTGGCTCAGGTCATGATCTCATTGTTCCCGAGTTCGAGCCCCACATTGGGCTCTGTGCTGACAGCTCCGAGCCTGCTTTGGATTCTGTGTCTCCCTCTCTCTCTCTGGCTTCCTTTGCTCATGCTCATGCTCATGCTCTGTCTCTTGAAAATAAATAAACATTAAAAAAATTAAAAAAAAAAACCCAACAACTGACCTTTGAATAAGTTTTGAAGTTGCACTAGGTAAGGCTGACAAACAATACTTTTCATTAAATCTTTCAGGGTCTTAACATGCGAGGTGGGTAAAATTACACATTTTTTTCAAGTTAAAGGTAAATATCATCTGGTCTGACTTCAATAGTGGTAACAGGTTAGTTTCTTTTAAAGGACACAAGTAACATTCAGCATTAAAATGATAGCTGATTATTTCATAGGAGCAATGCAATATTACAGAGGTTTGTTTATTTTGAGAGAGAGTGTGAGTGTGCATGTGAGAGCAGGGGAAGGGACAGAGAAAGAGGAGAGACAGAATTCCAAGTAGGCTCTGAGCTGTTAGTGTGGAGCCCAATTCGAGGCTCCATCGCAAGAGGCATGAGATCATGACCTGAGCCGAAATTGAGAGTCGGATGCTTAACTGACTGAGCCACCTAGGTGCCCCAATATAACAGAGTTCTTGAAGGGACAATGCTGGGAATGTCCCCAGCTACTGAAGCATTTCTTTCCGGATACTCTATTTTCTTTACTTCTCTGTCAAAAGAGATAATCTCTAGCTTTTTCAATTTCAATTACCAACTGACAAACTAGAATAACTGCATGACAAACAAAAGAAATGAACTAAAGCTCAAGTAAATATTTTCTTAGTTTTTTTTCTATGCTAATAATTGAGTGGATACAAAATGGGTTTTTTATTAAAGACCGATTTATATACAATGGTAAGCAGAAGAGAGGCCCTGACTACATGCTGCATAATTTACAGCATTTCAAAGGGAAGGCTCTGGCTTACTCACAGTGAACACTGTTGTGAATAGGGGGAAAACAGTATTGACATTGTAAGCCAGAAGATAAATGTGGTTTTTAGAACAGATGGAAGTTAGCACTGGTGATTTTGAATACTCATGAAAACCTAAAACGTCCATGACATGTAATTTGTCATTTTGCTAAGGCATAACTTTAAATTGCCCCCAGAGACTGGGATAAGGCAGCTCCCTCTGCCTTTGAGTGAGCTTGGTGGCCCCTTTGGAGCCTGCAGCTCTACACAGCTGGGTTGGTCCCAGTCAGTGGCATACGCAGTAACTTGTATAGGGTGACAAAACTTGGTTTCTTTGTGAAAGATGGCTAGTGCTGGTGATGGACGTGAGCAGAGAGCAAAGAAGGGGATGGTTCTTAGTAAGAGAAGTACTGAATAAATTAGAGTTGAATATTGACTCTGAGAACGGCTCAGACCTCAGGAAAGGAGGAATCTTTGTAGAGAAAGAAACAAGACAGTGATTCACAAAACCATTCAAGAATGCTACAGTTGGGTAAAAAAAATGCTCATAGGTAAAGAGAAAATGCTCTTGGAAGTTTAAAAGGGAGGCGAGACATTCACAGAAAACACAGGGATGCTCTGAGAGAAGGCCAGGGTTCAGCAAACGTGGTCCCCCTTCCCAGAGGTCTTGGCCCTCAGTGGCCTGCACCTCTGAGCTCCTGTGTCCCCTCCCAGCTGTGGAGGGACAGGCCATAATCCAATGTCATCAACCCTTTAGTTTTTTGGCATCAGGAACTCCCAAACTGTATGAGTTTCTTACAAGAAATTCAAATAGTATGGATGTAAAAATAATGAAATAAAATCTCTTTAGGGACCTAAAGGATTTCTCTCAAGAAGTGCAGGAACCAAGAGTTATGATGCATCCTGGCATCAGGTACTAGCTGGACTGTATGAACAGGGTGTGGAGAAAGCTCCTTTTTGCTCCTCAGGGGACAATTTGGCTCAAGGAGTGGTGTGTTAAGAGCAGGTTAACCTAGGCGGTAATTTAAAATAGCAATTCTGCCGGGCACTGTGTAGGGGCTTTCCTGTAAGTTGCCACACTGAATCCTCAAGGTACCTCTTTAAGGTAAATATTACTGTCCTTGTTCTTTGTATCCCTCCTTCCTCAGTCTGTGTGTCCCCCACCCCCATCTCACAGCAAGCATGTAAAAAATTTTTTTCCCCTTACATTTATTTGTTTTTGAGAGACAGAGCACAAGCAGGGCAGGGCAGAGAGAGAATGAGACACAAAGCAAAAGCAGGCTCCAGGTTCCAAGCCGTCAGTACAGAGCCTGATGTGGGGTTCGAACTCAAAAAGCCTGAGATCATGACCTGAGCAGAAGTCAGAGGTTCCACCGACTGAGCCAGCAGGTGCCCCAGGGCAGGCATATATTAATGAGTTCAGTACCTATTCACTAATCCACATGAGATCCTGTCAAGTCTCTCTGTCTCTTGGCCTGTTGTCAGCTGTGGGGCTGGTGTGGAGCTTGGCGGTTTATAAAGAGCTGCTTCATTCTTTCATTTGATTTGCACAGCAAACCCACAGTGAGGACAGCAGGGTGGTCAGCTCCCTTTCAGACATGGGGTTGAGGAAGTCTTCAAATTTAGATGAAAGGACTGAGGCAGGGTAGGCTCACCACAGGACACCCCAGGTCACACATCCAGTGGGCAGCAGATCCAGGGGTTAACTGAGGTCAACTAGAGAGTCTCTGAGCTTTCCTTTACCCCACAGTTTGCTTGAGTGTGGCAATGCCCTTGGAGGCGAGCAAGTTAAGTTGATGAGTGTGTCAAACATGAAGAGGTGGTCAGTGTCAGGTTCACGCAAGTGCAAATCATACGTTTGGACCCTACAGCCCTGAGGGTGGATGCCTCCTGCCATTTTGTGCCCAGTGTGCCTCACCTGCCTTACCCTAGTCCCGATGCTGCCCTCAGGTGTTAATGGCCTTGGGACAGTGGTTCTGCTTAGGGTGAGCTCTTACACAGATCTGAAAGGGAGAAGCTACAAACCATTTATGTATTTCTTTTTTCTTACTTAGAACACGGTAGTTGGTAAATTAGCAGATATCATTCTCAAAAAGCAGAAATGGAGAATTAAACTTATTTTGTAGCTCAGAAAATGAAACTTTCTTGAAAATATACCTTCCCTGATCAATCTTTTTAATAAGCTTTCCTCTTGCTGAAAAGGAATGGTCACAATAGACACCACAAAGAGTACACAAATATGCCAAGAAGCCAGAAAGGAAAATTCAGCTGCTGATCATTTTAAATGTCATCTCTTTACATAAATCCAAAGAAGAGCCTGTTACTCTCCCTTTTATAGCTTACCTTGTCACCAGCACATACCTATGAGCTCCTTGTTGCGAACATCTAGCGCCATATTCCTCAAGGCAGTTGCCACAGAAGAAACAACTCTGTCATTGTCCATTCTCAGAAGTTCTACAAGGATGGGGAGCCCCTTTTCTTTGCGGACGGCTGCCCGGATGTACGCCGCAAACTAGTGAGTGAAACAAGCCAATAAGGAATATAAAACAGAGTTTAACTCAGATGTTCCTAGCACCTAAAAAAGATGTTTTCCAAAAGATAAACAAATAGATTAAATGTTTTCTTTCCCATTGGAGAATAAATCTGTGGTGTCAGTAAAGAAAAAACCATAGTTGGGGATAAAGATAGGCTAGGATGATTGATTTAAAAAGAAATTCTAAAGCCTAAAAATCTCAAGCCACCATCTGCCAGATATTTTTGTGCAGAAAAGAGAAGGCAGTGATTGCTTTCTACCTCAGATACATAAACATGATTAAGGAAGGATCTTGGGTCTTCTTTGCAATTGGCTCCATGCCAGGTCCAGAGGCTATAAATAGGATGGCAGAGACAGTAACTGATCAGTGCACATTACAGGAGAACCTGTCTCCATCAAGTCATTCTTTTCCTATCTTCCTTTAAACATTTAGAGTTCAGTAACTTTTCAAAGAGATTGACTGAAAAAAAGCCCTTGCCTCAGAAGAAAAGGAATTCTCCAGAAACACTGAGCATCATAATTCACATGCACTGGTGAAAAAGTAAGTGTATTTGTGTGCAGAATGTTTTCTTATTCAAGATTAGTTAGCTTCTTCTTTTTGTAATTCATAGTCAAGAAATTCTTTTGTGACTATGAGGCAAGTCTGTTCAGCAAGTCAGCATGGTAACATTTGAATTGGAAATGAATGCTAGCTAAGTCATCAGGGAAATAAAAAAAAGTAGCATTTGAAAACTGGGTCTTTAATCTTGTTTTGAGCTTTTATTGACATTTTTTACCAATGCAAATTGTTTTTCAAAATTTAGGATAATTGAAAAACATTGCTCATAAAACATCTAATACTTTCCTGCTGTGGTCAAGACATGAGGACAGAGATCTGCTAGCCCTTTGCGTTATTTTGAACATTCAAATATCTGACTGACCACCCAGTTTCTTGAATGCCAACAGGATAGATTACTTTAATAATACAAGTAAGAGGAAAAGATGCATTTCAAAGACCCTATTAACATTCTTCATATGAAATGAATACTCCTATTTTCTAAATCAAATGAAATCTACGGGGAGGGGGAAGGGAAATGGAATACATGACTTGCTCTAAAGCACTCAGGCAGCCTTCTCAGCTTCTCTCCGAAACCCGCAAGGACAGAGCCCACACCTGGCTCAGCCCAGCCCCGTGTGCTTCCCTTCTGGGGCCCGAGTCACCACCACTCCCGATTTAGCCTTTGACTTAATAGCATCTGTGGTTAGGATTATCTTTAAAAATTTTTTTTAAGGTTTACTTATTTACAATTTTTTTTTGAGAGAGAAAGACCGATCACAAGCAGGGGAGGGCAGAGAGAGAGGCAGGCACAGAATCCAAAGCAGGCTCCAAGTTCCAAGCTGTCAGCACAGAGCCTGATGCAGCGCTTGAACCACGAACCGTGAGCAGAAGTTGGATGCTTAACTGACTGAGCCATCCAGGTGCCCCAGTATTTATATTTTACATGAGCTTGCCGTCTAACTTACATTCACTAAATGACTCTGGGAGTGATGTGCAACACAACTCAGATCACATCTATGTCAACTATTCTATTTTATTGTCATCAAATATATCTCTTGGGTCACAGGAAGCTGGATGTGAACACGTGGTCACCAACATAAATATTTATCAATACTTATGTGCCACACACTGTCCTAGGTCCTTCACATTTATTATCTCTCTTAATGCTCACAACCACCTCATGAGATAGGTATTATCTCCATTTTACAGATGAAGAAACTGAAGAGAGAAGATCCAAGGCCCCTAGCTAATAATAAGTGGAAGGATCAGGGTTCAAAACCAAGAGGTCTGGCTTCAGAGCCAGCACTTAGGTGCTAAGCTATTAAGAACAACAACAAAATAGCCACGGTGGCTTAGCGCTAGGCTGTAAATATCTGTCTAATTTATTATAGCAGCTGACTGCATGCAACAAACCACACGTAGCCTGAGCAGTGCTTTTCACTCTCATGGATGATACAGCGGCCAAAAGATACTCATTTCAGGAGGTGGTGGTGGAAGAGGTAGCCAAAAACAAGCATTAGAATAACTTTACTAAAATATACTTGTCAGGAAATTTTTAGAGGTTAAAAATATTTCAGACAAAGATTGTCTGGGAAATTGCTAAATGATGTTTAACAAGTTTTGAGAACCTGCTCACAGTGGTAACAGTAGAAAGCCGCTTTCAATTTTCATAAAGAAGTCACACACTTTCAAAGTGGCGTGGTAACGTGTGTTTCATCCATATGTCTGTAAGCGTCTGAGAGAGGAACAGGGGCCCCTCTCCCCTGCAAGTGCCCTCCTCGCCCCTGCCCGCCGCAGCTGTCATTCAGGCCCCTGGCATGTCCAGCACGGAAGCCCAGCCTCTAGTTCCTTCTGCATCATGGCAAAAGGGAACCAACAGTATCCACACCTGGGTCACCTGTCTGCTTGAACCCCTTTAGTGGCCTTTGTGGTCTGCAGGTCACGTCCCAGGTCCTGAAGCTTGGCTGTCAGGCCTGTCTGCAAAGCCTGGGTCCAACCTGGGACACACCCTGCCCTGCCCTTGATGCCCCAGCAGCCATCCTGCAGTCTGTGCCACACCGTCCTTTGCCCTCTTGGCCCTTTCTCTGGTCAGTCCCTCTACACACCCAGCCTCACACTCTGCTGGCTTAATTCTGCTAAGATTCCATCTGGGTAGCGCCATCCCTCCCGGAAACCTTCCCCACCTCCTGGGTTCCCTCTTGCCTTTTTCTCACCTGCCTGGCTGGGTTAGATGCCCTCTTTCAAGATGCCACAGTGCAAATATCCTGTGGAGACTACGCTGTACCGACTTGATATGTTCATTTTTCCTGCTAGTTTTCAGCTTGTACAGGGAGGGCCATGTCATATTCATCTTTGGATCCCCAGAAGCAACTATCTATCTCCTCCCTTTCTGTTCTCCCGCCCTTTCCCAAACCCCAAACAACTGTGTCCCTTTCAGCATCATTGCTGATCTGGCTGCAGGGATGGAAAGAAGTGTGGATAACCGGAAGACATCATACCTTCCAGTTTCCAGCAGAGAGGTTCTGGAGAGATCCGGCAGAGCCTTCCAAGGTGGCTGGGTTGGAACTTTCTGCCAGAAGGGTCAGGTATGGTTTTACCACTGATGGATGCCATAGCATCTCAACCCCTTTGGGGGACTTAGACAGTCCTGGGATAGGACCCACTCCATCCCACTGAAAGACAAAGAGCACATGTGAAATGGGAAGCAAAATGAACATAATCTCTAACACCTGAAAACATTCCTCTCTGCTGGATTCAGCTATAGTTAAGTAGAAAAACTGTATGAGACTTTTTTTTTTTCTTGCCAAATATGTGATTTCTTACTCCTAGGAAAATGAAACCTTAGAGTTTCATGTCAAATAAAATGCTAACTTGATCCTCTTGTGGCGTTCTCTTTTTCTTTTTCTTTTTCTTCCCCCAGCAGCTTGGCTCCGAGTCCTTGCTGGGAGACTCTTTTCCTAGTAAGTCATCCAGCTCACTCAGCCCCAGCAGCCGGGCCTGTGGGACCTCCAGTTCCAGCCGATAGGACAGGTTCCTCAGGGTGCACACGCAGTTCTCCACAGTCTGAAAACCAACACGGCGTGTAATTAAAACCATCGTAGCACATTACTGCAAAATGCTTCTGTAGCATAGGAAATGTAACTATGAGAGAGCTGCTTTTTTACTTAGGGAAACCTGAAACAATCTAAGGAAAGAATTATGGTTCCAGAATTTCTGTGGGATACCCAAACGACAGAGCGCAGCGCTATCCTTGGTGCACCTGCGGCCCTGACTGCAGTGCTGCATCTGATGAGAACGTGAGGGCTCTGACGGAGGCAACGCCCAGCGTTCTGCTTCAGCGCTGCTGTAGTGGTGGGGGGCGCCCAAGGTGCCACAAGAACATGGCTCCTTTTTGCCACTAGAGATCCTCACCATGGCAAGAGGTATGAGCCACCCCCTCCCTGGGGAAGCCCCTCCCGCCAAGCCCCATCTTTGGCCCTTCCATCCATCTCTGGATTCTCCCCTCCCTCTGCGGCATCTTCCTTTGTTGATATTTTGCCTTCTGTACATGATCTTTTGCTTCTTAAAGTCTGTATCACCTTTGGTTGGGAGGCCAGCTGTCACTTCATTCAGAGCACCTAACACCAAGCTCAGCTCTTTCCCAGGATGCTCTCCTTCCAACTTGCTTACCCCTCTCCATTTCATCTGCACATCTTTTCGTTCAATGAGGTTCAAATAAAAACCTGACCATCACCTTGAATTCTTCCCCCACCCTCTCCCTGAGCCTACCACTCATCACTCTTTTCTCTCTCAGCCCCACGTTTATGACACAAGGCCTCCTTATGGCCTCTCCTTGTCTAGCCTATCCTGAACAGCACCCACTTGGAACTCCTGACACTTATAGAGTCCCTCCTTTCTGTTTCTTGCCACCTTCCTCAGCCCCTGCTCCTGGGGCAAGGGCAGGGAAAACAGGAAGGGAGCAGAAGGTGCTCCGACTGGGAACAGACTAATCAGCAGGGCAATAGAGGGTGGGGTGAAAGGGCAAGATGGGGGATGTAGAAAAGGGTATCCCTGTGGGTGTGGGGTGGGGACAGTGGCCTGCACTGGGGCAAGAAGGGCAGAGAGGGTGGTGGATTATAGCACCTCCACCAGGAATGTTTATTCAGTAATACTCAAATACAGATAGGTCTGAGTCTAGCCACAGGGGACACAGGACTGGGGGCAATGGGAACAGGGGCAGTCACCATGACAATTAGCCCAGGAGAACCACAAAGAAAGTCAGGACCCTGCCACCCTGTACTAAGTCCTTGGTCACTTGGAGTCCCTCAGTTTTCATGGTTCTAAGGCTATTTTCTTAAGTGGTCATGTCCCTGTTTAATTTGTAATTTTTAAATGAATCTCCTTAATCTGGAGTGTGGCCTAATGAGGAGGAAAGGCTCAAGAATCCCAGAAAGAACCAATGGCACGCAAGAAGCAGTGTCAGGCAGCCGTAGTCATCTGCCATCACGCCCATTGCATGGCCACACTAGCACTGACCTTGCTGTCGTAATCGGATGTGTTCACACAGGTGTGGATCACATATAGGAGCGAGTCCACCAGCCCCTCACAGGAGCGCATTTGCTTCCTCGCTTCCTCCCCTGCAGAGCTGAGGTTCCTGAATGGGCAGAGACACGTGGGAGCTGCTGAGATGAACAGCTGACTCCTTAGCCAAGGAGCCTTATCTTAACATTGGAGAGAACCGATGGCAGGCAGCAACCATGCAGATCCCATGTGAGGAGGCACTTTAACATCGCGAGAGCTCACAGTAACTATCTTCCCATTGTCAACCCAAAAAGAACGGAGCAGCAGCATCTGAACTCTGTATCCCTCCGGTGACACCCTACTTTCTAACCTCCTAAAAAGTTGTTTTGGGGGCTATCTTCCTCAGTTTCCACATATATATAAAGGGGAGGACACTGATCACCTCATAGTCATGTGAGGAAGAGATACTCCATATAAAGCAATTAGAAAAGTGCCTGGGATGTCAGTTAGCTCTGGTTATTTCTAGACATGCTTTACTTCCCTTGTTGGGCTTCCAGGTATAGTAGACTCCTGTAGCTATAGTAGGTTTTGCCTATGTTTTGCCCAAGTACCTATGTTTTGCCTGTAGTAGGTGGTCATAAATGCTTCCTGAATGGACAGAATTAATGTCACTTCTTGTATAAATACTCAAGTTAAATATGGACATTTGCTTATACTATACTTTTTCTCATCTTTTCAAATATAAAAAAACCCTGAAAATTGCTTTAGATCTCATCATATTGAAACTTTTTATTTTAAGATTTTATTTTTAAATAATCTTTACACTCAAAGTGGGGCTTGAACTCACAACCCCAAATACCACATATTAAGGATCTACCTTGTTTTATGTCTTACATAGCAAAGGTTCTAGGATATAAGAACCTGAGATTTTACAAAAACTTAGGCTAGATAAGGGGGACTTGGAATGAGTTTTCTTTTCATCTTTGTTTTCCTGGGGCCAGAGAGACAATGTCATCTGTGGTCCCTTCTCTGATCTTATCTTGTGTCACTTCTCAGCATCACTCAACAGCTGCCATTCCTTTATAAGCCCATAGGACCTTTCACTTCTTTGGTTTTCCTTCCACCTTGTTCCCTTTCCTTCTCAGTCTTTTCAGCTGGCAGGACCCTCTGGAGTGCTCAGGACTACTTTGGTCCCTTCCTGTCTTATCTTTCCAGTCTCATGGGTGGTCTTCTTCTGCCCCCTGGCTTTAATACAACCTGTGGATCCACGCATGACTCCTAAATGTCTATCTTTAGGCTGACCCCTCTTTACAACTATGGGCTCCTTTATCCAACTGCTTTCCTGATATTGCCACATGGAAAACTAAATAGACAACTCAAAATGGACATGGCCAAAGCTCTCAACTGTTCAACCTCTACCCTTTCTTCTCCCTATGTTCCCAATTTATCCTGCCAAAAATTGAGGTATTATCCTTATCTCCTTCCTTTTCCCACCCCCTCTATTTAATCCATTAGCAAATTCTGTCAATTCTCCTTCCACAAAAATACCCCCTCTCTCCTACCTCTCTCCAGCACCTGGTGTAGGCCACCGTCATCATCTGCCTGGATCACCACAGCAGCCTTGGCCTCTAGTCTCTACTGTTGCCCTTGTTTAGTCTTCGCTGAAGCCAGGCTCCAATCCCCTCACTCCCATGATTAAAGCCCTCTGTTGGTTTCCCAAGGCATTGGAATAAAGTAGAAACTCCCTCCTCTGACTTCAAAAATCCTGCATAATCTGGTACTTGCCCATTAAGCTCTAGCCATAAGCCCATTCTTGCCCCAGAGCCTTCACACTACTCCTTTCCTTCACTTAGAACAAATGTCCTGACCCCCACGCCACTCTCAGATGAGCAGCTCCTGATGGTATGTCAAGCTAGGCTTTAATTTCACTTCCTGTGAGGGTCCACCTGACCATCAAAATTCTCTCCCAATAAATCCTACATTACCATGGCATGCATTGTTATTTTCTTGTTTGATTTTCTCAGTAGAATATGGTTCTATTGAGCAGAGCCCTGTCTGTCTTATTCATCACTGATTTCACAGAGAGAAAAGATTTCACATTTGCACCAAATGTTTATAGTCCTGAACCACCGAGGGAGCCTGACTGGTGTGTCCTGCCTCTGGGAAGCCCAGCAGGCTGGCTGAGGAATGGCCACAGCCTCCCCAGAGCCAGGAGCAGAGAGAGGATGAGGTGCTCCTTCCACAAATCATCAGTAGGGGACAGAAACTGCTGTCTGGTGCACTCATCTGACTTAGGGAGATAGTCTGTTTCCCAGGATCCTGACTCTTGTCATCCACCCACAGCAAGGGGGCTGACAGTCACTTGTCAGTAGTGGAAGGCTTCACAGCAGCAGCCCAGGCTACCTCTCCATCTTTCAAGTTCTCTGTTACACAGATGCGTGGCTGTATGGCTTAAATGTTAGCTAGCACTCACTATGTGTCAGATACTTCACTAAGCACTTTACATGGAGCTGATTCTTCACAAGGGGAGATGGTGTTATTTCCCCTATTGTAAAGACGAGGAAGCTGAGGCTCAGAGTGGGGCAGGAAGCCACTCGCTCAAGGCTTCTGCTTCAGGTTCCCAGAGCGCTGTAAGCCTGGGACACTGGGCAGACACTGAGCTGATGAGTGTTAATGGCAAATAATGAGCACTACTGTCCATCCTTAAAGGAGCCTTTATAAATTTCACATGCTAAAGATAATGACTAAGAATAGTATTTGGGCTCATTTTCATTTATTTATAAAACTCAAACCCAATGATTGTTTAAACCACACACCTTTTTGTACCTTTTAAAAACAGAAAGGATTTAACCATCACATTTTGAATTTAAACAAAAACCAGGCTGTAAACACATTAGCAGTCAGGATGTGATAACTAGAAAAATGCTGTTAAAGTAGAAAACACTGGAATTTTGGCAGTAATTTCAGACTGAAAGGGCCCTTTTTACTAATCTACAGAAGGGTCATTTATCGGATAAATGTCTTTCAGGCCATTAGTCTGTGCTCATGATGTTTAACTCACAGGATAAGAGTCCAATGCTCTACATTTTGAAACAAACTCGGAAATGTAGGTAAATTTTAATAAAATGAAGTAAATCCTCCTAAAATCAACTGAACCATGATATATGCTATTTAATGAAAGAATTAATTGGAAAGAACAAAGAACTTACCTCAGGCAACCTGTCGTATTACGCAGAACGAGTGATGTCTGAAATTTAATTTTATGATCATCATCAAAAGAAGAGTTATTCCATCCAGAATGTGGAACGATCACAGTGTTTGTTAAGGTCGAGAGAGCATCTCGAATGATTGTCATCTTTACAGCATCACATGAAGATAAATTCCAAAGAACTCCTAAAAAAATGAGATTTAAAAAATCAAATTATCAATTAGAGATCCTGCAGGTTTAGGAATAAAATAAGCATATCAGATGTGAACTCATTCTGTTCCAAATCTAATCTATGGTCTGAATTTGCAATCAAATTTGCAGGGGATGGACCTCTAATAAATGTTGAGTGAACATATGTGAGCTCCTGGCAGCATATTACAAAGCCGTAACAGTTCATCTCTTAAGTTTTAGAGCCGATGTATCTATCAGACAAGATGACTGTCGCTTCTGCAGGGTAAATTAGAGCTACTCTTCGAGGGGAGGGGCACAAACATACAAACATAACACATCTGTGATTGTCGTAAAGCTGTCATTCATTGCATCATCCCTTACACTCAATGTTCAGTGTGACAAAACCATTTTTAGAATTTAGTACTTGGAAAAAAAATTCCCTTTCTCAAAAGACTGACATGTATCTCTACATCATGCTTCCTTTTCGTACTGGGAAGCTCCAGCTTGAATATGCTTGCGGTACAATATATAGAGGGTGGTTACATCTGCTTCACCTCCTCATTTAGATAAGGTCAAAAGACTGACATGTATCTCTACATCATGCTTCCTTTTCGTACTGGGAAGCTCCAGCTTGAATATGCTTGCGGTACAATATATAGAGGGTGGTTACATCTGCTTCACCTCCTCATTTAGATAAGGTTTAAAGATTTTTATGTCTATGTTGAGAGTTAAAAAGTTTTTTTTAATGTTTATTTTTGAGAGAGAGAGAGAACACACAAGCAGGGGAGGGACAGAGAGAGAGGGAGTCACAGAATTGGAAGCAGGCTCCAGGCTCTGAGCTTGCAGCACAGAGCCGGACGTGGGGCTCAAACCCACAAACCGTGAGATCATGACCTGAGTTGAAGTCAGATGCCTAACAGACTGAGTCACCCAGGGGCCCTGTTATGAATTTTATTACCATGTGCAAGTTACTGCCATTCCTTTCGGATATAGGCAAGACTAACAACAGATTAGGTCACTTGCCAGGACAACAGACCATAAATTAAGCTTGTTCAAGTATTATTTAAATTGTAAGCCTATTTGAGCATCTTCATTCCTGTGTCAACTATGAGGTGGGTTAAATTGTTAGAGTACACATATTTTCTAATAATTATTCTTCAAGAAATCAGAGCAAATTCAAGATTACACCTACTCTATGACCCTCTCACATCAGTGTATTTTCCTAAGTCAGAGATAAGAAGGTAGAGGAGAGGGGGGCAGCTGGCACCAAGGTCCTGAGGGCCCTCAGAGCCATCTACTCCCGATGTATCATTGACAAGATGCTCAAAAGCCCATACAATGCTTTTGGAGTTATCGACACAAAAAATGCTCGAGGCGCTGTGAAGGGGAAGGACTTGGCAAAATCGCCCATTTCCATGGGAGCAGTCAGGCTTGTGAACCTGACTGATGAGCAGTGTCGGAGACACTCTGCCTCCAGTGCATGGTGACTGCAGACTGTCTGCTCAGCCTTCTCAGGGCTGGGAGAAACCACAGGGACCTTCATAAAAGAGGGAGGTGTGGGAGTGCTGACAGGAGCTTTTCCTTTGGGGGAAGAACTACAGACAAAGGACTAGGAATGAAGAGAGTAAACTGATACTCTGACTCTCAGCCAAGAGAGGACCCCTTCCCTGCAGGTCTGCCCTGAGCTACCCCACTGTCGAGGGAGTGGTCGGTAATGGAGGCTGGAGCTTGGGCTCTGGCTGGGAAAGCCTTCAGCTCTGCCCTGTACCCCGTTTCTTCCCTCTTTCACTTGGCTTTGACTTCTGGACCCGGCTGGATGGGTTTCCCTTGGCCCTGAAGGAATTCTGCCCTTTCTCTGCTCTTACTCTTTGGGGTGGGATAGCTCACCTCAGGCTCAGCAGTGGTTCATCTAGTCAGCCCCCAAATGGGAGGGGAATTTAGACAGTTTGGAATCAGGAAAGTAAAGACACTGCTTTGTCTTTGAAAGCTTGTCTCCACCTTTGCTTATATAATAGATGGCACACAATAGGTAGGTTCTAGTAAAGAGTGTAGCATATGTGGGTGCTTATGAAATGAACTTAAATTCTTAAGGCAGTGTTATTTCTCCATGGATTCTGATAAAATTGGCCATGTTTCTATAGAAAATGGTTTTAATCCAGGGAGGTTTTAAGCTTAGGGAGATTTGTTACCTGTGTTCTGGAGGTTTCACTGGACTCTCTCAGGGCAGCTATGGAGGTGTGGAGGGAGAACAGGTAGCAGACCCCCACCCCGATTTACCCAGAGTGGCTCCACACTTATCTGTTGTCAATACTGGTGTGCGCTGTGCATTTCTGTTTGAAAAAAGGGTTTCATGTCTAAAGGACATTTGAAAAGCACTGTTTCAGGGAAAAGGTATCAGAGGACTGATAACCATGGGTGGGACCTGGGAGCTAACAATTAAAAGTGAGCCCTTGGAGGTCTGTCCTGCCCCAAAGATGGGGGAGGGAGAGAAGATGGAAGAAGGAGAGGGTTGAAACCTAGAAGGGAGTGGGGGGGAGTGAGAGGCTGCCACGAATGCGGCTTTGACACTTCTGCTCACAAGGACAGCCATCCTCAGCCCAAGATACTGCCGGGGCCTGAGCCAGTCACAGCGCAGCATACAGTCCAGGTGCTCTTGGTGGCAAGGGTCATTTCCTAACCCCCCTATAAATTTTATAATACGATTTCAAATTCCTTACTCCAGAGAATTCAACCATGGGGGAGAGCGGCATTTTCTAATACGCTACGTTGTACTTCATGGAATAAATGTGTTCTTGTAAAGTTAACTGTAAGACAAGGCTTATGGAAAGGAAAGCTCATTACGTTATAGGCTATAGGTATAAATTACATATATAGCTACAGAAAATGAAGTAGTGTGAGTCACAGTCTCACATGTGAGTATATGACTAAGAAGAGGGGTGGATCTTTAGCAGGTTGGATCTAGGAGTTGATGCCTCGAAGTTCTCTGATCGCTGGCAGCAAATCTCGTTGTTCATGGTTCCTGCCTCCACTTCTGGCTCCTGCTAAGAGCTACTTCTGTTAAGAGACTATTTCCTAGATTTGTGGATTTCCCTGAATCCCCAAGAATTTTTGTCTTGCTCTTTCTTTCTTTCTTTCTCTTTCTTTTCTTTTCTTTTCTTTCCTTCCTACCTTTTTTCTTTCTCTCTCTCTCTCTCTTTCTTTCTTTCATCAGGCGTTTAGAATGATCAATGGAGTTATATGTCATTCTACAGTTTACTATTAGCCCTTGTCTACATGGGATTGAACAGCACAACTGTTCATAGGTCAATATAAACAATAGTAACATACCATTTACTGTGATTTTGCTCTGTGCAAAGCACTGTGTGCTTTATATATAGTAACTTAGAGTCAAGCTGCACAAAATAAATTAATAAATAATAAATTCCCATTTAATTATTTTGTAGGACTGAAATTCTACATGTTGTTTTTTTTAAAGGATGAGTATTTGTATTTCTAAATTTAATTTTAATTTCATTAGGCAAGTACAATGAGGAACAAACACTCTACCATCAACCATTCTTTTACATGTCTCGTACACATATGCAAAACACATAATGAGTGCTCAAAAATATTTGTTAATGGATCCAATTTAATAGCATGTGTTTATTTTTGGATTTCCCTTTTACTTCCTGTTTGTCAGACTTAGTTCAAAATTAAGTCCCCTTCATGCCCTCTCTTAAGCTGAGTATTCAGGAGTGTCTTTAAGGTTTGTAACTATGGGGAGAGGATCACAATAATGTTTTGGATCTGTAAGAGAATTTGCCAGCATTGTTTTGCTTGCCTATCATATGAAAACCAAAAGAGATGACTGTTGAAACTACCATCTTAGCTCTGAGGATAGGAGAATCCCATTTCATTCATATCTCTAGAAACAGAAGAATTAAGTTACTGTGCCAGAATTCCAAACCCTCAAAACTGCGAAAAAGAATAGCTCAGTGTTGCCCATTTATAAAATGTTGGATTGTTTAAAAATATGTAACCCTTCTGTATACCAGGTGACTATGCTACCTTTTGGTCCACTGAGATGACTTATTGATCACAAAACCAGTCTACTACAGGCTTTCTTTAACCTCAAAAAATGTTCAAAATTATACTTGACCCGAAAAAAGGAAAAATTCTATTTTTGCTAAGTTTGTGGCTTTCAGAGAACCCCCACCAAGGCAGCTTTATCATCCGGCACTGGGTTATGTTGCCCTTTACCATGTAGCACAAAGAACTACGACACTGGGTATGGATTTAAACTAGCCACTCTGAGTATCAGTGCAAGTCATAGGACACTGATCTTTCTTCTTCCCCACCTTCTATTTCAAAAATAAGGTTATGGAAAGACTAAACAATCAGTTCCGATCCACCAATATTGGATGAAGAAGGTCCAATTAAACTTAAAAGCCTTAGCTATGTAATGATTAATCTGGCTTATCTGCTCAAAGTAAAAAGCAACATTCTTGAGAGCAGCTAATAATACCAGTGTGTATGCCACCTCACTAAAGTAGTAATAAAACAATGTTCTTTCCACTTAGTCTGTCTAGGGCTTCATTTAATGGGTCAGGAAGAATGCTGCTAGAACAGTAAGTAATGAATAGAAAATACACCAACTCCCAGATGTAGCAAGACTGTTGAGAAAATAGAGAGCTATAGGATTAGCATTCTCTATCAACATGATAAACCTCCAACTCCTGAGGTCCTAATGTGCTTCAAAAAAATTTAGTAGCATACTCCTGGTTTCTAAAGAGAAAGTTAAAAATAAACTATAATTTGGTTAAGGAAGCTTGAGGTTTTATTAATTTAAAGCAATTAGCTATTTGTTGTGAGAACTAAGAATATACACATACGAACTAATTTAGAAAATATATTAGAGAATTTCATGCATATTGTTGTAGAAAAAGCTGCTTATTCTCCACCACAGGAAAAAGTACACACAATTATGAGTAACTAGTAATTGCAAGGAAATACTACCATGAGATGAAAGTTCATTTTCCCCACAAAGAATGAATAAAGTAATTAAAACACTATTTCCCGTAGATACTACTACAGAATTTTGAAAGAGCTCATACTTAAAGCTAGCTTTATAGCTATTCTAACAACTGACTGATAATTTTGTAGTCAAATTAGAAACCGATTTTACTGATTAAGTAAAATAATGGCACTATTTGAAAAACGTATGTCTTAACTGATGTTAAAAACCAACCAAACAACATTATTTCTCTGGTAGCATAAATATATAGCAGCTTATACAATTGTTTTCCTTTCTGGCATGAAAGAAATCTAAAACAATTTATTTTATATAGCATTCAATGTTTCAGTTTCCTAATTATACCCCCCCACCTCCAAACGTTTGTGGACATTGGAAAAAGAAACATATAATAGCCTAAAGAGCTAGCACACTTCAAACAGCACCACAGGGCATGCACTGGAATTTTCTTGCACCCCGCCACGCCCCCCCCCCCCCCCCCCCCCCCCCCCCCCCCCCCCCCCCCCCGGGGCCATTCTGCATCTGTGTGCTCTTTGGAATAGGCTTGTGTTGAGATACCTACCCTGCAAGCATTCTTGGAAAGTGGGGAGTGAAAATACAGAAGATCAGGTTTCAGGGTGTGTGTGCATCTCACAAACTCAGTCTGTGGATAAGGCAGGAATGTGGGCTTCTGAACCTTGGGCTACTGCCTGCTCCTGCACATGCCTCCGTTGTTATTCCCCTAGACAGTGTTTGGGTGAAATAGTCATGATCTAGCAAATACACCTCTCCATTTCTTCCCCTGAAGCTCTCTCCTAACACTGTACGGTTTTTATAAAGCTCTAAGGCTTTCTCTTGGCAGGAGAGAAATGTCGTGAGTCTATGGCTACTGCATCTGGTCACAGTATGGCCTCCTACTTCCCTGTCCATTAAAGCTATACAGCTCATGCCTTTCAGATGCATGTTACTCATACCCAAGCATGGTATAGACATGTGCTGTCCAACAGAGTAGCTATCGGCCATATGTGGCTGTTGAGCACTTGAAATATATCTAGTCCAAACTGAGATCTGCTAGACATGTAAGATACACAGCGGAGTATGAAACGTTGGTATGAAAAAAATGAATGCAAAACATCTCAATAATTTTTATATTTCTTATAAATTGAAGTGATTATTTTATATTTTAAGTTTTATTTATTTTGAGGGAGCAAATGCAAGCCAGGGAGGGGCAGAGAGAAGGAGAGAAAGAATCCAAAGCAGGTTCTGTACTGTCAGTGCAGAGCCTAACAGAGGGCTGGAACCCATGAAACATGAGATTATGACCTGAGCCAAAATTTAGAGTCGATGCTTAATCAACTGAGCCATCCAGGTGCCCCAAAGTGATTATTTTAGAAGAATTGGGTTAAATAAACTGCATTGTTAACATAAATAAGACTTGTTCTTGTATCCTATTTAATGTGGCGACTAGGAAGTTCAGAATTAATGTGTCCTACATTATACTTGTATTGGAAAGTGCTGGTAGAGACACCTGTTCATTTTATGCAGCATCAAAGGGAGACACGTGAGTCCTCTGCTCTCAGAGGCCTTGCCACAAATGGTCACAGCACAAGGCAGCCATCAAAGAGCACCCAAGAGTAGGAAGAGCACCGAGCACAGTGCGCATGTCATTTGCACTAAGCACTCCACATCTATCCTCATGAAAACGCCAAGCAGCAGGTATTGTGTTTACCACTGGGAAGCTGGTAAACCAGGAGGGGGGATTTGTCTGGGGCCATAGAGCAGTAAGGAAACAAGTGGATCTCACTCCAGAACCCAGTCACTCCCAATACCAGGCTGCTTCTCCCTGGATGTTTTTCTGCACAGGGGTGGAGTATGAAAGGCAGAAGCCAGGGAGAAGCAAGCAGGCTGGGGCTGGCCTAGAAGGGGAAGACAGGGGCTGCAGATGCAGAGTTGCCCAGGGGGAAAGTGTGGAAGGCAGGGACAGGTGTAAGGCCAGGGACGGAGAAGCTGATGGACCAGGAGGGGCACAGCCTGTGCCCCAGGAAGCACTGTAGAGGGAATGTGATGAGGACCCGAAGGAGTGAGGAGATGGGAAGGCACAGAGGAAGGGTGGGTGCTTGTGAAGAGAATCTGGAGCCTGATGCAAGGGGAGGGGAGCATCCAAGCTGAGCCCCAGTTTGGCATGTGTGTGAGGAATGAGAAAATCCAGGGGCAGCAAGAAGAGAGAAGTACAGTGAAAAATGCCTACCATTTGTGGCTTCAGGCAAATCACTCAAGTTTTCCACCAGGACTGGAATGCTGTGAACAAATTATGAAACTGAAATAATGGGAAAGCAATTATTATGAGTGGGACAGAAGTACTGTCTTTAATCCTAGAAAAGCCTTTTTTCTTCCTTTGGATAGATGCCGAGGAAACAAACGTCACGGTGGTGTATAATCGCTCCCAGGGTTCCTCAGATGCTATTGCCTCAGCAGGGGTTGCTGAACCATGTGCAGGGACTCCCTGAGCAGACGGACGTACAGTCCCGGGCCTGGGTGAAAGGCACAGCTCGTGACTTCCTTCTTCCTGCCCTGCCGCCAGGCTGGCTGCCCTCCTTGCTAGCCGGCACAGCTGCCTACTTAGGTGGTGGGCACTCCAGCTGCCCCGAAGGCTGGGTCCCCCAGGGAGACCTGGCCTGGTCAGCTGGGTGGGCCTTACCTTGCTCGCCTGGTGGCTCCCTGTGATTTCCTGCGCACAGGTTATGCACACTCCATGTCAGACATGGAAAAGCTCGCTCACGCCCAGCTCTGGGCATAGTGGTACCACCTCTGGTTTCGGCAGCAGTAGAAGGGGTGCTTAGGTGGTGTGGGAGGAGACTCCCCTGCAGGGGCAGTGCAGGGCTGATGATGGCCTGAGCTGCACACAGTGGGGCTCCAGCCTACATATCCAATTTGAAGGGATTGCTCCTGCTGTTTAAATTCTTTCCCCGCCAGACATGAATGATAGATCTTTAGTGTCTTTAAAGAACATAAGGGTTAGGCTGTGTTTCTGTGATTTTTCAGGGACAAAGGTGGATCACAGCATCTTTGAAAAGATCTATCAATTTCTAGAGATCCGTTTACAGAGTCACATTTACATTTCAATATATTCTTCTTTATTTCAGGTAATTTTCCAACTTCATAGTCAGTTGAGAGGATTAATTATATAATGTAGCTGCAGAGTCCTCCGTATCCTGGAAAAGTGTTTCCACTGAAAATAAATCAGCTTATAATTCAGAAATGCTGACTGAGAATTGCCCATAAGCAATGTAAAAGATGGTGCTTTTTGTCAGGGTGAGTTTGTAAAAGTGAGCAGGTCCCATAAAGGAAAAACCTCCCGAGAGAATCAGTGATCCAGACGTGGCAGGGAGGGCAGTGACCTGGCCACCCAGGCTGTTCTGCAGGGTACTTCAGCCTCTGGCACAGAATTAGGTCACTTATGCACTGCCCTAGAGATTTGCCTGAGAAAAAGCCTCTGAAGTGATGTGTTCCACGCGGGCTTTGATGGGTTCCAGGAATGTGCTTTCCCACATGCACTCAATCTTCAACCTTGTCGTCGGGTTATCAGCCGAAAAAGCTTAGAGACAAAAGGACCTCCAGTCCTAAGTCATGTGAAGTCCTAGAGACTCAGAAACTGCAAGGTACTTGAGGGACCTGAGCTGGGGTCTCTTGGGCATTTTCTTTTTAGATTTTCATCATGTACCCTCATCTTTTTCAAATATACTCGCCGTCTAATATACTGAGTGCATGTGTCACTATGGGGTCTCTCGTACTGAGAATTTCTATTCTGACCAACAGCTGACCACCTGAGTTCTATAGAGACCTCTGTGACTCCCCATTTGACTGCTTCATTTTGCTTGACATTTAGAAGCCTAAATATAAGGGGCACCTGGGTGGTTCCATTGGTTAAGTGTCCGACTTCAGCTCAGGTGATGATCTCACAGTTTGTGAGTTTGAACCCTGCATCAAGCTCTGTGCTTATAGATGAGAGCCTGGAGCCTGCTTAGGGTTCTGTATCTCTCTGTTGTCCCACCTCAGTTCATGCTGTCTTTCTCTCTTGAAATAAATAAATTAAAAACATTAAAAAAAAAAAAAGCAGCTTACACATGAAAGGTCATATTCTACTTATAAGGTTGAATCCTTTCATACTTGAATTTTTTTTTAATGTTTTATTTATTTTTGATACAGAGAGATACATGAGATACATGAGATACATGAGAGGGGGAGGGGCAGAGAGAGAAGGAGACACAGAACCGGAAGCAGGCTCCAGGCTCTGAGCTAGCTGTCAGCACAGAGCCTGACGCGGGGCTCGAACCCACGAACGTGAGATCTGACCTGAGCTGAAGCCGGAGGCTTAACCGACTGAGCCACCCAGGCGCCCCAATATGCTCATACTTGAAATATAAATCTTGAAATAGTTACAAGATGAAAATCACATTTCATGTTTCCTAAGCAACCTAACACTTTATGATTATACCTGATCAGTAGTTTGATGGGACTGTGCTAGTGGCCAAGTTCAAACATATTTCTCTGTACTCTAAGGTGAAATTCAGAGAGTAAAGGATATGTCTTTTTTTCCCTTTTTCCTCTTTTGGTGGTAATTTGAAAGAATCAGGGAGATGATGCTTGAAAATGGGCAAGTGCATCCCCAGACCGTGCATCAGCTCAGCACTTTACATGGCCGGGGAGGGGCCAGAGGCAGAGGAAGCGAGAGCTCCAGCCTGAGCACCAGGAACCCAATCAGGCCTCAGTTTCTCTGGACCCCAGTCTCTTATCTACAAAATGGGAGACAGAACGGAAGACTTCTTTAAGGCCCTTTCCAGTTCAAAGTTCTGTGACCCTGAATTAGGGGTTGTCCCATCTATAATACACTGCTGTGTCTTGTTATCAACTAAACCTGTCATTTTATTTCTTATTATCAATTTTTATGGTGTGAGATGTTCAGTGAATAAGAAAGCACATGATTCCGTTGTTCCTGTTTTAAAAAGTGGGCCAAGAGTAAAGATCCTACTGACTTTGGCTGAGGATTGGGAAGAGATGTTGCTAGATTTCTGGAATATACCCATGAGCTCCTGATGGCTCTAGTGGTCCACAAAAAGCAGGATAGAAAGTAATAAGCCAACTCCTTTCTGGACCAAAGAACAAATGACTGTTTTGAAGGTGTAAAAATTAGACCAAGGGGACATGCTTAGTAAATTATTTCAGGCATCCTGTAATGGTACTTAACATTCCAAATGGCTGAATGCATGTCCACTAAGCTCTAGCTCCTTATAGGACATCCTACTGTTTGCTAAACTTTAGCCTGGCCCATCTACCTTTCCTTAGTGCATGACTATCATTTTCTTATTAATTTATTGCCTAATTAGAAATATGGAGCTAATGATCAGTAAGGGAATAAACCTAATTTCATGTTCTGCATAGAATCTGAAATCCACTGCTAGCATCTAAAATTTTTTAAAATAACTGTGGAAATATTTTACTTAGCCATATGGATGAATAATCACTTGCTAAATTGGAAAGAATGTGAATATAGCAATCGTTTAAACAAAGGCTGTTATTATTCAAGAACAAAGGCTACTTTTTGGTATTTAACACCAGTGTTAATAGGGATAATAGAAGTGTGGTAGTTTGGGGACATCTGGTGCATTAAAAAAAAAAAAAAAGGTAGGCCTCTGAATTCTGTGAAATACCAATTTCTATAGTTCTTAAAAAATGATGCTTTCAGAATGCTCAATAACTCAAAACTCGTATTTCCTGGCTTAGAAACACTATTTAATTATCTTGAGCAAATGAGTTCAACATATCTTTTCTAGTGACAAGATGTTCCCACTTTCCACCCATAGCGTGTGGCCTAGAAGACATTCATTTTATTACTCAACTGAGAACAACCATATTTCATGTGGCTTTCAAGTTGAAGCACAATAAAGGCAAAAAGTTTCTTTGTAATAGAAAAAAATCTCACCCTAAGCACCAAGATAGATCAGCAATTACTAAAAGAAAAGCTCATTGGGTTCAACCTGGAAAATATTCAACACGATGAAGAAAATACAAGAATCCTGTTACATATTAGAGGATCATTTTAATTAACAATGACAGCCATACCCTCTTGAGAAAACACACCTGGCAAAACGTATTTTTCCTTTTTTTCCCCTGCAAATAGAGATGTGGCTCGAAATGCAGGTGCTGGGCAATATTACATTCAAAGCAAAGCTCTTCTTTTAAAAGAAGAGCTAAAATTTCTTCATTTACGTACATAAAATGCCACAATGAAATGAAAGAACTAGAAAAAAAGTAAGTCTTTGGATTAATAGCTAGGTTGAATGACTTACATTAAGGATATTAAACTACTTAGTTTTATAGAGGATAGTAGTTCCTTCCAATAATGCAACATTTTGAACACAGCAGTCAGTTCCTTGTGCTTTATCACTGCATGATCCTAAGATGATGATAATCTCCACTGAGGGGCTCCACCACCATCCCTGCAAAGGGCAAGTACCTCATGAGGCTGGCCAGGGGCGGCGTGACTCGGGGGGACGTGGGCAGAACGCTGACATTTAGAAGATACTGTTCTGTTTTCAAAGAGGACTTTACAGAGAATGGGCAACTCATAGGGAATGCTGAGCTATGTGGTCACAGAGCACTTCGCTGCCATGTTTGGAGCAGACATGTGTTAATGAGAATGGTTCAGCTTGAGACACACTTTCCTGGTTAGAAGAGGTACAGGAGACTGGATGTAGGGGTGACTAGTCATTTCATATAGGCTCTTCTTGGCCACATGAGCTCCTGAGGGCCTATCTTGCTTGCCTTCTCTAGCCCTACTTAATGTTTTCTTGTTGCTCTCTGGACAATCCTGATGCTCAGTCTTAGCCCCACAAAGCAGTGAGCTCCCCATCTCTGTGGGTCCGAGCACATCATGGGCGGCTACATTGTGTGGAGTCTGTATGGGGAATTCAGGCACTGGGTAGCTGATGAGACAAATTTATATTGAGGTCTCTTCTGATCCTGTGATTGGTTTAAGGATGGCTCATGAGTATTTGACTCAAGGAGGAGTTAACGAGAGAGCACAAGGAAGTTGATATTGCCTTTAAAACACACCACGAATTAGTTATTCTTAAAAAATTACTGAACATCATTTAGAGGAGGTACCACTAAATTCTGGAACTGAAAAATGCGAACAGATAATTTTTCCTGTCTTCATAAATCTTGGTCTACAAACACGAGTGTACATGCAACACGCACATACACATAACTGTGCTAGATTTATATTATGACTTTATAGTTTCATATTAGCTGGATAATGTTTATATACAAATCAAACTCAGGCTGACATTCAGCATTCTGGAGCTGGAAATTCACTTTTGAAGTCCTCTGGTCCAACTCCTTTATATATGTCAACTGAGTGAAGTGTTCACACACTGACCACTCCCATTCCAAAGCAAAGACTACTTTTGAAGAGAACATTTCATAAGCAATCTGTTTATAAATCAGTATAAATTATTAGGAGTAAAAGTATAGAGTTATTATTAATTTTTCCTTCCCTACAAATATGGACAAAAAATACTTCTTAAAGTCTAAAACTTAGTGGCAGTTGTTTAAAAAAAAAGAGAGAGAGATTGGTGCTAGTTTTACATTGGAAGCAATATGATCTACTGGGGAAACAGTGCTTTTTGAATTAATAAACACACGTATGCTCCTTTCAAGACTAGGACCCATGTCTTAAGACATCTAGCATTTTCAGAAACTAGTACTATATCCACAAAGAAAGAGGGAAATATGGAGGGAAGCATCTAAATTAGCACTTACATCTAGAGTACATACCAGGCAAATTAGTACATAAAAGCTCTTAGTGAAGTCTGGCTCTACTTCAAATAAATCAGATTTATTCTCAAATGAACAAGAAATTGCCAAACTTTCATGTACCTGCTTCTTGTTTATCACTAAATCTTATACATTCCCCAAACTCCAAAAAAGCACTGTAACCATTTCACCCAAGGATAAAACCTCAGAAACAAAAATCTAGCCAAGACCTATTCCTCCTGTGAGAAATAGCGACAGAAGAAAAGGAAAAAACCTACACATTTACTGTGACTAGTTAATCAAAAGAGAACCAGATCTGAGTAGAAGCTATGCTTTTAACATCAGATTGCCCCTGGACTGCCACTGATCTTGCAGGAAGCCCACACATATCAGTTGGCAGCCTTGTTGGCCGCACAGGTGTGACCAGGTGTGACTGGGAGACACTATTTGGACAATGACACATGAAGTTCACAGTGATAGGGAAGAAACACCAAACAGGGAAAGAAAGCACTAATGCTGCAAACACATGGTCCCCTCTGAGCCTCCCTTACAGAGCTTAATGTAAGGGAGTGATTGCATTGACCTCTAGAATGGACAGGTCTGTATTTGTCCTTTCTTCTTTGCTCTATTTATCCTGTTCTAATTTTCATTTTATACATATATGCCATACATATATAAGTGTAAATAATTTATTTTTTGGTGTGAGAGGGTTTGATGCCTCCAAAGCATTAGAGAGTGAGACAGTACTAATAAATCGGTTTGTGATTTAGGTGTGTTAAAGCATTAATGTTCAAACTATGTTAAGGCAGGCAGTCCAATGCAGACTTTAAGATTATATATAAAGTGTATTCTACTTACAGTATGTAAATTTCATACCTTATTTGGAGTACAGGGTACTACATTTTAAATTTTAATATCTTATGAGAGAATTGATGCCTCTCAAATATTAGTTTCATGATGGTTTGCTACATTCCCCGGTGTTACTGAATTATATGTGACAGAGCCCACAGCTCTAATTTCATCGTGAAAACCAGTAGGGAATGGGGTTAACTTTTTAAAATGTTGTTAGAGATTTTTAAATTAAATATCTCAGGCATGAAAAATAGCATAGCAAATATAAAATACCCAGGTAACTACTATCTAGCTTTGACATTTTGTCTTATTTGGTTTAGATTTCTTTCTTTCTTTTTTAAAGAAACAGAGCTGGATTAAATCCCACCTTTTCTCTACCCCTTTTCTCTCCCTGTCCCCACACCTGCCCAGAGACAACCACTATCCTTAATCTGTCTTCTGTCATTTGAATAAAAAGTTTTAACTTTATTGCATGTGTGTATATCAGAAAATAATTTATAGCCTCAACCTGCATATTATGAAACTTTATACCACTAGTGTCATGCTGTGCTTACCATTCCACCAATGCTCCTAGGTATTTATCTATAGATCTATAAATATACAGATATTAGAGCTATCCAGAGATAGCTCTAATGCATTTGTCCTTATGTCGGGTTTCACTGTGTGAATGTACGGTCACTTATTTAACTATTTTCCTGCCAGTGAATAATCAGTATTTCCCCCTAATTCTCTATTATAAATTATGGTGTCATTAATTCGCCCTGCTGCAGAACTGTTCTTTCCCCTGGACTTCCAGCTCCCTTGAACCCAGCTGACAGCGCTGTAACGTCATCTCTCAAGACAAAGCATCACTTGCTTCCTCTGGTTCTCTCACTCCCCCCATTGGATTGCTGTGCCCTAACCATGAAGTGTTTCTCTTTATTGCCTCTTCTCAACCTTCCTTTTTTAAAAGTTTATTTACTTATTTTGAGAGAGAGAAAGGGAGAGACAGAGAGTCTTTCTGAACAGGGGGAGGGACAGAGGGAGAGGGAGAGAATCCCAAGCAGGCTCTGTCAGCAGAGCTCCCGACAAGGGGCTTGATCTTATGAACCGTGAGATCATGACCAGAGCTGAAACCAAGAGCTGGATGCTCCAGTGACTGAGCCCCCCAGGCGCCCCGACGCCACCCCTTCTTTCTGTTACAGATGCAGCTCACGCTATTACCTTGAGATTACAGACCTCCCAGATGCCATGTTCATCTACTTCAGATCAACCCCCCCACTCTGCTGCCTGCTGGAAGAATGCATTTAAAGGCCCAAACTGGCCACACCCCCACTCTGCATGGGACACAAATTCCTCACAAAAGTTCCCCAAACCAGGTCTGCATTTCTCTTTGGTATGCCTCTTCTCCTGGAGGCTCCGATCACATACTCCATGCTGGCTCTGAGCCTCTGCCTGTGACTAGACTATCTCCCCAGCCAAGGCCTCCCCATCTTCCAGGGCAATTTTGATTTCACATTGACCTCCCTGCCCATCCTCTGTGCTCCTGGTTGCAGCCCAGAGTCCTGGCACTTGCCGCTTCTCACAGACATTCCTAGAACCACTCCTATTCCCCTGGAGCCGAAGTGCTACTTGAGGGCAGGGGCTACGGTTTATTCACCTGTGCATCTCCGGTGGCCAAGAAAGCATTTGGGGTATGAACAGGGATCTGGATCCTGGCTGAACTACAGTGGAAGGCAGCCAATCCATTAAGTGTATTTTACTTTCATATTAAAGGAGAGCTGGCCTATTTAATACAAGTAGATTTACTATGGAATGCATCATTAAAAAAAGCAGTCCTCCATGCACGAGACCTCTGTTAGCTGATACACGCTAAAGTACCATCGCTGATCCTAGTCAGGGTGACCCTGTGGCGGTGCAAGGGCTCCCTGAATCATCAGATTAAATTAGATTCAGCCTTTGTCACAGCTGTGCACACTGTATCGTGATCTCCTACATAGAACCTCCAACTCCTTCACTGGGCCACCACACAAGGACACTGGCTAGACGGCTTCCAGCATCTCCTCCAGGACAGGACCGCCCGTTTACCCACCTGTAACAAGCTCCCTGACTTCTGCATCAATGGATTTTCTCAGCAGTCGCAACAAGGCAGGTATCCCACCAACATTCTTCATTGCTATTTTATTGTCATCGGTAGACTTGCCAAAAACAAGGTTCCGGAGGGCGCCACAAGCATTCTTCTGAACTTCCAAAACTCTGTGGTCCAAAAGGTCAACCAGATGCTTGATTCCCCCTAACCTACACACCTAGAATGAAAAATATGAGGTGCCAGGCCTAAGTGACACATGATTGAAAAGTGATCAAACAAAAGCCTGTTATGGAAAGATCACGGGAAATGGACAACTCCGGATCATTTCAAAAGGTTGCTTTTTAGTCTAAATAACACATCTTTTATAAATATTAAGGATACTTTCCAAGATGACGCTCTTTTCCTGGGTTTGTGGCTTAAAAAAAAGGAAGGGCAGCCTAGGTGAATTAATGGCCAGGTGTAGGTAATATAGTCCTGCTCCACCCTCCTAACCAGAGGGGTGACGCTTCTACTTCTGAGGGAAATGGGCAAATACACAAACACAACAAAGCTGTATGTATTGGATTTTTGACTGAAATAATTTGGGTCACAGAACTGTTTCTCTAGACAACTCTCCCTAATTTTCTTCCATCTGTCAATTAATTAGTACATTACATAAATATTTCTGGGCTTTGTTTCCTTCATCCACCTTTAGCTCAGTAGCTGGTATGTTGTTTTGCATACGAAGCCGAGGAAAAACACCGAAGTTCCATTTGCCATTGCAGGGGGGGAAAATGCTAAAAATGTTAAGAAAGCATCTGTATGTCATAGGAATTAGTCAATAGCCAATGACTCACTGTATTTCTATAAATGCCAAAAAACTTTAAAATCTGAAATAAAAAATACTCATTTATGTTCAGTATTACTAACAGTTGTAAATTCTCTGTAACTTGACTTAATTGCATGTTGGCACCAATCTTGACCAGAATTTCATAAAGTACATGAGCTCACTAGTTTCACACATAATTTTTATCTAACAGATTTAAAAATGTAGGTTGAGTTGAATTTTGCTTCATGTTTTATAAGTAAGCTAATGAGTGGACACAGGATTTGAAGATGCTAAAAGCACGCTAAGAAATATACTCCTCTTGGATTCTCCTAGGAAATACTGAAATGCATGGTTAAGAAGTAAAGGGGTCTCGGGAATCACAGTGTCCCTTTGAAATGGCCGATGAATCGCAGCTAGTAATGTGTGAAGCACATAAGCGCGTGACAGCTCCATGGCAAGGCACTGTCCCTGGGGGTGGGCCAGGTGCGGGGTCGGGGGTGGGGGGGGGTGGGCCATACCTCCATTTTCACTTTGTTGTCGCCGAAGCACAGGTGCTGCAGGTAGGCGGCCGCGTTCGCCTGCACGGACGGGAACTGGTGCTGCAGCATGTGAATGACTTCGGGCAACTCGGGGTCACGCCAGGCAAACTCCCTGTGCGGGAAAGACATGGCTTCAAAGCAGGAATGACCGTGTTTTAACAATACACTCAATGAAGAGTTTGTCACAAGAAAAACGGCTTGGCTGACACTAAAATTGGAAGTTACAAACTCCTAAAATATATAACGTAAGGAGCTCTTCTCCGGATGAACATATGCAGAGGCCGAGATGCTTCTAATCTCAAAGAAATCATGAAGCACAGAAAGGGGTTCAAGAGAACAAAGTTCTTAATATGAAAAACTTTTCCATTCCCATTTTCTTCTTCGATTCAAATTTTATGCCTTTCTACCTATGTCAGAAATTTGCAGGTGTGAGGCTCAGGTAAATAAGTAAGTGCTCTTGAGTCAGGTAAGAAGTCACACTTGAGCAGAGAGAAAGACAGGCTGCTGGGAATAGACTGATCTGGTGTCAGCCTGGAAGTCGCAAGTAATGTGGGGCTGATGATTTTTAAGAAACCTAATATATGGTTGCTCCTGATTTTAAGAAATATAGAAAATTATAAAAAATATTTTATGAGTAAACCTATAACCAGAGAAAACCACTGTTGACATTTCCTGCTGGTCTTTTTTTTCTAATACGTGTACAAAAATGTGCACGTGTGCATACAGAATTCTTTCAAAGAACTGGATTATATTTAAATAGCACTTCATATTTCATGAGTACTTATTCTGTGCCAGGCACTATTCTAGGCATTTTATATATATGAATTCATTTATTCTTTTTTTTTTTTTTTTACTGGAACCACCATTTTATTTCAATTTAAAACATTTTTTAATTTGAGAGAGTGTGCATGTGAGCGAGCAGGGGAGGGGTACTGGGGGAGACATGGGGAAGAAAGAGAGAGAGAGAGAGGAGAATCTTAAACAGGGTCCATGCTCAGTGCACAGCCCAACGTGAGGCTCGATTTCATGACCCTAGGATCATCATATGACCTGAACCAAAATTGGACACTCAACAGAATAAGTCATCCAGGCGCCCTATTAATTCATTTATTTTTATTGCAAGCGCATAGATATGGAGGTTGTGACAGAGAGGCTAAGCACCTTGCCTAAAGTCACCCAGCTAGTCAACAGAACAGTCTGCTTTCAGAACCCATATGCTATCCCACTTCTTGTATAGTGAGTATACAGTCATACAAAGCAAATACACTTACACTCTGCTTTTATAGGTAACATCACATTGTTGGAATTTTCTGCTGTCAGTTGATTGGCTCACTGTTTAGGATCCTTGTTAAATGTGAATTTATGCTTATATCATATAAAGACCACCTTCTTAGAAATGGTTCAGGGGGCACCTGGGTGGTTCAGTTGGTTAAGCATCTGACTTTGGCTCAGGTCATGACCTCACAGTTCATGAGTTCAAACCCTGCGTTGGGCTCTGTGCTGACAGCTCAGAGTCCGGAGCTTGTTTCAGATTCTGGGTCTCCCTCTCTGTCCCTCCTCCACTCATGCACCCCCATCTCTCTCTCAAAAATAAATATTAAATAAAAAAAAAAGGAATGGTTCACAAAGCAACAAATTCGTGGACTTTGATTACAGGATGAACTATTATACAAAGTGAATAAAATGAATACTGTTTAATAAGCTCTAAAAAAATCTTTAAATTAACAACCCAGTGATCCTTCTACTGCCCAGTTTATAAAGGCTTAGAGTCTCTTTTGGTCTGGGAGGGCTCCATGCATTAACTCGCTTGTCCACTACTAGGGGCAAGCTAACCCTGCACACACACACACACACACACACACCACCCATTCAAATGAACAGTGAATCCTTAACTATGCTGCAGGTGGCATAGCAGGTGCCAGAGAGATACAAGCATTGGATAAGACAAGGTTTGGTCTGTACATGAAACGATGTCTTATTCAAGGAGTTTACCTGTGTCAGGCACTGTGTCAAGAGTTTTATATGCATTACCTCATTTACCTTGACTGTTGCCACATGGCATAGGCACTACTAAATAACATTTGACAGAGTTAAGGAACCTGAGATTAGTAATAAGTGATAGAGGTGGGTGAAATCCAGGTAGTCTCTGTGTTGCCTCCACACATTTGGAACAGAAAGCAGAGGTTCTAAAGCAGAAGAGTGAGAGAATGCAACATATATAAGGTCACATTTATAATGAAGATAACTCTGGTGGCCAAGTAGAGAATGTATTAGAATCAGAAAATATAGGTGCCAAGAAGACTATCCACACATTGGCTCAAAACAAAATAGAGCCATCCTTGACTTCTATCTTTCCTGTATCCTTCTGGTCCAATCTATCAGCAAGCTCTGTTGACTATCTCTAAATTATTTTACATAAACCGAACCTGTCCATTCTCGTCATCTTGTCTGGCCCATCTAGTAGCCTCCTATGTGCTCCGTCTGCTTCAAAGAGCAGTCCCTTACCCCATCTACTTTTTGCACAGCAGCCAGATGATTCTTTTGAAAACTGAAGTCAAGGGTGAGATGGAGATTTCTGTCTTGGGGGAAAGACTTAATGACTTCTTAATAGACATTAAGAATATTGCCAATGCCAAAAGAGGTAGGAAAAAAAAGCACACAACCTGTAGTTAGATTGCCTGTGTTGAGGTCCTAAGTCCTTCATTTAGAATGTGATTTTGAAAAGCACTTAGTTATTTGGAGCATTATTTTCCCCATCTGTATAATAGGAACAAAACAACTATTAGTTGTACCTTCTGTGATGATGTATATTAAAATATTTTACATACTTTGAATTATGATTTGGATGTTTTGTTAGTATTTATCAGCCCAGAAAAAGGAACTAAATAGGGTTACTCTGTATATAAATTCCCTTTTATGTATTGGAGCTATGTTAACTATCTCTGGTCAAAATCTGTCTAATGCCTATTATGTAAATCTATGCTGTAATTAATTAACAAAGTGCAAGGGGTGTAATTTAATTTTTCCTTGATGACTCACAAACATAACAAATACTCATTTTTGTCCTCTTTAAGTAGCACAGATATGGTCAAGATTTTCTGGCATCACTAGGTACCATGAGGGCCAGACTCCAGCTGGAGATGGGCAGTTAGGCTTGGTTGGCATGAATTCCAACCCTGATTTTCAGCAGAAATTTACCCTGGAAACACTGCTATCAATTCGTGGCCTGGTTGGATGGCATCAATGCCTGCCAGGATTTGCTTCATTCCAATCTAAGCCCAGCCTTCTGTTTTCAGCTATGATAGATTAATACTGGACTTGGCCCTTTCACAAAACACAACTGTAAAATGTATATATGAAGGAAGTGTTTTTAGGTCCTGAACAGCACATAACACAAGGTAAACCCTGAGAGACAAAACCATCATAGCAGCCCCATAATCCCTGGCTTTCTGCCTGAGGGCATTTTTTGAATCAGGACACAGGAAGCTGGGCCCATGAAGTAGAGCAGTGAGGGACTTAGTGAGCTGAGGGAGAGATGAGAACTTGGGGATGCCAAAATGGTTGGAATCTGTGGGGCAGGAACTGGGAACTATGGAGAAGAGATTCTACAAGTCTACAGGAGGATTCCTCCCAAGTCCTTAACTGAATGCTGGGCTGTACATGTCCATGACACATGCGCAGGTCGGGTGTAGTAGCTGCTGCAGGACAGAGCTGAACACAGGCCAGGTGACGCTGGGCTTCCGGCCCAGTCAGACCGCACACCTTCCTGAGCACCTCAGCATTTAATCTCCGCAAAGAACTATACCAAAGAGTGGAAGCATAGGCTAGGAGTAAAACAAATCTAAAACAGACCCATCCCAGAAGAACAGAATCAATCTTGACAGGATCAGAAGCATCTGTCAGTAATTTATTATACCACAACAAAACTCAGAATCCTAACAGGATACAATATAATCCAGAGTTCCTACAATGTATGATCTATAAAAATTAGCATATGACTTAAAACTGCTAGGTATAAGAAGAAACAGAGAAATGTGACCTACAAAAATGTAAACAAAACAAAACAAACCAACCCCAATAATAGAAACAGACCCAGAGTAAACTCAGATGTTGGAATTGTCAGAGGAGGACTCTAAAAGGTCTGAAATACCTTTATATTGTTTATCTGAAATAAACAATTCACTGGATGGGCTTACCAGCAGATTGGAGACTGTAGAAGAAAAGGCAATAAATATGAAGATAGATCAACAAAAAATATCCAATGTGAAGAATATAGAGAGAAAAAAATATTTTAAAATATAAACAGAGCTTTAGGAACCCATACAATAATGTCAAGTTACTCCAGAAGGAGAGGAGAATGAGTATGGGGAAGAGAAAAATATTTACAGCAATAATGGTTAAAAATGTCCCAGTTTTGATAAAAATCACCAACCAACATTCAAAGAATCTCAGTGAATCCGAAGCAGGTTAAAGTAAACAACAACAACAACAACCACAACAACCACAAAAACCCATAGGTAGGCCTGCCAGAGTAAAACTGCTGAAAGTCAAAGATAAAGAGAAAAACCTGAGAGGCAGCCAGAGACAAGATACTATCATTACATAAAGAGAAGAATGATACAAATGACGTCTGTTTTCTCATCAGAAACAACGGTGGCTGAAGACAATGAATGACATCTTTTAAAGTACTGAAAGGAAAAAACCCATACCTGTCTCCTGAATATAATATCTAAAAAAATCCTTTAAAAATGTATGAAATAAAAACATTTTCAGATAAATTAAACCTGACAGAATGTGTTGCTGGCAGACACGGAACAGAAGAAAGGCTAAAGGAAGTGCTTAGATTGAAGGGAAATGGATTGAGATGGAAACTGGAATTTGTAGGAAGAATATATAGGAAGGGAACTATATGTGGAAAACATATAGTAAACATAAAGACATTAGTTCTTTTAATTTCTTTAAAAATAATTAATTATTTACGGTAAAAATGTAACACTATATTATGGGTTTTATTATAGAAGTAAAATATTTGACACTAACATAAAGGTCTGAGGAATTGCACATGGTATTGTTCTGCTGGAGAGCACAGATTAAGCCCTGCTTTAACTTAAAGGAACACCATGATTGCTGTAATTCTTTATATTGCTATCGCTTTCCACTGGAAGTACTTTTGTTACTACTTCTAGATGTATCATGTATATTACTAATAAATTTTGCTTCTATACTCAATAACTATTAAAAGAAAACATAGTTTTCCATTTATATGGAAAACATTAATAACTTCTTCAGTCTTTATAAGAAAATTTTCAGGCTAATTATAATGCAGCACTAATGGTAAAGAACATAGGTTTAGAAGTGAATAAAAATATCACATCAAGTTTGCTATTTTCAAAATTGAAAATTAAAAGCTGTCATGAGCTTTTTATTTTGGTTTGAATATTTAAACTTAAAATTCACCTGGATCTAGAATAAATGCACTTATTATTATAAAATAATCATTTATTCATCTTACAAAATACATTATCAGTAAAGTTTTGCATAATCAAAGCTAGCCGATACAGTTTTATGCATTAGACTGCAAAATTATCATACTATGAATAGCTGAAGTATATTATCATACATGAAATCCTTATTTATCATGAATCAGCTCATAGCAAAGGTCAAAACTGAAATCTTCAGGGACACTTATTAAGCTCAAAGCTCTAATCACACTTCACTGTCTTTCTGGATAGCTGTTCTTTTTCTTTGCAGGTTCAGCCAAGGTAAGATCTAAATTGCGTACAATTCAAAACCCTTTGGGGAATTTCCACATCTATTAGGGTGTCTTAGTATTTTGGCATTTTGAGAATTAAAAAAAAATGGAATCCTGTGAAAGAATTTTTGAATTAATTATACTGAAGTTACTGTAAGGCAAATTATTTCAAAATCCTTAAAATGAGAAGAACATGGACTAGTAGAACCAAATGTATGTATGAACTATAAAGAATTTTAGGCAAGAGTCACTTTGTGGAATGGTTTTAGTGAAGCAGTGGGCTTCCATTCAACTCAAGAGTACCTTTAGTTATTTTGTTTAAATGACCAAAATCTCACTCATGTTTTCAATTCACATTCATTGGAATAAGTTGGTAGGTTGCTAAAAATGAATTGATAATTATAACAATTTTCCAGTAAAACAACAATTTGTCAGCGAACAGTGAATGAAATCTTGCTAATATCTTAATACAACACTCAAACTGCTTAAAATTTAGCAATAATTCCATCCTTTTAGAAATTAAAATTTTCTTTTGGTTTCTAAATATCTTTTTTATTTCCTAACTATTTTACGTGGCCTTCAATAAAGATGAGGCTACTTTTCAAAATCAATCAAGTACTAAATGACTCATACTTATCTTAATAAGACATTCTTTCAACATGGCCAAATAAGATGAAAAGGAGGAAACATGTATTACCGGCCAAATTTTCTTTGCTTATGAGATATGAGAATTTCATGTAATCTACTTTCTCCTAAATGGCAGAAAACTTTTCAAGGACCTTGTTAATAAAGACACAACACAGCAGTGACCAGTAGGATGCAAAATGTACACAACACCTGGTCTTTTCTACTTTAAAACACCATACTTTTTTATTTCTGAAGCTCTCATCTAAAAAGTCAGTCAGGATTAAGGAAATGGGGTAAAATGGTCCCTTAAAATCACGAGTGGATATAATTCAGATTCGGAGGCAGAGCCGGGGAGCGTTCCTGGTGAAGTGCTTCAGTGACGAGTGCTGCAGATATTGTGCGCATTCTCTACATTATTAAAGCATCGAAAGGAGTCTATCTTTAAACCGAAATTAACGTCAGTGACCTACGGTGCTTAAAATACAACTGGAAATACTAGAGATTAGGAGTTAACCGATATTATCGTAGACTTGGCAACTTGAAACAAAGTCAGACTGAAGGAACCACTCAGGCCTGTGATGCTGTAGCCTGCTGCAGATTCACAACCAGTACTTGCCTGGGGTCTTTCTGAATGCTGTCTATCGATGGGGATCTCGTGGTGCCATCATCGGCTGGCGCCGCGTGCTGAAGCCTGTTATAATTGCACTCTTGCACTCGGTACTGTATTGGCCTGTAGGGCTCCGCGTAGGTAGCTGTTGTGTTCAGAGCATAATTATTTCTTTGGTATGTAAGGGTGCTTCGTTGGCTGGATGTCCTTTGCAGATTTCCAACACCTACTAGAAAGTCAACAGTTTTTAAAAGATTGGTATACTCTCTATAAGGTGATACTTTTCCAAGAAAGCTATTTTTAATTTTAGGAAAGATTATAGTTTTTATCAATTATGTAAATTGCTTTAGAGATTTTACCAATATTTCCAATGTAGATGTTACCAGTCTAGCTTAGTAGTGCTAGAAAAGGTACTTAGGGTTTTAATATACACAAATGATATGTAAATTTAATTAGCAGAAAAGAGCAAAAATAAAAGTATAAATCTGCTTACATGATTGATCTTACTATGTTTATTAAGATTTAGTAACAAAAATGCAAGCGAAGGGAGCCTGGGAGGCTCAGTTGGTTGAGTATCTGACTTAATCTCAGCTCAAGTCACAATAGCATGGTTCGTGGGATGGAGCCCCATGTGGGGCTCTGTGTGGACACCATGAAGCCTGCCTGGGGTTCTCTCTCTCCTCCTCTCTCTCAAAAATACTAAACTTAAAAAAAAAAAGTGCAAGAGAAATATAGGAAAAGAATTAAACTATTCTAATTATGCCATAATTTCATTTTAGCAATAAAAAGCAAGATAATTATTCAAACCTGTAGATAATTGAGATCATCAAACTTTGAGCACTTAGTGAACAGAGTTTACTGATTTTGATAATATTGGAAAACTTATTTCATAAGAAGCCTGATATATCAAATTCTTCTCTGGGTACTCCCTTAAATTTTTACATGATGCTATATATAGAAGTACAGTACACTGTATGTAACATTTCTTTCTTAATTATTGCAGAAGCTATTTCTCCAATAATTGCAGACATGTTCTTCTCCCAATTAAAAGATTTCAATAACATTATTTTCTAACCCTATGAAAGAAATTCCTTGGGAGTTCCCCTCTATTTCTAGATAGGCTGCTGAAATACAAATCATTTAACAAAGCCATTTAGATCTTTAAAAAATTCCTTAACTTAGAGAGTATAACAAATGAAATATTTCTTTACTAATATCTATTAAAAATTGGTACATTCTATTAGAAGAAAAATCCTACAGCAGACCAAACTGTCAGTTTTTGGCAAAGAACCAATTCACATATAGTCTTCTCCCACTTGGTATTCTGGGAGGCATGCATCCCGAGCTGTGCCTTTATGGGTTATCATTGTGGGCATGTTCATAGATCTGGGAGGAGGAGGAGGAGCCGCTTCTTGGGATTCCATGAGCCAGACCCGCAGCACAATGTGGCAGCTCACATGGCCATGGGCCACAGCTTCTGCTCTATTAGCCACTATGGATGGCATTAATGTGAGAGTGGGGGTGCAAGGGTGTGATGCACTCGTCCCTGTTTTTATAAACGCAGTTATTGTATTCTGCCTCGGACTGAGTCCATCGTAAGGAATATGTCACATTCTACACATAGACATTCTGAGGAAATCTAGTATCTGAAGAGGAGCAATACCAAATATACTTGGGCTGTATACACGCTGAAATGAAGATAGCCAAATAACTCATAAAGGAATCTTTCTCTAAATACATGCCTGGTTTTGTTCCAGGCAACAAAAACCACATAGGAATATTCCAACTCACGTTTTCCTTTCTGTATCTAATATGTTTCTAATGCAAGGAGAGTCAGATGAATACTCTACAGACTTATTTGTGAATTAACAAAATAATTGCTGTATTCATTGATTAGACAAAGGCAAAATAATCACTAATAATTGATCTCCTGTGACAGCTGCTTATCTGACAGCTGAATGGGCAACATGATTGCTTTCTAACAGGGTACCAGACTCAATAAAACCCTTCTGCTCTTGGGCCTTCACGTTTAGGAAGAGCAGCCAAGTCGTGCTGAGGCCCACCTGAGCCTGTGCGATACAATGCTGTCTGTGATCCTTGGAGCTCCACGGTCCCGTGGTTTGGGCTGCGGTACACGGGACTGTAGTAGGTCCTCCCCTCATATATAGGAGTGATGTGCAAGTCAGGAGACACAGCTGAACGAAGGTCTTGCCCAAGCTGGCTGTGCTGACTAGCATAGGAACTCCGTAAGCCTAGAGGCAGGAAAATTACATCATTAAGAAACTGAGAAAATTGTGGACAGGTTAAAAGCCTTCATTAATAGGACCTAACCAATAGGACCCAATTTTAAGACTCTACACCGAACCTACTGAGGTTTACAAAAGAAGAATGCCACATATGAAAGGGATGTTGTATACATTTTTGAGTTAAACTTTCTCTTGGTGGCAAAATAAAGGTAAATTTTGTAAGAAAAAATTACTAAGTGATTTGATACTCTGAAATTCATTCCCCAACTGTAAGCTATTTTATCATGGTGACCAAAGAGAGAATGCCCTCTTTGGCTGTTACATGATTTTCACAGTTAAAACATGAAAACAATGGCTCATGCCATTCTCTTTTCCTGCTCTGCAGGACTGAATGACCAGTTCCTTGGGGACAGAGCCCACCATGTCCCACACCTCTTTAAATCTCAACATCTAAGACAGTGCCTATGTAATAGCGCTTAGAAAAGGCTGAGGTTCAAGAATACTTTTGAAATAGGTCTCTCAATTCACCCATGATTTTTACAGTAAAACATGAAATTTTATGTTATAAAATTTTGGAATATTATCAATGAAGTAATAACATTTATTTAGTATTATGAGGTATTATTTTACTATTTGTTATCACTGTAATTTTCCTTTAAAAAAACATAGTTGTTTTTGCAGGAACCCACATACCGGATTCTTGTTTACCTTCTTTCTAGTACAGAGGAAAAGTACAGTTAGTATATTAACATTCAATCACTTGAAATATTCTTCCATTCAAATTGCTAATAAGGAAAGTTTATACATGGAACTTGTGATAAAAAAAAGTACAGTTCAAACTCAAACATTTTATTTTCTTAAAGAAAGTGAATTAGTACATTCTATATTAGCATGCTCAGAAGTTTGTGATTTGTCATCATTAGTAATCTGTCACTTGGTAAGAATAGCAACTAAGTTTACATTCCAAATATGAACAGGGGAAAGTACAAACATGTCTAAAGTCAGCACTTACTTGCTCTTAAAGAGATTGCATATAATTAACAGAGCACCTACTTATCAAAAGATAGGTTCATTCACATCCTATTAGCTCAGTTAATCATACCATAACAAAAAGCAAATGGGTCTGAATGTGAGTGATAATGCTGCTTAGTGAGGAGTGGCAATAAGTTTCATACGCAGAACTTTTGAAATAAATGATTATTACCTACCCTGGACAGCAATGTGACATGGTAAGAAACTAAACAAACCAATGTGGGCTTTAGCTACTGGCTATTCACTTGCTAAAATGAAGACCATAGGCTGAAACAATCATGTAACTGGAGATTATTTGGCCAAACCTCATTTCAAAACCAAGGAAACTGAGAGCCCAAAAGGAAATGAGGTTTGTCTCCATCAGAGAACTGCTTCCTGGTAGGGCTGAGAGGAACCCACCACTGAACACAGTGAACCCTCAGTTTAATGAGATGTAGGTGAGAAATCTTGAACTTGACAGAGCCCTGCATGAACACAGAATTAAAGGGCAAGTTTAGCCTCCCAGGGGTCCATGGAAGCCAATGCAACTCTAAAGATGATACTATAATTGTTATTATAAAGTTCTCATTTGGAGATTTCAGCTTTTCATTCACTGGCGGATTTCTCATTCTTCTTAGCAGAGGATAAACTCCAGTTCTGTATGGGATCCAGGAGTATTTTGAATAAAAGTGCAGGTGTTGTATTTGTTGATAGTGATATAAAGTGGGCAGGTAAATGTACCCGGTCCTTGGTAACATTTTCGATATGAGGTGCCATTCTAACACTCAGTAAAGCCACAAATACACGTGATTTGCTGTGATACTCTGTAGATCACTCAACAGTTGGGCACAGGCAAGCTGAGAACTGGATGCTCATGAAGTTGGCTGAACAGCCATGCCCCCAAACAAAGCATTTTGCACATTGTCAGAATGTTATATTCTCACCGTGCAAGAATCTGGCTGGACTCTTCATTGGAAACCATTCAATATGATATGTTTATAAATATTTGCAAGTATTTACTGTAATTTCATGGGAAAGGTAACCAAATGAGCTTGTTGACAACTATAAAAAGTATCCAGCAAATATTCACTTGTTATTAAGATTATTAGTGAGATGAAGTTACTGTATGTGACAGACTGAAACATAGCACTTTGTGACATAAGAAATCCTTGTGAGTAACGTAACAGTGATGGTTACTATTTTTGTTCACCTGCTCATGCATGCAAACAAATAAAACACACAGTCTTACAGATTTACATTTAAAAAATTACAAAATTACATAGTCTATAGAATAAGTAAAATGATTAAGTGTAGAAAATCCACTATAACTTAGTATCTTTTAAACTGGAAGGTAAGTAATTATGTCCTATAATTGTTATTATAAATAGCTTCTCTAGAAGCATTTACACAAATTTTTCATAACTTGTTTCCCCCTCCAAATAATGGAAAATGCTGATCTTCTACAATATTATTTATCTAACCAATAGTTTCTATTTGCAATTCCACAAATACCTATTAGTTTACCTATTACAATGGTATATTCCCCGTGATTTAAAATGCTTATATTTAAGACATTGGAAATCAACAAAATTTATCTTCCAAACAGTGTTCTTTATATTCTCAAAATTTTTCTTGACATGTTCTGATTTTACAGAGATGAGCATTTTAGGGCAGATGTATTTTTTTGTTCAAGGAAGTAATTCATACACATATTTATCATCACTTAAATTATGATCACCAAATATCCAAGTGTCTGTAACTATTAGAAAATATTGTTTCAGGCTTATCAAGTAACGGGTTATTAATCCTTTGAGATCAAGAACCATAGTAAATATCCTGACAAGCACATGGCTTTCAGAAGTAAGAATGAGAAGAAAGGGATTCACAAATTAGGACCCACATTCAGAAAAAGTGGGCAGGGAGATGATGGGAAGCAAAGCTTCCCCAGAACCTTTATAAGGAAACCCTTTGCTTCTTTTGATGACTATAGTAGACTGGGGAAAAAAATCTGGATAGGCTAGCTCTAAACATTAAGTCTAATTTCACCTGCAATAGCAGAAGGCAGGCTTTTTAGACCAAAGGAGATCATCCCTTTCAAGGTTAAACACAGAGACAGTAATTGATGTGCTTACTTCTTTCCTGGGTTTCCACTCCACTCTACTGCAAACATGGATTTCTACATAGCTGTTCTATACATACAGTGAGGGAATACAGAAATCCTCAGAACTATTAATCTTTTAAGGTTTCCCTGGGAGACAGAATTTCATAAATGATTCCTACCTCACTTTGCTGCATACTTTCAGAGGCATGCCAGAAAATATCTAAGCCAAGTATACTCCTCTGATGACTGAATAAAAAAGAGGTAGTTTCTCCACTAGGAGTTTCTTTTGAACTCAAAATCTAGTTCAATATTAATTCTTCATGCAAAATTATTCAATTAGAAAATACCTTTCCCAGAAGCCATAAGGAAAGGATATTAATTTTACTATATAAAATACTAAAAACTTCTGTAAATAAGAAATACCAAAAACAAAGTCAAAGGACAAATTACAAAATAGGAAAAATACCCGAGAAGTATATTACAAGAAGCTAATTAACCTCAAGTATAAAAAGTTATATAAGTTGTATAAGTTATACAAATAGACCAAAAACTTAAACTTGTGGTTTGGAGAAAAGAAATAAAATGGCTGATAAACATGTAAAATCTCCAATCTCAGTAATAATTCAATAAAGGGCACTTAAAACAATGAGGTGCAGCTCTTAATCTACCACATTGGCAAAGATGAAGCTCTGTGACAATATGCAGTTGTAGTGAAGGTTTAGGAGAACAGATATGCTCAGACCTATTGCTGGAAATAGAAATCTGTGCAACTTCCTTGGAAGGCACGAGGTAGGATAGTATTTCTTTAAGAACAAATAAGCAAAATAAGCATGTATTTTGATCCAGCAATTCTACTTCAAGAAATGCATCCCACAGTTATCTTAGTATCTATATGCAAATATGCAAGACCAATATAGAACTAACTACATATATGTTGCATTGTTGTCTCTAATGCCTAAAGATGAAAAAATCTAAATGTCCATTAATAAGGAAGAGATGAAATATAATACAACTATAAAAACATGATCCTAGGCATCTAATGACACAACGGAGCTTTCAGACATATTAAAAAAAGAAGATATACATATTTACATAGTATAAGATATATATAATATATAAATATATAATAGAATCCCATCAGTATAAAAAAAACACAGTGAGTGCACATTTGTAATACATATATATGTAAACATACATTCTTTAATTTTTTTAACCATTTATCTTACTTTTAAAATGTATTTTAAAACACTAACTAAAGATAAATTTCACTTTGATTAAAAAAAAAAAACAATGCCTATATATTATGTGGGAAATCCTCCATGAAAATACCCTGGAGGAAATGGCTATAATATCAGGCACCTTGCTGGTGTCTTTCTGATTTAATCTGAGTGGCATTTGAAGGTAATCATAAAAGCTTTGAGCATTTCCCACTGGGATGCTAAAATCAAGGCAGTAGGGGAGAAAAATCCATATTCTGTATCATTAAAGCATTTCTTTAAAAAAAAGCCAAATATTTCAAGATATTCTGATATCATCTTTTAAACATAACTTTGGGGTTTGGATAAAGGTAGGCATAGCTAGTGAAAAAATTTTCATTAAAAAAACAAAACCAAAACCCAACAAACAGCTTAGAATTCCAACCAATGTTTCTAAAATGCAAAAAAGTAATTTTTATATCCTAATATTGGGAGGGGGAAGAATGTATACATTGCAAAAGATTTCTAGTTAACATAAATGTATATAGTTTCAGGCATTAAGAATTATAGAGCCTGAAAGACAAATCACCTGAAATCAGCTGTGTAAATTTTGAGACAAAACCATGAGCTTTTCCCACTTTATCATGCTCTGTTTCGGTGACGACTGCACGGAAGATGTCCTCACCGGGCTTTATGTAGTGCTGTCACCTTGCACTCACCTGTCAGGCTGTCTGGCCGAGGTGGAACCATCCTTTCGTAGACTTCATATTGCTGCTGTCCAAATTGTTCCATGTCGTGAACAGTCCTTTGCAGTGAAGGTCCCAGATGCTGTGGTACGGCAGTCATCCCTGAGCGTTTGGGGGACGACGACCCCACCTGGCCTTGGGATGGGGAAGCTACTCGAGTCTGTGCATCCATCAGGGTCAATGGGGACCCTACTCTGGCGGTAGTTTGGTACTGAGGGGTTGGTCCGTTGGGATTGGAGGTCTGCCGGGAGGTGACTGACCCAATCCGACGTATAGCTGTGGGGGAGGCGGGTCTCTGTGCAGAGTATGGAGATGTCGCCCGCTGAGCAGGTAATGTGGTTGAGGAATATGCACTGGGGTTCAGTGGTCGGGAGTCGGTCACTGATGGAGAGCCAAATCCACTACCCAGAGAAGTTCTCAGTGTCCCCCTTGAAGGAGACACGCCTGTGCTGATAACATAAGAAGGAGACTGTGCTCTAGATGGAACTGAACTAACTCTTCTCATGGCCCGATTGGCTACTGATGGCTGATGAAAGGGGGAAGAAAAGAGAACGGGTTTATCCACGGTTTGGTGTCCACTGCCATTACAGAACAAAAATGCACATAGCTCATGACAGAACATGAATTCACTGTTCATTTTAGGCATCTGAGTTTCCTTCCTTTTTAGGCTTTAGAACTGGGTATTAATTTGTCTTTATTGTGCTTCTCTTGGTCTACTTGTTTTGCTAGTTTAACCTCTACCTTTCCCCCTTCAGAATACTAGAATCAATCAATAAAGAGAGATCTGAGATACTTAATATTCCTTTTTCCTTTGTCTTTATATTTTTTGCCCTCCTGCCTATGCCGTTTTCACAACAGATAAAATGCTATCTTGCCATTTGCAACAACATGGATGGACCTAGAGGGTATAATGCTAAGTGGAATAAGTTAGAGAAAGACAAATACCATGTGATTTCATTCATAGGCGGAGTTTAAGAAACAAAACAAATGAAGAAACAAAGAAAAAAGAAACATGGGAAGAAAAAACAGACTCTTAAATTCAGAGAACAAACTGGTAGTTGCCAGAGGGGAGTGGGATTGGGGGACGGGTGAAATAGATAAAGGGAATTAAGAAAACACTTATAATGATGAGCAGGGTAATATACAGAATTGTTGAATCAGTATATTGTACAGGTAAAACAAAACACTGTATGTTAATTATACTATAATAAAAAAATGCTGTATTGCAAGTGTGAAGTGTTGCTGGAGCAATGTACTTATTTGTTCCCTGTGAGTCAACATTTTTGGCCATGATAAGGCATTTGTGTAAAACAAAAGAAAATCTGAATGTACCAATCTAAATGTAGTTAGCGGAATGTCTATAATGCTTTTGTCTTTATGGGTTGGCCCCATTAATGAAAGGAATGTGATCAAATGTGGAATAAATGAATATGTGTATAGGGCCTGGTGTCCAAAGCTCTTCTCTATGAATCTATCTCAAGGGATAGCTTAGTTGCACAGCCATATTTTTCTCTTCTTTCAGCTCAACTGTGGCCTCTAAGTGTTTTTGGACATTTGTTTCTACCTCCTTTGATCTATGTATGAGCTCTTATCTTTAGCCAGATTTAAAGAGATGCAAAAAAGTATCCCCAAATCTGATGTAGCAGGAGGAATGCTCAAAGTCTCTGCTGGGTTCTTGGCCAACCAGCCAGAAAAGACCAGAATGGGAAATGAAGAACATTTCTGCCATTGCTGGTCCCTCTATGAATCTGGAGACTCCTGTAAGCACTGGGTGTCAGATCCCTTTCCTGATACAGTACAGCAGTGAGGAAGGGTGGCTGGTGAACACTGGCCTGGGAGGAACAAGCATATGACCAGACACTAGGGCACAGGGTTACAAGCCCAGGACCAGGCTGCTAGACTACAGTTCTCACCACCCATCTCACTTTTAGTTGGGGCACTCAGGGAAAAAACAGGGATAAGATACGGACTTTGTATACTCTGAGATGTCATAAGAGGGAGAATGCTAAGTCTCCAGGCATCACAAGCAACTGGACTAGCTCATACACCTGCTCTAAGACCTAGTGTGTGCTCAAACTCACAATTCTGAGAAGGCAAGAGCCAAGGAGAGATCTGGGGTGGGAAAGTGATTGTAAAAAAAACAATAGGCAAGAAAAGAGGGAGTTTGCAAATTAGTAGATAGTTGGAAAATTAAAATCTGTGCTTTTAATAATGCTAAAAAATTAAAATCTGTGTTTATAAATAATGCTAAATATAAGTAAGGAAGATCTCACATATGAGCTTTTTATTTCCAAAATGGGATACTTGGCCCAAGAGCTAGAGAATGTGTTGCCCAGACTAGATGCAAATTAAGTTTTACAGACCCCCCTCACAACCTAATTCTTCAGTTCTAGGAACAAAATCAACTTACCTTAAGTTAAAAAAAAAAAAAAAGACGTAATATGCCCACTTCTAGGGAGATAAATGAATGTCTGTATTTAAGATAATTATTATTCAAAAGTGTGACTTCAAACCAGCTGACAGAAAAATTTACCTAAGCAGATAAACTCTTATAAACACTTAGTCCAAAGCTTCTCAAACTGTCCCATCAAAGCATCCCTAAAGGCAAAGGAATAAATGTATAATCTAAGGACTAGGGGGTGAAAAGCTTGACTTAAAAATTCATGTACTAGGGGCGCCTGGGTGGTTCAGTCAGCTAAGTGTCCGACTTCAGCTCGGGTCATGATCTTGGTGGTCCATGGGTTCGAGCCCAGCATCCGGTTCGGTGTTGGCAGCTCAGAGCCTGGGGCCTGCTTCAGATTCTGTGTCTCCCTCTCTCTCTGACCTTCCCCCACTTGTGCTCTGTCTCTGTCTCAAAAATAAATAAACCAAAAAAAATTAATTTAAAAAATTCATGTACTAGGAATATGATGATTGAAGAAGAAAAAAAAATCATGCACTATATTTTTAATATAGAAAGGTTTCTCATTGCTTAAAAATTTCCTCTAAACTGTTGAGCCAAAATGCCAAAGTCCTCTCATGTTTCTCCTCTGGCACTGGGAGGCCTGGCCCGTGGCAATGTTACCTTCAGGGCATCCTCTGCTACATTATGCGAGGACTGGTGTCTGCCTAACTTCCTGATCATCATGGCATGTTTCAGATCCAGAGAAACCACCGGGTACTTGGACAGATTGTTATCCTCATGGGTTACCAGTGCTCAGGATCCTTCTGCTTCCATGTGTTTTGATCTATGGCTGGTGGATGGATGTCAGTGAAGGGGCAGTGAGTGTGGAGCTAAGGAGTCTTTACAGATACAAACACAGGCAATCTTTTTTTGACCAACAAGTTAGAAAACCCCAACTTAACAGAATGGCTACACCTCTAAACAATAACTTGAAATAGGCAAGAATATCTATATTCTAGCAAAGAAATGTGATATCAGGGAATAACTCCAAAGATGAAGGCAAAACACTTTGATTACAACAGGCCAGTGTCATTTTATTCAGGTGTCGGAAGAGTGCTCTACCCTCTAGGACTCTTTAGAACACACTGCAGCTCTAGTATTTTTAGGAACATGTAACCCCTAAGGGACTGGAACATTCTACCCAGTTTTCTCATATTTCCCTCCAGCCCCCCCATATTCTTCCTTTCATGCCAAACTTGCTTCTCCCGGAAGAATTACTCTCCTGTATCTGGGATTTATTAGAATTCACTAATACAAGCTAATTAATAATTCCTAAAAGGTTTTTTTTTTTTTTTACTATCATAGACTCTAATAGGGTTAAAACGATTTTGCCACTCTGTCCATCTTATGAAACGAATCCAGAAAGAATACTTATGCCAGAAACTCAACTAGGGGGTATTTCTTCACAAGGATCTTGATGTGCTTGGCTTACCTGAACCAGTGTTTGTCCTTCAGCTCTTGAATTCCTCACCAAATGGTTATTAGTTGATCCTATGAATGAATGTTGCGGTCTACTCTCTGCTTTACTCAAATTCTGGCTGTTGTGGAAACTCCCTGCTTCCTGGTATCCACTGTCAGAATAAGAATTCATTTGTGTTGAACTTCTTGAGTTACCCAATGATCCTGCAGGAATGAAACCAACAGGAAATACCTTTCCGTTACACTTCTGGTGCTCATTTCCAAAAAGCATATATGAAAAGCAAATAAATTACTTAAAAGATACTACAACAGACCCTCACTTTCATGGAGAGATGTCTGCTCTGGTGAGTAGAGGGTCCCTTGTTCTGGCTCTGTCCTGATGAGATAGTTGTTGGGATGGACAGTGTCAGAAACTCTAGGTTTGTTTACACCAGTATTTGGCACATCTGTAAGAAGAGGAGTTTAATCAGAGAAATCAGGATGGTATTATAATAAAAACTTGCTAAAAAAGGTTCAGATATTTGTATCTCTTTATAATCTGTATGTTAATAAACGATTATTTTAATTGTAAAAGGCGAAAGATTTACACGATCTGAAGAGAAACCAGAGTATGATAATTATTTTAATTGTAAACTGTACAATGATTTAGGCTTTTATCTATATTGAAGTGTTCCATATACTCATTTTATTAATATATTTTTCTAAACTTCATGAAAGTCATTCATCCTGATCACCACCCCAAATTAACTTACAAACTATATTAAATTAAAATCTGAAAACTTATCTTGTTCCTTGTTCCTTCTTGGAAAACTCATCATTCAAGTGACTTCCTCCAAGAGGACTCATGGACTCAGTGAGAATAGTGGCCAAGTGTTTAATAAAAGATTCTCCATATCTCCAAAGTTTTGAAATAAAAACTTGTATGGTGTTTATATTGTTGAGCTTAGTTATGAAACGTCTGAAGGTAGAACTAGGTTTTTATGTCATATTTCATGTTTCAAAAAATCAATGGAACTCAGTACAGAGTTTTCAGATTTACAAATCATGGAAACTTTAATCTTTTATCCATTTGCTTATCTTACCTTTTTAGTGTTCTTCTTAACAAATATAGACAAATTTAACCTGATCTTTGTTTCCTCTAGCCAAATCGATCCCTTCCATGACCTTGTTTTCCTTCCAACTCTATCATTGTGCCATCTTGAACTTAAAAACAAAACTATTTATCTCCTTCCCTATTCATACTTCTGTTTTGTATGCTGTAAACTGAGGCATTGTAAATTATACTACCTTTCCCCATTTCCATCCAAATAGGACCTCTTTTCTCCATTACCTTCAAAATATATTTGCCCATGTTATTATTATCTTCAGAAGTCTGTCTTTCCTCAAATTTAATCCTCAGGTTTCTAATAAACATTTTTTTCAGGAATGCTCCTACAGTATCTCTTCAAAGATTTATATGAAGTCTGCATCACATTATGAGTCCAGCAAAGAATCCTAAGGATTTCAATGTCTTCATTTGTCTTTCCTTTCGGACTTTCTTCCTTTAACTATTTTTTAAGTCCCTAAGAATGCAGCTATGTGAAAAGACAGGTATGTGTGTGAGAGAAAGAGGGAGTGTCTGGGGGAAAGGAGCTTAGGAAAAATTTCTTTAAGGAAGTAGTATCTTACCACAGGAGGCAAGCTTGCCCCTTCTTTACCACCCTTATACCTCTCTCCACTGAAATATAGGCTCAGCACAAGCAAGGACTCTCGTCTGGTAGGTTCACTGTTATTTCCTCAGTGCCTAGGACAGGCACATTGCACTCAGTAGGTGACCAGTAAATATTTGTGGAACAAATTCCTAGTAAGAAGAGCAACTTGTCTTTACTGAGTGCTGATTCTTGCCTGGCATTGTGTTGTGGCTTTACTATGTTCAATAAAATTTATCTATGTAAAGCAAAATAATACTTGTAGGAACTGCTGATCAAGCTAGTTTGGAAAGCAAATACAAGGTTTATAGGAGAGCCGGGAGCCCCACTGCATTCTAAACCTTTAGCTTGATGCTGAATTCAAACCAAGGTTTTGTTTCCTAGCCTCTAGATTCACTGACATTCTTAATCTAGGCTTTTAACAACCTGTCTCCTGACTTATTATTTGACAGTACTCTGCTAGGTGGTAGAGTTCTGTGACAGTTCTGAATTCTTACGTTTGGAATTTCAGTAAAGATTACAGATTGTGTATGGTTTCCCTGGTACACACTGAAACATGATCTGAGTCTCTGTCGGGCTGACGATCCTGGAGAATGATCCGCTTCATTTGTAAGTCTTCTGTTACAAGTTTCCAGGGCTCCACACGTTCTTATATAGCACTTCATGACAGAGTTTTATTAAAGAATGAGTAAGATATGTAGTTTGTTGGGCTAGAGGAGTTTTACATGAAATCGTTGTGCCTGGGAACAGTGATGCAAGGTTCGGTCTGAAGGCAGGGCTGTGCTGCAGTCCACCTTGGCTTTGTCCAAAATGGAGCCCCGAGATACCGACTACGAAATGGCAACAGACATGGAAGCACCCCTGCGGTAGTTCCAGTACTTCTCATACATGGAAAGTGTACCATTTTCAAAAGGAAAAGAGGTTTAGATAGTTCTTAGCTTCCGCTTTAGTACAAGACAAAACGTGGGACACCAATACACTACAGCTTTTGGCTTGGAAACACTAGGCGGCATGCAGTGTCAGGATCAGAGAGCTTGTCACCATGGAAACCAAAACCCATTAGAGTTCCATGGATGCCTCTTTTTTTTTTTTTTTTTTTTAACTATTAGGAGCTATTATTTAAATAGGAAAAGAGAAAGAGGCATCCTACAAATCTGTACCTCAGCAATTGTGTCTCCTCACCCAGTAGAACATTTTCTCACAAAACCATGTGGCAAACAATTGTGCTCATTTAAACTCTTCTTTAAGAGAAGCTATTTAAAATAATCTTGGGGCACCTGGTCAGCTCAGTAGGTGGAGCATCTCTTGATTTCAGCTCAGGTCATGATGCCAGGGTTGTGGGAGCTGGCCCGACGTCAGGCTCCGCGCTGAGCATAGGGCCTACCTGGAATTCTATCTCTTTCCCTGCCCCTCTCCCCTGCTTTCTCTAATAATAAAACAATATAAGATAAAATACAATAAAATGAAATAAATCTTAAACAAGACAAGCACAAATTATGAGATACAGGATTTGTACTTGTCACCCTAATAACAAAGCTTAACAGAATTAGTATCTGAAAAAACACAAAAACAAACAAAACAAACATAATTACCCTGAAAGTAATATAACCATGTACCCTCTCAATGTTAGTACTTATTTCTTATACTTTGAAATGCAATGCTTCAAAAAATAGAATATACAAAAGGACACTGAGATGGTAACTAGTATACTAAAATACTAAATTCCCATGTCTCCCAAATCCAACTTGAAGATCTAAATAACTGGGTTTAGAAAACAGGATATAAACCTAATTTTAAGGATTTTATTTTTAAGTAATCTATACACCTAACTTGGGGCTTGAACCCACAACCTTGAGATCAAGAGCTGCACACTCCACCTACCAAGACAACCAAGCACCCCTATTTTTATGTTTAATTAAGTTTTAAGAAGTTAATAGATAAATGAGATTAATCTAATACGAAGTATAAAACAACCAAATTATAACTACAAATTTTCTACATCTACAATGAAGCCCAATGTAATATATATTTGCAAAGACCAAAAGATACTGATATCTTAATCATTAGAAGTTAAATTATTTTCAAACTTTTACTATTTACTCTTTTGTTGAAAACTTATAATTCACAAATTATATGCACATATATAAATGTATACATGCATAGATGCTATACTTAAGGTAGCAGAAAACCCACTTCCTAATTATTGAATAAAATATCCTTATTGTAGAATGGTAAGGTTCAAAATTATTGATTTTTTTTTAAGTTTATTAATTCTGAGAGAGAGCAAGCGAGTGAGCATTCACACACATGTGGGGGAGGGGTAGAGAGGAGAGCGAGAATCCCAAGCAGGTTCCATGCTATGAGCACTGACCTCACAAATCCTGAGATCATGACCTGAGCTGAAATCGAGTCAGGAGCTTAACCAACTGAGCCTCCCAGGCACCCAGGTAAGGCTTGAAATTATTATGAGCTATTTATGCAATCTTACTTTAAAATAAATGTATTTTTTTAAGTTTATTTATTTTGAGAGTGTTAGGAGAGGGGCAGAGAGAGGGACAAAGTGAGAATCTCAAGTAGGTTCCACATTGTCAGTGCAGGGCCTGATGCTGAGCTCAAATTCACAAACCCTGAGATCATAACTTCAGCCAAAGTCAGATACTTAACTGAGCCACCCAGGCATCCCTAAAAGGAGCATCTTTTAAAAATATGTGCTAGTGGGGTGCCTGGGTGGCTCAGTCGGTTGAGTGTCCACCTTCAACTCAGGTCATGATCTCATAGTTCGTGGGTTTGAGCACCACATTGGGGCTCTGTGCTGACAGCTCAGAGCCTGGAGCCTGCTTCGGATTCTGTGTCTTCTCTCTCTGCCCCTCCCCTAATCGTGCTCTGTCTCTGTTTCAAAAATAAATAAAACATTAAAAAAAATATGTGCTAGAGGAATGAAAGAAGACACTAGTGAAATTTACTAGATAAATCACAGAGCCTCACAGGATGGGTTCACTTCATGATGCTTGCTATAATCTACAATTAAATAATTGGCATGATGTGATTTAGCAAAATCAGAACATACAACTGAGAGACATTTTTATGAGCAAAAATAATGACAAACCAATGTCAGTGCTACTTCCTTAATCTGTGTACTTTAGAAAATGTGTTACTTTTTCACAAACATGTATCGTGGGCCATCAGAAATACAGGGCATTTTCAAACATGAAATTAGCATATTCCATGAAAATGCATGTCTAAAAATGTAGACCTTGAACAAGCTTCAAGGCGGAATGAAATAATCTCAATTTGTGTTTATAACTAGGAGATTATTGGAAACATAGTCTTTCTTGCCTATTACATTTCTTCTGAGTGCTCCAATATCACCGAAAAAAGAAAAAAAAAAAAGAAAGAAAAAGAACAAAAGGCAATTAACTAGAAAAAGGAGAAGGTTGCAGCTAGGAAAAATACTAGTGGGTAAGGGACAATAATGCTGTAGGGCTATGTAAGCCTCACGTATTATCTACCCCATTAACCTCATAGTGGAAGATAAAATAGAAAGTGTATTATCTTTTCTGTGATGCATGTGCCAAAAACACACCAAGTGTGCATAAAAATATACTCAGGAAACAGGGTAAGATCTCTCTAAAGAACTTGAAATTACTGAAATTCTTCTGCTTTGTTAATCTATGTGTCTTACTGTTCACAATATATGAAACAGAGGTCTATGGTAGGTGTAAAATCACCATGGAAACAGGAACCCAGAGATCAGTAAGGAGATTTTTTTAATATACTACCCAGTAACTAGTCTTAGTCCAGCATACTAGAACTTTATGCTAGATTCTCCTTGTTTGTGCCTGCTCTGAGTTGCTTTGGGGTCTAGAGGTTTGCCCTTACAAAAAGACAGTGTAATATGAGTTTTGGCAGGACTCCTGTGATGGTGATAGAATGCACGCAGATGATTCTTTAATGGTTAAGGGAATGGGGTATCTCACTTTTCTTCCGACTCTGGACTGTGAATTGAGGTTAGGCTTTCATATTCAGAGTAACAACACTTTATGAAAAATATGGATAGAAAATTTCATCTTACACGGACTCAACTTCCTGTTTGGCCATGATATTGTGGCTTCCTGTAGGGCTACAGGCTCAAAAAGGAGTCTATTCACAGAGCTGTAGATATATTCCAGTGCCTTCTATGGCTAAGAAGTAAAGTTCTATACCAAATTCTTAAAGAGAACATGGAAGATGGCCTTGAATAGACTTCTCTTCAGTAACTTTTTTGACATACATGATTCACTTCTACAGCAGGTAACCCTATTACTGGAAGAAATGAGATCACTGGGAAATTCTGTTGCACAGTAAAAATGTAAATAGGATGATGGAAACATAAATCATAAAAGCATTCTTTGGTCCATAGAAGACATAGATGTTGACTGATATCTTAAGAATATTACAGATACCCAGGATGTGTTGACTCAAATATAAATTACTGTATGTATGTATGTACATATGGTATCTTTTATTTATTTTTTAAATGTTTTTAATTTTTTAAAATGCTTTTTATTTATTTTTGAGCGACAGAGAGAGACAATTAGAACAGAGGAGGGGCAGAGAGAGAGGGAGATACAGAATCTGAAGCAGACTCCAGGCTCTGAGCTAGCTGTCAGCACAGAGCCTGATGCGGGGCTCGAACCCATGAACCATGAGCCGAAGCAGGACGCTTAACTGACTAAGCTACCCAGGTGCTCCTATGTATGATATCTTTTAAAAGCTGGGTTTTAGTAAAGACTTACAAGAATGGGCAGAAGATCATGTCTACAGAAATTATTCATAGTCTGGTTCTCTTGAGTATATGTAGGTTTTGGGTTTTATACATGCTTATACTATCCTTTAAACATTAAGACAATGACTCCAAAAATTTTACTCATCTAGAAAATGTGAGTGAAAAGTCTTAGAAAATGGAAACAATCAATGAAGTATCTTCCAGTTCACTTTACTCTAAACATCAATTAATCCGTCTTGAAAGCCACTATAAAAGCTTTTAGATTCAATTTTGTGGTTTAAGCAAATTTTGTATCTACATAAGCTGGTATAAAGCATTTTCCTTAATTTCTATAATGACACATCTATAAAGTATTTTATAGTTTTATATGTCATCACAGAGATCTTTTGTTCACAACATTGTAAAATTCCTGAATTTTGTTCAGGAATACAAAATGATTAAAAGTATTTTTTATGGGAGAAAAGGGAATTTCTGCCATTAGTCATACTAAAATGAGTATTTATCAAGTATTTTTTGTTTAGGTATGAATTAAAATGTGCATGGCATACTTGCCATAAAGAATTTATACCTGTAAGAGCAAAACTAGAAAAACAAGGAGTTTAGAAATGTAAGAATGAAAAGAAATGGATTACACATGTCAAGTTTCCAACACTGAGTTTACAGGTAGGTACTTGTAAAAGACTATGGGCCCCTTGCTTCCTGCAGAGAAAGCTGAAAAAAGAATAAAGGATTTGCCATAATGTCTATGAAAAATAAGTGCTCAGAATCATTCAAATAGTTTTCCAAAGACACACTTTATTCCTTTTAGGGAAAAAGTATTACCAAATATAAAAGTGGATATATTTGATAGCCGGAGATATAAGACAGATTCCTTCTGTTAAAAAAGAATTTCTTTAAAAAGACACAGACAAATCTGCAAAGGAGGATATTCACTACTAAAAGATATGAATGGGTCCTCTGAAACTAGGTTTTTCTATAATTTTCTATTGGCTTACCTGTTTTAGTAAAGATTAGCAAGATAAACGTAACTGCAGACTAACTTTCTGGCCTAAGAATGAATTGTGGTATTAAAGGCGACAGTCTGCCTGATCTTTCCCGCAGCAACCACTGCACGCTGAGGAAGTGTGGCTCTGTGCGTTGCAGAGATGCTAACAGAAAAAAAGGAGCTTTTAAACTTGATAATTTCTATTTTATTTTAGGTAGTTAATATACTATTTCTTCACATATCACTAAGAGCATGAGAACATGTAAGTATTTATTTAACATGTTTATATTAAACATAAAAGGGTGGAGGCTAGAACTGGATATGAGATTTTCATACAAAGTCCTAAATCACTTTATTGAAGTCCTTGGCGGATGTATGGAATGCACCCCCCCCATATATTATGTGTAAATAGTGTAGGAATGTTCAGACACATTATTTGCTAAAGTAAAATGCTAATATTATTTGGTGTTTGCCACATATCCATGAGCCATGTCCAGTATTTTTGCTAGAAGTATCTTTGCTGTAGATTACTTTATCATAAGCACTTTCAACAAAAACATTTTTGCTGTTTAACTAATTGGCCAAAAGACACTCTTGCCATAAAAATAAAAAAATAAAAAATACTCAAATTGGTTGATAGTTTGGTTTCTTTCCTCCAGTGATGCACTGCTCCTATTTTTATATTACATAAATTGTAGCCCTCATAATGGGTTGTACAACGGTACAGTTTTGCACCCACATTTCCCACAGAACTTTGGAACATCTATCAACAGTCATGTGACAATATGCTAAGGACAAACAAGGCTTATCACAGCACAATACGAAATTCAGTTTCAAATACGCATCCTCGTATTTGAAATATGCTACCTATCTTAATGAAATTTTAGTGAAAAAAGTGTGATGCCAAACGAGTAGACACATTAACAAGCAAAAAAAAGTGTTTAATACTATCTACGAATGGCTTTAAAGACAAATGTTTAGGTACAATCCACAGAATAAAATCAGTGTTGCCATCATTCTACATTCCACATTTTGAATGTATTCAAATATTTTGTATTTTGCAATAGTCCTTTACATTTTGCTATTCATTTTTCATATTTCATTATGTCCCTTCAGTGAACGTCCCTTTTTTCTTTTTCATGATTTTATCTTTTCAGCACAACTGTCTTTTGGCTAGTTATGCTGTGAAAGTGTCTGTGGCTGAAATGTGTACAGTGAAATCACCTACAGCCTGCACAAACAGACTGATAAATGTAGAGTTCTAAACTAGGAGAAAGGCTGATGTCCAGCATGTTACAGAAAATTTTGCTTAAATTAGGACTCATTTAAGAAAATCTCAACTATCTGGAAATACACATTAAATAACATCCACTGGCCGAGAAACTCTCTCAACTACCTCAGAGTGGGTTTCATTTGTGTCAGGGCTAACCTTGGGGGTACGGCCAACAGTTGCTGACTTTAACCTGTACCACTTTGATGTACTATTTTAACCCACAGTATGCTGAACCTTTGTTTAAAGAATTTGTATTCAAGTATTCTAAAATTTAAGTTTTCAAACTTTCATAAAAATAGAGAGATCAACAACCTTCCCAATAGTTACATTATGCCATACTTTTTATGCTCCATTTATTTTTTCTTTTCTTTTGTTATAGAATTTTACTACAGATCCCTCACATCAGCTCATTTTAACTCTAAATACTTCCATATGTAGCTCTGTAAAATAAGGACTTGACAAAACTACATTTATTCATGCCATATAATGAGTTCACAGTAAAATTTTCCTGATGTCTCAAAAATTTCTTTCTTCAGCTGGCTTGTACTAGTCAGGCTGAAATAAGATTTACTGATGGCATTGGACTATGATTGTTACTTAAGTACTTTAAATCTAGAAAGAGGCTCCCATACCCTCATTTTCATGTTCTTGGCTCACCGAGGGAACCATAGTAACAAACGCATAGGATGCTCCACATTCTGAACTTGTGTGCAGGTTTCTCGTGGTGGCATTTAAACATCCTCTAACCTCAGTCTGTCTTATAAACAGAAATTTAGAGCTAGAAGCTTTCAGGTCAAACTTTTGTGGTTAGAATACTTTATGGATGGTCCTGTGTACTTTACATCCTGTCACATTGTAACACTTACACTTGCTAAGATCAGTCAGCCAATTCAAGTGATGGCAGCCCGATCTTTCCATATTTTCAAGTTCATCACCAACCTCTATCCTAGTGCAATGGTTCCCAATGTTGGATGCACACTGCAATCACCTGGGATGGGGAGTGGGTGGGTGCAGTTTACAAATTCTTGCTGACTGAGTCCCGTGGCCAGAGATTCCAATTCTATCAGCCCAAGGGTGGTCTGAATATTATGAGTTTAAAAACTCCCAAGATGATTCTATTGTGCAGCCAGGATAAAAAATACAGAGGTTTTTGCATACACTGACAATATCTGCTTGAATCAATTATTTCATTAGAGGATGCAAATTGGTGCTTTTTCTAATTTTATTGTTCTTTCTACATTTATCAGCAGGAATTCCTTTGATGTATTTTAGATATCTTTAGATAGCTATTAATGGCCAGGGTTATTTGGTTATCCTAAAAATAATCTGCACAGGATAGTAGGATAAAGTTTTAATTCTGTTTAATTACCAGTAATTAAGTTATTTTGCTTCTGAGGAAGGCAGTGAGTCTCACACTGCAGTGTGCGGTCACCAGGGCATATTCAGAAAGTCGGTGCCTGGTCTGGGCCCCAGACTTCAACAGCTCCGTGGCAATTTTAATGTGCAACAAAGTTGGGAGACTCTGGAGTGAAGTGTTGGTACCTGAATTACCTCCAATGGTGATGAAGAAAACTTTGTTTGCTTGTTCTGGTAGTGGTTCTTGCATTTTTGTTGATAGAAAAATGTCTGTGATCGATTTGAGCCAGATATAAAAAGAAAATAAAGAAAAGCTGACAGGAAACTTGACAATTTTACTAAATTCCAAGATTGGGTTGATCTCCAAATTTCATAAGAGCGAATCAAATGATAGAAGGGTCAGCGGTATGCTAGTTTCTGCGCAATGTTCTGATTTAATGAATTTTTAAGAATTATTTCTTTAAATGGTTTTACTGCTAAGTCTGTCTATACAGCTTATGATATAGGGCATTTGGAAATAAATAGCTTTTTAAAGCCTAAGGAACTCACTAAGATTTTATATACGCATGAAAATTTACTCTCCTATACTCTGGCAACATAGTAAGCAGAAATAGGAATAATGGCTGGTATAGGTAGGAATATATATATATATATATATATATATATACATATTTGTGGGGACCCCTCGGGCTCTGACAGTTGGCATGAATGTTCTTTTAAAGTAAAGACACTTGAAATTCAATAACTGTAGAAAGAAGCGTTCTTGGAGCGTTCTTTTATTTCACTAAAAGGAGAAACTCCTGGGAGTGAGCTGCCATAGATCCCTTCCGGGAGAGATTTATAGCATGAAAAAAAAAAAGAGGGAGGACTTGTACCTGCATAAACAAACATTATTGTAAACTTTCTTATATCCCTAGTATTCCCTAGAAACCCATTTGTTTTTCCCCCAGAAGCCTTTTCTGCCCACTTCCTCTCCCCCATTACGCTAGGGAGATCAGTCTAACTGTGGCCATTTAGGTAAACTACCTTTGTGAGCCCCTATGTGCATCTGAATACTTAGGGTTATTTTTCTATTAATTTAACTCTTGTCAGTCACATTCACTGGCCCCCTCAAGTCACTTAACCTAAGAAGGCAGAAGAAAAGTCTTGCCCCTCCCTCCTACTGGTAAGCGTGTTGGTAAGCAAATCACTGCATACACTCTTGCTCGGGCAGTTCCACTTTAAAAAGTAACTGACAAAGTTACTCAGATGTGCAGAGAAACCTTTTACCATTGTTTGTCAAAGTAAAAAACTGGAAAACACCAAAATAGTTACTAATAAGGGACTGCTAACATAAATTTTCTAAACCATGGGAACTTAACCATTAAAAAAGAGGTGGATCTTTATATACTGATAACAGAAACACAGGCTTGGTTTTTATTATGCTGTTAAGGAAAAAACCTATATCATAGAATGTTGTATAGTATGTCCTCATTGAATTAAAAACAAAACAATTCTGAAGGGGTGTGTGTGTGTGTGTAGGTGTGCGGGGGCAATGGCCATGGTACAGAAAGATGTAGGAATGAAGAAAATTTTACCTTTACTTCAATTTCTTCAGGACTTAATTTTTTTGTAAAATATAAGAAGGCCTTTTGTAATAAAAGATGAGAAAGTCGAGAGAAACTTTTTCTGATCAGGAAGCTATAGTGCTGAAGCTGTGGTAAGAATACCATGACCATGTGGCCCAAAAGGCCTGAAAAAATAAGGAGGAAAAACTTGGCTGGGTTTAACAGAAAGTCGCATTCCTCCTGTTATTTAGAAGAGAAATAGGAAGGAATGAATATGTGACGAAATTCTGTCATTTGTACAATTTATAGTCATAATAAATCATAACATCCAAAATTCTCAATAAAATAATGGTCCTTTATACATGATTGCTAATCTAACATTCTACTTATGAACATGTACAATATAACTTCCCATTCTATCTCCTTTGTAAATCCGGCACATTTCTACTGAGGCATAAAGTGTTCCCATTTAAGTTTGCATCCTATCTCATGATGTGCTGATGCTTTTTTATATTATAAATTACTTGCTCCAGATGGAGGAAAAAAGAAAGATAAATTGACTTAGGGCTAGTCTCTCATTTATCTTTTATCTTCAGTATTTATGTTATGTTTTTTTTAAACCCACTGCAGTGGAAGAAAGTTGTGTCCATACATTTTAGGAACAAAAATCAAATATATAAACAAAATGCAAAACCTAACCCCTATAAAGTCTTACATTTAGTAGTATACATTAACTATTAATGTCAGTATGTACCACACAATAATGATTTAATGGACACTGTGTTAAAATTATGGCACTTAAATACATACTCCACAATAAATGGATGTGACACTGTGCAGTTAAACCTTATCAGTTTAATATTTCTGTTTTACCCCCATCTTTTTCATTCCCTTTCACATTTATTCTCAAACATCAACTATTTCAACTACACGAAATCATTAATATTTTCTCTCTTACTCAATTTTATAAGGCAGAACCACGTCTCTCTACTCCTGAATACCTTCTGGATCAACCAGAAATGTCCCTTATTTTTATTCTCCTGTGTCCTTTGCTAACTTGTTGTTTTAGGAAAGACTTTAATCCTAGGGCTTCTTAACTTTCGTAAGAGTAGTAATTCCCAATCAGTTGTTTAACGTGCATTAATACCTGCTCTTGCGGCCACTTCTTGAACACTTTCTTCAAGTGAAAGCAGCCGGATCCCTCGGCCTGTGGGCACAGATGGGTGAGCTCGGTTTCAGGAGGCCCCTTCTCCTCAGGTGCAGGGAAGGGCAGAGTGGGGGGCTGCCTGGAGAAGGCTAGGATTCTCGGGCTGATGTCATGCTGCTCCGCTCCCCTCATTTTACACATAAGTACTAAAACTGGAAACTGCCTAGACTCTAGTATTTTTTTTTTTCCTGGAACAGAAAACCTGTGAAATTGTGACTTGTGGCACAATTCACTTTACAGGATGTGGCTGGAGGATTTAAGTAACAACCAATGAACACTTTGACAAAAGGACTCAATTTATGGCTCCAATAGCTTCTTTCTGGTGGGCAACACACACTATGTATGGTTGGTTTTTGTTTCTTGTTTCTTTCTTTTTTTTTTTTTTGTGAGTGAATTGGTGTGCTTTTTCTTAAAAGGGAAGTGAGACCAAGGTTTTTTTTTTTTCCTCTTCCTTTTCCTTAAAAACTATTTTGCATAATATTTCCATGAAGAAGAATTATAGTCACATGTACATATATTTGTATTCTCACTTTCCTCAGGCCTTTACCTATTATACTATTATATATGTTGATGATTATGGTGTTTATTTTCTATCTTATTGAATGTGTTCTTAAAAGCTACCTTAAATTTTGGCAGAACATAAGAGATTGTACAAATGCATAAATTTTTAAGAGGGAGGAAGATGTGAACAATGGAAAAATGGAACGCTAATAAAAGAGAAAGCAGAAAGGAACATTAAGACAACATTCCCTCCTCACTCCTCTTTAGCACAACATACATAAAAAACAAAAAATGCAAGGTTATAAGAAATGCAAGGCTAAGGAAAAGACAAAGCCAAAACAAAATGATAAAACTCTCTTCATAAAAGACAAAAGGATGTGCATTTTATATTTTTAGAGAGTAGGTACGTAATGCTGGTAAGCTAGAAAATACAGAATAATGAAGAGAGAGGAACAGAAAAGCAAGATAACAATAAAGCATAACTGCTTCAAAACAACTTTATTACTTCTGGGGAAGCTTCTTTTTAAGACTCTTTCCCAACCAGCCTGAAAAAATTGTTGAGGGGATGGTTCTTCCTCATGCTTTGGGAAGTAATCTTGTTGAGCCCCAAACTTAAAAAGCTTTGACTTTTTACTTTTAACCAGCCTACTATCCCTTATACAAAAATCAACCAAACGACTGACAGACCAAAGGACCAACCAACCCAAACCAACAAGCAGAGGGATTTTGCTGAACTGAATCATAAAGAAATGGAAATCTTTTCAGCCTTGGGCATCCTGAGCTCTTCCTTAGAAAAGGACTCTGCAGTAAGTCAGCTATTTAAAAACAAAATTCAGCAGCTGGTCTCAGGTTCTGCATTTCAACAGAAAATTGTGTAACACCCTGAAAGCAGGCAGGGATCTCTCCCAGGTAGTGATCAAACCACTGGCTTGTTAACAATTCACCGAACTGCTAAAAGGCTTTTTACATTTAAAGCTTTTCAACTCGAATTTGTAATATGTATATTGTCTGCAAGAAAATGTTCAAAATATTGAAGAAAAATGAGGAACAATAAAAGACTTTTAATCCTAAACCATTTCATGTAATCCTTTCTTATTTAGGAAAGCAAGAAAACTGAATAAAGATGTTACTTTTGTTAAGATCTAGTCAAAGACATATATGTATATGTAATTTTAAGCCAACCTTGTCCTTATTCTGATCAGAATTACCAAATTCTAAAAATGAGATGATTTTTATACTACATTTAGTATTTCTGTATGCAATGTGGTAAAGAGAAGATAACAGTTAAGCTTAACAGAAAAAGCAGTAAAACAGACATTTTATGCCATTATTCAGTTGCAATCGAACTTCTAAAGACGTCTATCACTACTTACAGAAAAAACCATGAAACTTGCCAGATTTTACTTTTATGTATACAATCAAATTTCAGTTTTCTACCCTTATCTTTGTAGCTTGTTGCCATGGTTACAACTTAAATGTAACTGTGTCTGAAAAGTAGGCAAATTTAAGAAAGCACACAAGTAACATTATTATAGTTAAAATAATAGAAAGTGGAGTAAATAGCAGTTGTGATTTCAGTGTGTGAAGAATATACTTATTCTCCCCCCAAAAGAAAAAACAGGTCAGTAAATGTAACTAACACCTGCCAGATGTGACTAGGAGTTTGGTACCTGTATAATCTGACATAAGTACGGGATAAAGTCTAGTTATTAAGTATGAATTACAAATGTAGCTGTGGTGAAGACGGATGAATTATTGGAGTTGTATTTCCCTAACGCTAAAGTATTTGGGGAGCAGCTCAACACACAGACACACACACACACGCACGCACGCACACATTTTATCTATATTTAACTCATTAGTAAATCATGAAGATGGTGGTCAAATGACTAAAGCTGAGTAAATGTACTAGAGGGGAGGGGAGGTAGAAAGGACATCAAGGCCCCAAATATTTCATTCGCTATTACATGCCTTCCTAATCAAAGTTCACTCTCTCTATATGTAAATCAACACAGGTAAAGGTTGACAGGCTGGCTTTTGGTAGTTAGAAACCACCAAACTGCCTTTTCCGGCTCGGCTCAGCCGGGGCAGACTGGTGTGTGTCAGGAGGGGAACTGCACTGAGAAGACGCAGGATGTTCTCCAGCTCTGCTCTACGCAGCATTTCTGGCTTGGGTTTATCGCATTCCTGGTTCCAGCTAATGCTGGAAATCTCCCCCTGCCCCACCTCCCACCACTGTTCCACTTTAGAAACAAAACCACCTAACCCATTGGCCTCCCTCAGTCCTAGAAATAGTGGGAGCTTTGGGTATGATCGATCTCATGGGTGTCTGAGCATGCTGTTTAATTCTCCCAAACCTTCCAATCCTCCCTTGAACTTAACCTCCCATGAATCAAATCCCTCAAAGGAACTAGCTGACCTGGGCTTGGTTTTCCCGACTTGACTCTGACTGACATAACTACCATACTTGGACTACAAAGAGCTTGCACCTATCAAACACTACCACTCCAACAAAAAAGGGCAATATGTAAGAGATTTTAATATTTTGTAGGTAGATTAGAAATATAAATGATGATGTCAATGAGTAAGCATAAGAGGGTCAACTTCAAATTCTAAAGGGTGGGAAAAATAATATAATCTTTTCAGGATTGGTTACACTTATCATGAGCTTTAAAAATGTTCATATGCTCTAAACAGTATTTTTTTCCTTAAGCCTAGACTAAGGTAGATAAAAGTGCAGATATAATTTTATGTACAGGCATGTTTACCACAATGTTATTTATAATCGTAAAAAATTTAAAACTACCTTAATGTCCAGAAATAGAGATATCAGTAAATATGGTATAAACCTGTAGTTTTCCTTTATAGCTCCCCCGCCTCCAATTACAAGTGTATAGCATTACATACCTGCACTAGACCTGAAGCACTTAAGACAAGGATATTTGTTTTAAACATTGACGGCTATGTGCTGGACAACTGTTTAAGGCTCCCAAGATATATTTCTGAAATAAATTAATGATGTACTATTCAAGATAAACTTAAAGAAGAATTTTATATGAAATGGTAAATTTTTGCCATAAACAAGTACTAAATGCACTACTATGTTGTATTTTTCTTTACATTTTTCAAATCACGTTTTAGTAGTTTATAGTGCTGCTATTTCTTCTGAGGAATTTTTAAATCAGGTAGGTGACTTTTTGGCTCAAAGGATTTTCAGTGGCTCTCCATGACCTATGAGAGAGTTCAGAGTCACTAGTTTTACAGAGCTCTCTAATTTGACCCAATGTGGCTTATCTAGACTTTGCACACTTTACCATCTCTCAAACCAGTTTTAAATGTTTGTGGGGTGCCTAGGTGGCTCAGTTGGTTAAGCGTTTAACTTCAATTCAGGTCATGATCTCAAGGTTCATGAGTTCAGGCCCCCCATCCGGCTCTGTGCTGATAGCTTGGAGCCTAGAGTCTGCTTTCAGATTCTGTGTCTTTCTCTCTCTCTCTCCCTCTCCATCCTTCCCTCCCTCCTTGCCCCCCTCCCCTCCTCTGCCCCTCCTCTTTTCAAAAATAAATAAACATTAAAAAAATTTTTTTACATAAAATAAAAAAAGAAATAAATGTTTGTATGTGACATTTCTATTGTCACTTTTGCTGCCTAATGACAAAGTGGTCTCTAAAGGTTGGCCCCTGTCAAGCCCTAGGCTCCAGGCCCACCTTCTCTGCAAAGCTATCTCAGGAGTGGGCCGTCCATTTACAACAATGTTTCCCACACAATATATATTTGGCATCTAACCACATATTATTTCATGGCATGATTTTTCTTATATTAAGCTACTGTTTCTGAGTCTTATTATTAAGTAGCTTTTCATAACTCTTTGCCTAATCTATGGCTTGAGTGAACACTACAATTCTTGGTGATTGGGAATACCTTCTTTATAAAACAGCAGAGTGCTTTGTATGCCTTATAAATAACAGTGGAATCCTAATACCAGGTTCTGATAAACTCAGATATCAGACACTTGGTGATCTGAGTTTTATTCAAGATCAAAGCTTGTCTAAAAATTGTCAAAGTATTTAGATATCAAGACCTATTCTAGTATTCACACATTGATGACATTGCCCTTTATGTTATAAGCTTCATGGAAGATGCAGAAACATGTACGTGTTGCCCCAATCACTGTGTAACCAGTAATACGTGTAGTACTGGGTCCATGGAGTAGGTGCTCAACGTTTAATAAGTGAACACTGAGTACAAAGTCATCAAATATTTGTGAAGATGGCAGATACCCTCCTTAATGTACTTCATCCTTTCTATAAAGTGAATTTGGAGTAAAAAGAGAAGGAAATTATATTAGAAGCTTCTGGATTATATTAGAAGCTACAATATATTCTGAATCTCCATGCACAAAGGATATAAATGTTTCAGGCAACTCTTTTCTTGAGTGTGGGAAACACTATGAAAGGAAAAAAATCTTGATTTATATAAATGATTAGCCAACTTTCCCAGATTATGCAGTAACTTTTGGGAGGGCATCCCTGTACTTTCTTATGATAGAAAAGAAAATATACAGATGATATGTGCTGATATTAAAAATGTCCAGTGATGGGGTACCTGGGGGGCTCAGTCGGTTTAGCCTCCGACTTCGGCACAGGTCAGATCTCACGTTTGTGGGTTCAAGCCCCGCGTCGGGCTCTGTGCTGACAGCTCAGAGCCTGGAGCCTGCTTCCAGTTCTGTGTCTCCTTCTCTCTCTGCCCCGCCCCCTCTCATGCTCTGTCTCTCTCGGTGTCAAAAATAAATAAAACATCAAAAAAAAAATGTCCAGTGAGATAATATTGATACGTTGATGCCCAATGCTTTAACTTTCTTTACAGCTGACATACACGAATCTACTCAACGATGTTCAAATAAATCAAGCAAAGTAAGAACTATCTGAAAGTAAAGTAGCTCAGTAATGTTACCAGTGAGGGCTCTGCTGGGCCTGTTTCACCAAGAGGCAGTAAACAGAGAAACAGGCTACAAAACTGCTCCTTTTGTGTGTGCAAAACCCAAGAAAGATTTTTTTATATGACAAAAACTCATACCTGTTGATCTCCAAGGAAATGACTTCTCAGTTGAACTAGAGAAAAAAGAGAAAAAAAATGGAAAATTTACTTTCTTTGTCATCAAATTTAACTGTAGACCTATTTTGTACATAAATATTTAATTTTCACATTTCTTTACATAAAAGTATAAAAATCTGAAACAAAATTTAAAGCCACTCTTTACCTAAGTTAATTTTAGACACTATTTAACTTTCCATGTCAATTTGGGATTAAACTGTAGTTCTACTTGGAAATTAAGGCAAATTATAAAGTGATGTAAGATTCTTTTGGGACAAGACAAATAAAATAGCACAACTATGCATGATATTCATGGTACTTATATCACATATTATATTGCTTCTTGTGATTTGAAAATTACATATACATTAAAAAGAACATATACGTTATATACAAAGTACTTATACATGTATATGTTGAATATAACACATTAAATAAAACCCCAAAGGCTGTTATAAACTTCATTCTAATTCTTTTTAAAAGAAGTCCCAGAAACTAAAAATAAATACATACAGCCATATATATATATAATACATACAAACAAAAATGTCTAGAATCAACACCAAATTTAATGGTTAGTTTGAACTGATGTTAACCTTATAAAACGTAAACCATACAATAAACCTTCATATCAAAAATATAAGGTTTTAGGGGCACCTGAGTGGCTCAGTTAAGCCTCCTACTTCATCTCAGGTCATGATCTCATGGTTCCTGGATTCAAAAGCCCTATATGGGGCTCTGTGCTGATGGCTGGAGCTTAGAATCTGCTTTGGATTCTGTATCTCTCTGCCTCTCCCCTGCTCATGCCATGTCTATTATTCTCTCTCTCTCAAAAAGAAACATTAAAAAAATTTTTTTTAAAAAAAATACATAAGGTTTTAAAAATCAGGAGGAGATTTTAGCTATATATGTCTCTTAGTTTATAGAGTACCAGTTTAATACATTTCTTCATAAAAACATGTCTGTACCTCCCTCCCATTCTCCCCTGCCCCACCCCCGTCCCCGCCAAAACCAAGAAAGCTTGGTGCTAAGGGGACAAGGCAGTAGAACACAGGAACAAGAGGCTGGATTATCAAGCATTTATTAAATACTTGATGAAGTACTTTAAATACATTATCTCCTTTTTATTCTCCACAACAACCTTATGAAAAGGTACATCATCATCCTTATTTTACAGGTAAAGAAACCAGCCAAAGTCTTATGCCAGTAACCAGAATTGGCTGGGATTCAAACCCAGGATGGTCTGATTCCAAAATCAGGGCTTCTCACTACTGTACATGGCAGAAGGCTTGTGATCCCATTTTTGCATTAAACACGTATACACACATACACAATATGCCTAGAAAAAAGTCTGGAAAAATAAAAACCAAAGTGTTAGCTGTTATTTCTGTGGGGTACAAATAAAATGTCTTTTTTTTTTCCACCTTAAACATTTGTTATGTTTTTGAAATCAGGAAAAAAAGCACATATTGATATATTTTTAGAGTGTTTATTAAATTTGAGGAAAAGTTGTGTGACTTTGGGATTAGGAAAACACTATAAAATAAAGGACTTGGAACAGAAGAAGGTAACAGTGTTTTTAGTGCTAAGAGTTAAAGTTCTTATTAATCCCAATATTTCCACAGTTCATGAAGTGGTTAATGAAACTCTAGATTTAATAAGAACTCCCAGAACTTCAACTTTGTGTGTGATTTGCCTTTACATTGGTCAGAGCCCTAGCAGTTTATATTCTAGGACCTTGAACTAGCAGCAAGCAGGAGGAGCAGCAAGCGTGCTCCCAGTGAATGGAATCAGTCAGTTACTGCGTATCTTTAGCACTCTGCTAGTGTCCCTTTATCTGATGCACTCCTAACTGATTTCAGAAGGGACTGATGGGACAGAAAAAGATGAACATTTGGTCAGGTATAAGTAAGGGCACATTGGTCTTCTTGCTCCTGAGGGAAGGTTATCACAACCTGTGACTCCAAAAGTGGGTCCCTACATTGAATTTCAACTTCTCTTGAATCCGTTTTTATTTCACTGTCACCTAAATTAGTTTTCTAAATACTGAGGTTGCTATTACCCAACTGTGTTCCTTTCAAAATGTCCATATGTTTGTCAATATTAAAATATATGATAAATTAAAAACCGCCATCTAGAATTGTTTAATATACCTCAAGTTTCTTAGGAATATCATAAAAATATCTTAGTTTGAAACTTACATAAACCTTAATGAAATACTTTTACAAGACTTCTTCTTCTCATAATTATAGATTATGGAATATAATTCAGGTTAATTCCTCAAACTGGGCAAGGGTTGTGCTATTTTGCTCATCTTTTTACTTCAAGTGCCTGCCACACCGTCTCACACATAGCAGGTGCTTAACATACGTTGTTGTTAAACCGGATTGTATAGAACATCAAGTTCTTAACGCTCCTGACCAATCAGGGATATATAAAACGATCAGTTATTACTTTGCTCAGTGGACTTATTCTTGTCCACTCTCCATAGAAAATTCCAGTAGGCAAACAGCATTTTTACTGCTGAAAAGGCCTTTGGTCATCTAAATACAATAAGCCATTCCTTGCTGAAGGTGACAGGAAGCCTCAGCTAATATTTTTTCTATTTTAGGTACAAGATAAATATCATTAGGAAAAGAAGCTAATATTAGGATTAAAAACAAGCAACCATTCCATGGTATTTTTTTGAAGACCTGTGTATTCAGCTAAATCACTTCATGCTAATCTTACAATTCTGTTATAACTAGTCACTACATGTTATTCAGAATGGTCTATTTTCTCTTGAAACACTCACTGTAAATGATTCTCAAATTGTTTGCTACTCTGGCACTTGGGGGATCAGATAATAAATACGTGCAATTTTGAAATGCATATTTTAAGTCACTGAATGTAACCTGCTTTTATCAGAACAATTAGAGGCAGCCCCATATTAGACACGTAGGCTTATTCTCGCCTTCTTCCCTTCCTCTCTTCAACCATCTAATCCTAGAAACACTTCCCCAACTTTTATTGACTGTCTACAGTATGTTTATAGGCACTGTGCCCACAAATGACTCCATCCTATTCCCTTTCACTTCTTATCCGAAGATGCCAAGTAACTTGCGTTCTAGGAGCTTCCGCTGGAATGTAAAACACATTTTAAAATATAAGAAATGAATCATCCATGAAAACTTTGTTTCAGTAGAGAGATGCATTCACAATTTCTAATAACTTAATTATCAACAATTTTCTAGAATGAAATTCTTAAGTCTGAGACTGTTGAGGCACACAGTGAACAATTAGAAGCAAGTTTATTAGCAAATTAATAAATCAAGGTAGTTCATTATAATGTGGACAATATTTGTTTTGTAAAGAAGACACCAAGCCTTTATCACAATGTTACAGAAAAATATATAGTAAATCATTGTAAAATTAAATGTTTTATTTTTCATTTCACAGACATAAATGGAGGCAAAAATATCTTTGCTAGATGTGTATGGTTGGGTTGTGCAATATCTTCAAAACCGTCCTGATTCTGGTATTACTCCACAAGTCAGAGAACTAGCCTGTTCCCGTTCCTCTCAGGGACGGTGGGCCAGTGACTGAGGGTCTAAAAGAAGCCATGGGAGGGGGTGGCAATGGTATAGTGGGGAGCATCCACAGTGAGCCACCGTTCCTAGACACCAGATTCCCTGGCCTTCTCAGAGATTTCATCAAGTTGATACTCAAAAGCTTTTAAGAAGTTCCTGTTGTGCTTACACAAGCCAGAGAGGATTCTACTTGCAACCAAAACCCTTGATTGATGTTATCATAAAACTAAGTACAGTACTATGACTGAAAACCAATACAAACAGGCCCTCTGAAAAGGGCCAAAATCTAACTGTAACCCTAGTGCAGTGCTTCCAAATGCATCCTAGATATAAAACACTTGTATTCAATATATTGAAACTCTCTTTCCCACAAACCAACTCTTGCCTAATTATTACCACCTAGTCACTCAAAGTGAAGAACGTGGAATCATCTGTTTTCCACCCACTAGTGTGCCGTCTTCATGAGGGTAGGAAGGTTTGCCTTATTCACAGATGTACTTCCAGAAACTAAGACAGTCCCTGGCACAGGGCAGTCACTTAAAACACAAACCTTTTGAATTCATCCCTGCTACCACAGACACAGCTCGGGCCTTCATCCTCTCTGTGCTGCAGCTGGACCACCCTTCCAGGCTCCCCTCCACACTGCTACTTCCGTGATTTTGCAAACCCTTGGATATCTGACAGCATTCTCTTGATGCTATTGCATAACAGACCCACAGATGAAACAACTTAAACGTCTTAGTATGCCCCAGACGGCCCTCTACCACCCCGGTCCTTCTAGTCTGCCCTTTTCCACACAAACCTATATTCTAGGCACTTCTAATTACTTGCAGTTCCCCCACATACCATGCTGCTTCACGCTTACAGTGCTATTTTGGGGACAGAATGTGCAGAAACACAGTCTGGAAGCTCTTTCAGAATTACACAAATTCGAGAGTGGCAAATGCAGGTACCCTGTTATAATATATATGCTATATACCCATGAAATTGAACATGCTAATAAAGTAAACCTTACTCCTTATCACTTAATAGGAATAATTTTGAAAAATGGTAAACTTAAGTCTGAACCCAATTTCCTTCAAATTCTCCTATGCCTGATGTGGGCTAGCCTCTGTTACTGGACACTAGTAGGTAAACAGTAGTGGAGGGGGCAGTGGAGAATGTGACAAAGCCATACAGTATTGTTACCACATCATTTCTCTCTTTCTCCTAGGTCAAGATGGGATTCTGTCCATTAGTAGTACTTCAGGCAACTGTCATTACTCTCCTACTGGACACACTGAATCGAATAGAACCCAAGAGTTATTTTTCTGTTGAAAAGAAAGCACCCATGTTAATTGGGTACATGGTCAAACTGTAAAACTTACTGCTTTGTTTTATGGAAAACAAAATCTCTGTTAACAGTGAAGGAAACCATCAATAAGACAAAAAGGCAACCTCCTGAACGGAAGGAGATGCAAAATAAAGAGAAAACTTATACAATTCAACACCAAAAAACAAACAAACAAAATCCCAAATATGCCGATTAAAATGGGCAGAGAACCCAAATAGACATTTTGCCAAAGAAGACATCCAGATGGTCAACAGACATGTGAGAAGATGTTCAACATCACTGTCAAAATGAAACCCTACATCTGCCAAGATGGCTAGAGTTAAAAAAAAAAACACAAGTGTTAGTGAAGATGTGAATAAGAAGTTACCCTCATGCACTGTTAGTGGGAATGTAAATTAGCACAGCCATTGTGAAAAACAGAATGGAGGCTCCTTAAAAAATTAATAGAACTACTACACGACTCAGTAATTCCTCTCCTGAGTATTACCCCAAAGAAAATAAACACACTAATTTGAAAATTTATATATTCCCTTATGTTTACTGCAACATTATTTACAATAGTCAAATTATGGAAGCAGCCCAAATACCCATCGAGAGATAAAGAAAGTGTGGTGTATAAATACACAAAGGAATATTACTCAGGTATAAAAAAAAGAGAGAGAGAGAAAGAGCTTGCCATGTGTGATAACATGGATGAACGTAGAGGTGTTATGCTAAGTGAAGTTAAGTCTGAGAATGCCATTATGATTTCACTTATATATGGAATCTAAAAAAAGCAACAACAAGAAAACAAAATGCAGAAATAGACTTCTAAATATGGAGAACAAACTGATGATTATCAGAGGGGATGAGGGTAAAAGATGGGCAAAAAGGGAGGAGAATGGGAAAAAAAAATCACTGTGTTAGGAAATTTTATATACACATGTACATATGTGTATACAGAGAACACTCATAGTTTAAAATTTGAGTATAGTCAGTAAGTTAAATTTCACTTGTATTAATGGAGCGGAATCCCTGGAGTGAATTATTTTAGAGACTTTTATTTATGAGAGTAGGGGTGTGTGGCACTGTCTAGACTATGTACTCTTTACAGCATTCTCCCTGGTGATCACCGATTATCCTTTAAGAATTAAAAGAAAAGAGAATTAACAATGAAATTTGATCACTTCCTCCTTTAAGTGAAGAATGTGCCCAATAACCTATCTCAATTTTAGGTCTTTTTGTATGATTTTAATTGTAGTAGTTGTTTACGTGTTTCAACTACCAAACTATGACCATCTTCTTGATGGTGAAGATTGTGTCTTAATTCTGTCTGTATCAACTAACTAGCATTGAGTAGGATACTAAATAATTGATATCTGATCTTAATCTTAACTCATTGGATTTTTTTTTCAAAGCTAATTTTATGTAATTTTAGAAATTATTTCTTAAAATAATTTTTTAAATATTTGTTTATTTTTGAGAGAGAGAGAGAAGCAGAGAGAGGAAGACACAGAATCTGAAGCAGGCTCCAGGCTCTGAGCTGTCTGCACAGAGCCTGACATGGTATTCAAACTCACAAACCTTGAGATCATGACCTGAGCCAAAGTTGGATGCTTAAGCAACTGAGCCACCCAGGTGCCCCAGAAATAATTTCAATTATTCTACGAAGGAACCAGAATTCCCCTGCCCTGATTTGGCTCTATTATAGAAAAGATGCTTATTGTATATCTAACATGAATCCAATTAATATTTGCTGATTATCTACTTGAGTGCAAGATATTAGAAGTTGTTACAGTGAAAAGACACAAAGTCCTTGTCTTCCAATGCTTGACTGCCTTATAATTACTCATTACAGTACATGTGTGACACTCCCACTGGATCATATGCCCAAAGGCTAGAAGGTGTCAAGAGACTTTGAAAAGGCTGTTCTTAAAGGCAGAAACCTTTAAGAGGAGTCTGACAGGCCTAGCAGTGTTTGAAGGAAGCAGCATTAACCTATCTATAACAACCCAAAGTATGAAACAGTTGTCTTTTACAACAAAAAAACAAGATCTAGCTCTCCTTCTACTCACTTCAAGAGAAGGTACATTAGTATGGGGACCACTCAGGTAGAAATTTGAACATGAAGACTCCAGTGGGAGAGATATGAGCAGTATAAAATGCCCTGCCATCTTCTAGAGTTAACTTCAATTCCCACAGCTCAAAAATTGTAGAAGGCTAGGAATCAGCCAGTTTGGGAGACCACCGCCATAATAGTCTACATGTCCAAATAAAACAAATATTTCTCCCTTTTGATGACAGTGTCTTCAAATGGTTATTTAAATCATCCTAAACTGGTAGCATTATATCATCTATTTATTTCACTATTACAACATATTCTTCCACAATGTTTTCAAAATTATTCTTAGGTGATCTTCCTTTACTGAACAGAGGTAATTAACAGATGAACACTCATTAATCATATGTTCAATGACTATTTTTGCTATTAGTTTTAGTATTTTGAGTTCTGAGTCCTGTACAAAAGTTCTGCATTACAGTTGGTCCGAGGGTTGTGGGTTATCATTAAGCTGATTAACAAAAGTTCTGTATTTCTTCTGTACATGTTAACTCATAAATTCAAAAATTAATGATGTTTACAGATGACATCACAGTTGCTCAAATAAATTCCAAACTAAGTATATCTCTTTCTCTAATAATTCATTACTGTCTTATTTTCAATATATGATTCACTTATTTTAAAAGTTAACTTTCAACTATTTCACTTGTTATTGGTGGGTTTTAATATTCTACTAATTGTAGTTATTATATTAGCAAGTATGTAGGTCTCCTAGATTCTAAATCCATTGTGAAAACTTCTGGTGACTGTCTCTTACTTTGCTGTAATTTCCTTTATAATCCATTGCTCTAATATTGATAAGTTTACTTGTTAATTGATTCCAAGGTCCATTTCTTTGTTAAAAAGAAAAAAGAGGAGGGGTGGAGGGCACCTGGGGGGTTCAGCTGATTGGGTGACCAACTCTTGATTTTGGCTCAGGTCATGATCTTAGGGCTCATGAATTCAAGCCCCACATCAAGCTCACTGCTGTCAGCCCAAAACCTGCTCGGACTTTATATCCCTGCCCCCCATCTATCTGTCCCCCTTTACTGCTTGCACTCACTCTCAAGAATAAATAAATCTTAAAAAAAAAAAAAAAAGACAGAAAAAAGACAGGTGCCTGTGTGGCTTAGTCAGTTAAGTGTCTGACTCTTATTTCGGCTCAGGTCATCATCCCAGGGTTGGGTAATCAAGTCCTGTGTCAGGCCTGTAGAACCTGTTTAAGATTCTCTCTCTCTCCCTTGGCCCCTCCTCTGCTCTCCTCTCTCTAAAAATTAAAAAACAAAAGTAGTTTGTTTGGGTTTTTATTTTTTGGCAATGAATTCATATTGCAATTACATAGCACCTTATTATCTCTAGGCATTACAAATTGCTTTTTAATGAAATGCATCATAATCTTCTTAGATATGGACTTTCAGCTCCATAGCTCCCAGGTCACTTCATATTTCCTAATACGCACCTAGGATTTTCTACCCCAGGAAATCTGGCAAAATAACTACTAATGATTCTTAAGTTTTAGTCTCTACTAGGGAGTGTTCCAAGATAAATTTAAAACAAACTTCCTTAATTGAGTAACCATTCTAAACATAGATTTCTGTACCTTAATTAATTATAATCAATTATAATTTCTATTAATGCATTTATAAAATATTCTACTAGTTCTTTGTGAGTTCTTAGCTAGATAGACCTCATTCTGTACTTTAGCCTAATCTTGAGTGCTCTTGAATGCCGGAGAATGCTACTTCTTGAATATAATGTCTGTGGAAGTACCAAGTCTTAAAAACACTTACCATGTAAGCAAGTTGAATTTCTCCTCACCCTCAGCAAGAATACCCTTGAGCTTATTTTATGCTCATAATTAATAAGGGGAGAAGTGGGGTCTAGAAGACTGAGATGGAATCAAGACCTCTCTAATGCTATAAACCAGCTTCTAATGTTCCATGAACTCATACCACTTACCAACAAGGAACTGCTGGAACTAGTTTCATTTTTCCTATGTTTGGGAAACAAGGACCTCACTAATCACTTTTAGATAGATAATTAATGAGGAAATAGATCCTTTACATTAAAAAGAAGACTTAATCTCTGCCCTACCAACAGAACAGCAAGAGCAGTTAGACAAAATTAAACATTACGATTATGCTCAAGACAGGTGTGGATAGCTCTTCCTTCTTCCACTAGACTACTTCAAGAAGTCCAAGATAGGAAAGCCAATATGTACAACAGATAACGAAGGTGGACTGCTTTGCCTGGCTGAAGCAGAGGTAGGGAGCTGGAAGGCAAACAGCTATCCCCACCCACGACACTGTTTTTAAGGGGTTCTGAGGACCCTAGTCTGAAAAGCCACTAGTCTATACACAATAAGGTTATCTTAGCAATAACACTCAGAAAGCAATCCTTCTTAGCATCTAACTACATTTTTAGGAGCTTCTTCCAAATTTATTTGTCTATTCATAATCTCAACAAAAACAAAAACTCTTCCTTTAAATTTATGATTTTTCCAGGACTTGGGTTACTTTCTGTGTTTTTATCATGGTATCAGACCCTGGACAATTTTCTATTGGATGGAGACTGATTTCTTTCTTCCCAAGAAAAGATCACACGATCTCAAGAGTCAGGAAAAGGGAAATCATGATGACATGCTCATCATGGTAGTTTATTAATGTTTTTGTGTGTTATGGCTCTGAATTGCCCCTGAAATGGCATATGCCCATAACTTGGACTAAGCAAGGCACAACATATGAGAAAGAGTAAAGGATCTCTTTCCATAATTATTTATATGATCTGAGGCTGATATTGAGGTTAGAGAAAAGAAAAGGACACTGCATGAAACATGATGTCCTTCTTGTAGGATGCAGTTGTTCTTGACCTGACCCATCACTACCAGGACATGAGCTCTGAGTCACCTTTCACTAGTGTGGGTGGATTTGGGCTGACCTACCTGCAATCTACACCAAGCCACACGAATAGCCAACAGAAGGTGCAAGCAAGATGGCTGTAGAAGGGCAGGACTGATACTTCAAGAAGTCTGGGAAAGATCTAAGACTTACAGTCTGACCCCTATATTTCCTCTCAGTGACACTTTACCTGAGAAAACTGGCCATGCTCTCAAAATGTGGTTTATAATGTTAGTCTTTAAAAAAATCATGAGTAATAGGGACAGCAAAGTCTTGGTTTTCATTGGCTGTTAGCAAGTTTAAAGTAAAATGTATATCCAGCCACGGTTGTGAACATTTGTGGTCTTGTTACTGGCTCTATTCATGCTCACCCTTGTTTTAGTTCTTCATTTCACTTTTCACTATGCTACTCTTCAGTAGCAATAGTTTTAAACTCCTATAATGGCCGTATAAAATGAATTCCAGGAAGAAGTAAGATATAAATAACATTCCGACCAGTCTTCTAAAGAGAAAATTATGTATTTAATGCAGAGCAAAAACATTAAAGGAACAGGAAATACTAGCCCATTTAACAATTCAAGTTACTTTCATAGGGACTGGAGGTAAACACATTTTAGAAGATGTTAAATATTCTTTGACAAAAGCATTTTGTGTTAGTGCTTTGAATCTATGAATAAAAGATCCAGAAGACCATATGGGAAAGGGAAGATCAAAAAGGATGTAGTACTAGACAAAAATGAGACAAACAGTTCCCTCTGGTATCCCCATATATTATACAAGAAGCATGATTTCTGTGTAAGCCCAGCCCACAACAGGTGTTCTAACCAGTAAAAGTAGAAATCAGAATAGAAGGGTTTTCTAACATTTCAGTTGACATTTGAAAGAGTGAAAGCAACTGAAAATAGCAAAATGGCTAAACACAACATCAGGCTCTCTTTTCTAAGTATTGTGCCATAACATAGGGTATTATTTGGGTGAAAGGTCAGCCTTAGAATAGATGGACTACTGAGAACTGTTTGTGTCCATGGTCTAAAAACTGCTATTATCTACCTCACTTCTGTTCTTCCCAAAACTCTCCAAAGGTGAAGAAACAGAAATGAAAACCACTTTTAAAGACTGAAAATATAAAAAGAAAGAACACACAAAAATATACTCTTTTTAGAAATGTATCAATCATTTTAAAGCTTATATTAGCAAAAAAAAAAAAAAGCTGGTGTTGGTAGGGGGCAGGGGAAGGGTCCTGTTTTTCTACTCACTCTGCATGAGCTTGAACAGAATTAACACAGAACTAAGCTGTGAAGTGTGTAGTAAGAAATGCTGGCTGGCTTCCAAATTCTTTAAAACTCACCATTATAAATAGCTTTGTTTATGATGCATACAATTCCATTTTTTTTAACTTTAGTATTCAAAATGTTTTGAAAAGCCAATATAAAAGTTTACTTAAAAGGAATTTTAAATTATAAAAACCTAAATTTTTTTTATTAAGCATGTACTCCCCTGATTATCCTATTCAGACATTCAAAAGAAATGATTTATTCAGATACAATTCTTTATACTCATATAAAGACACTGTCAAATTTGGCATATGTCTAAAGAAGAATATTCACTTTCTTTCCACTGATCAGCCAAAGTAAGGATTTATTTTTTTAATTTTCATGAACAGTAAAGTTCTTTAAATTCTGGAAAAAACCTTTTATGTTATTAGTGTAAAAAGAAAGAACATGATCTATTAAATTCTCATTTGCTTTTTGGAAAAAAAATTGTTTCTCACTATAACAGCATTTCCAGTCCTTAATTCAAGGACAAGCACTATAACTGGTTGTTTTAGTGCTGAAGGAGGAATGAATTCACACATGGGATAGAGTACAGACCCAGGATCATCAATAACTCTTCTAGAAAAAGAATGAACACAAGGATACCGTCAACATTTGGCATAGTATATGCTATGTTTCTATGTAGTAAGTGTAGTAAGATCTATGGAACTTAGGAAAGTAGTTCTAGAATGCTTAAAAATCTTCTGAAAACCCTCGCAGATTCCTAATTTGTCACACATCCCCTCTATCTCTTTTCTATCCCTCAGATAAGTGTGAGGGGTTTCCAAACTACCAAATGGGAATGAGAAAGAAAAAAGCCTAGTAGAACAAGTGAGAAGGAGGCCTGCCTGGGTGGCTCAGTTGGTTCAGCATCAGACTCCAGCTCAGGTCATGATCTCGCAGTTCATGGGTTTAAGCCCCACATTGGGCTTTGTGTGGACAGCTCAGAGCCTGGACCCCTGGACCCTGCTTCAGATTTTGTGTCTTCCTCTCTCTCTGCCCCTCCCCTGCTTGCACTGTCTCTCAAAATATAAATAAACTTAAAAAATTTTTTTTTTTATTAAAAAAAGAGCAAATGAGAAGGAATGACAATAATGATAACGGAGGGTCAGGGTAATTTCATTTTTTTAAAAAATGTTTTTTATTTATTTTTGAGAGACAGAGAGAGATAGCACGAGCAGGGGAGGGTCAGAGAGGGGGAGACACAGAATCCGAAGCAGGCTCCAGGCTCTGAGCTGTCAGCAGAGCCCGACGCGGGGCTCAAACCCTTGAACTGTGAGATCATGACCTGAGCCGAAGTCGGATGCTTAACCCACTGAGCCACCCAGGCGCCCCCAGGGTAATTTCTTAAAACAGCATTCTGGATATAAATTGTTCAGTAGTTGAACAGGCAATTTCCATGGCAAACAGATAAGACAACTGTTTGGGCAAGACTGTGTTAAATTCCTAGCTTTCATGTCTAGCATTTCTTTCAGGAGATATGAATGAAAAAGACAACAATGGTTTGCAGTATGACAGAAGAAGTGACTAATCAGCTTTATCTCTGCTTCTCCCTTTCAGTGCCCTCCCATTCATTGCCATAATAAGCCAACAGTATTGATGGAAAAGGCAGCAAAAAGTGTGTGGTGTACTCTGAAGATTCATAATCTGTTCAGTTTAAATAGTCTCTATTTAAACTATTAGAGAGAACATCCACCATAACCATCTCAATTTTGTAAAAATGACACATAAATTTTAACCATAACTTCAGTCAGAAAATAAATCAATTAATATTTTAAAAAACCTTCCATTATGCAATATTTAAAACACACACACGTGTATAAAAAGAAAACAGATTATAATAAATCCCTTATATATTCATGACCTGGCTTCAACAAGAAAAAGAACATGTAGTCACGCTTATTTCATCTATAGCTTCACTCATTGTTTTCTTCACATTACTAGATTATTTTGAAGCAAGTCACTCAGCTTATCACTCATGTAATAAATACTTTAGATGTACCTCTAAATATAGATACTTTAAAGAGATCATAACCACATTATCACACCTAAAATATTAATAGTAAAATTCTTAATATCAGCAAGTCTCTAGTCATATTCAAATTGTTTCAATTAAAAAAATTTCTTTTATTTTAGAGAGAGAAAAAGCATGCAAGCAGGGTAGAGGGTCCGGGGGTGGGAGGGAGAAAGAGAGAAGCATCTTAAACAGGCTCCACGCTGAGCATGACGCAGGGCTCAATCGCACAACCCTGGAATCATGACCTGAGCCGAAATCAGAAGTCAGATGCTTAATGACTGAGCCACCCAGGAGTCCCTCCTGTTTCAATTTTTTAACACAGTTGGTTTGTTTGAATCTAACCAAAACAAGGTCAACACATTATATCTGGATGCTAGGTTTCTAAAACATATTTCTATTAATGTCTAGTTTGAAACTAAATTCTTTTTTTTTTTGTTTGAATTTCTGTTTGAAATTATTTTATTTGCCCAACGGACTGGATCTGGCTGATGCATCAGCGCACTGCCATTTAACACGTTCCCTTGGCTCCATATTTCCTACGACTCGGTATTTATATTTAGATGACTGAACAATTTTAGGGCAAGAAAATATGTCACCAGTGACATTATGTTCTTCCCATTGCATCACATCAGGAGGGCATAATTTCTGACCATCTCCCTTTTTGCAATATTAACATAAGAATAAATTGATGGGTTCAGATGCTCTCAGCCTGATCCATTCAGTGTAAAGTTTCCCATCATCTTTTTAGCTAATGATTTTAACTGCTGTCCATGATCACTGTTTATGTTAGTGGTTGCAAAATTCACCCAAGTTTTAACTTAAGGACACATTCTTTATTTTTTAATTTTTATTTTAAATGTTTATTTATGTTTGATAGAGACAGAGCATGAATGGGTGAGACGCAGATAGAGAGGGAGAGACACAGAATCCGAAGCAGGCTCCAGACTCTGAACTGTCAGCACAGAATCTGACATGGGGCTCGAACCCACAAACAGTGAGATCATGACCCGAGGCAAAATCAGACGCTCAACCGACTGAGCCACCCATGAGCCCCTTAACTTATGGACATATTTTTAATGTACTACTTCTCTGAATAATAAAAATTCTACCTTTGTATTTATGTTCATAGATCACTCACTATTTACCAGTCTTTACTGAAAAGTATTTTGCTAATACCACTGAGAAAACAGATACAGATCTGTGTGCTGTCCTTCCAAAGCACCTAAATACTTGTATCATGGTTGATAATTTTACTTGAATTTTCTCTGTGCCTGAAATAGCCCTGTTTATAGATAAGGTAACTAAAGCTGGGGTTAGATCAACCTTTATTGACATGTTCTGAAGCAGAGGTGACACATCGTAGGATCCTCAAATAACTGGCCATTTTTTGTTCTTTTCCAATAAAAACAAAGCTAAAAGAAATACACACACACATATACCCTAAAGACATTCCTCCTTGGATTATGAGAGTCTATTAATGCAAACCAAATGTTTTATCTAAACTATGTGACAGTGGTTAAAATGTGTAATTATTTAATATAAAATTTTTCATCTGTGAAAATCTGTAGCCTACAGGCTTTTATTCCTCTTCAGTTTCAAGAGTGTTTTCTCCCCTATTTAAGAGAGGAGTAACACAACTGGAGAATAGAAAAACCCATGCAACAGGAGGATTAGACTGATTTGTTATGAAACAGACTGAAGCCTCAGGGAGGATAGCCATAATGGCAATCCAGTCACTACAAAGTCTGGCAAACTTGTCTCCCTCCTTCCTCCCTGGGGGCAGACAAGCCATACTCATTTTTAGGGCAAGCTGATTAACTGCTGAAAATGCACTAATGGATGGCACTCACTTTTAGGTAGATAATCACATTTGCTACTTCCTTTTCCATACATTATTGGCTTAGAGCTATATATAGTGGTAATTCTCTGAAGGGTTAAAGGAACATCTCATTACTTTTATCAGTCTTTCTGCTCCATGTCCTTAACCTGCCAAATGGTGAGAATGTGAACTTAACACTAAACTTCCTTTATTTCATCAGAGATTAAAATGATTGGATGAAGAAATGGCAAACTTTTCCCCTAAAATAATGAACTTCAGAAAGTGCATTAGTGGGAATGTTTTTTAAGAATGTTTTCTAGAATCTTTAATCTACATGACTTCTTTTAACATGTTTGTGATTGACTAGACTATAAATGGTAACCACTGCAATTTCCATAAAAGAGAGATAAAATCGTGGTAGTGGCTGCAGGCACCATTTTATACAAGCTATGACTATTTGGAGGGGTAGAATGGATAAAGTGGGATGCTTAAGTCTTCTCACACCACTTATCGACACCCCAGGGGAAAAAAACCAATGAAACAATGCTATCTTTAGGGGAAAATGTCATCCTAATGATAAATTCAGGTATATAGTAATAATTAAAACCAAAGCAAACTAAACACAAAACACCAAAAAAGAAAGACTGCTGAACAGTTAAGATACTGGATGTGTTTATGAGGTGCCTGAGAGACTCAGTTGGTTAAGCCTCTGACTTTGACTTCATCTTGTTATGATCTATCGGTCTGTGAGTTCGAGCCCCTTGTTGGGCTCTGTGCTGACGGCTTAGAGCCTGGAGACTGCTTCGGATTCTGTGTTCCCCTCTCCCTCTGCTCCACCCCTACTTGTGCTCTGTCTCTCTTGCTCTCAAAATAAATAAAACATAAAAAAAAATTAAGGGAACAAAAAGAGGATCATGGGTGTGTCTGTTATACAACAGGTGTCCAGTGACCAGTGTTCTCTTCCCCATAATATAAAGAAGTACTTTAACCTAAGGGTATGAGAATCAAAGAAACTTGGGTAAAGCCTCCTGGGATAGAGACAGGACAGACAATGTAATCTGTAATCATCACAGAGCTCTTTACAAAATTATAAATAATAAAATATAAACATATATTTTATGCTGCTACTAAGGTGGTTTGTTATATTGCTGGTTATGCACAATGGTCCCTTCTGCAGACTGGGAATTTCCAGACTTTGAGATCTTTGTATCTCTACAAGAAAGCAAAGGTATACATATTTACTCAGTGAGTTTGAGAAGACATCATGAATATTTGCAAAAAGCAAAAAAAAAAAAAAAAAAAAAAAAAAAAAAAAAAAAAAAAAAAAAAAAAAAAAAAAAAAAAAAAGGTAAAAGTAAAAGTAAAATCATGAAAGGAAATTTGGTAACAGAAATTAATGTTAGTATCATCTGTTTGGGCTTTCTCCGACCCTAAACTGCAAATCTGGATAATTCGGTATCTATTACATCTTTACCTCTTTAATATTTACATTATTAATATATATTTATATTATTACATACCAATTATTATATACCATATACAGAATATGTAACTTCTACATGCCTGTAGCGATACTAAGGGATTTGTATTCTAAAAATAGATTAATATACTGTACTCTTAGTGTTGTAATGTATTAAGAACTGTGCTATTTTAACATGTACATCTCAGGGTTATTTCAGTGCAAAAAACCTAGTGATAGAAGCAAAGAGAATAAGCCAAATTATTCATTAGAAAAGTGGGCAAAGAATGTGAATAGAATAGGAAACTCAAAGAAAATGCTAAGTAAAGTAAGATAATGTTTAGATTGGTACAATGTAAAGAGCCTGTCTATTGCTAAATGTTGGCAGGACGGAAGGAAGGAGAGAAAGAGAGAGACAGAGAGACAAAGAGACAAAGACACACACCCTGGAACATTTCTGCATACTGTTTGAAGAGGGTATAGTTGTGCTACTTTGGAAAGCAATTCAGGAAGGTATAACTCAAATACTGTACTTATAATGATACATTTTCCAGAATTCTATACGTGTAACCAAGAGATATCATTGTTTCATTATTTAAAGTATTAATAAATGGAAGTTAAATGTTCTTCAATATAGAAATGGCCAGTTTATTATTCTTTGAAATATATATAACGATAATCATTAAAAACATAAACTAGGTCTACACATACCAACATGGATAGATCTTAAACACTGAGTGCACAGTGATACGCACAAACTATACCATTTTGTGTAGGTTAAAAAAGCAACATACGATACTGGCCAAGGATGTACAGGACATAAAAGTATGTAAGTAAACTGGAAGACTATATACTAGTGGTTAGCTATTGGGAAGACAGAATGGGGCAAAGAGGGCTTGAATTAAAGAATAATTTTAAATAAAAAAGGCCAATGTGATGAATTATCAACAACTGTCTATTCTGGGATGTGAGTACTTGAGTTTTTGTTATATTATTCTCTGTAATTCTTAGTACTTCTAACATTTCTCAAGATAAAGATTAAAAGATGCAGAGAAAACCCAAAATGATAGTAAAAAGAAGACATATGATTAAAGTAATTATTAATTCCCACGAAGTAGTAAAGGGAATTTTTTCAGGAAGTATCCTGAAATATAGTATGTATATATGGCCTATTTAAATTACTTTCTAATTTAGCAATATATTACATAGTTTAAAAAAAAACTAATGACTGAGAGTGGGGGTGGGTAATGTAATCAATGTATTGATTAAATAATTAATCACTGTTACATATTTTGAAAACAGTAATTACAGAATGTGAACTGTGAAAAATTACATAAAATGAAATAACGTTATTTTAATTAAAATGGTGATTTAAAAGACAATTAAATCATGGCATGATACATGTATTTTAGAAGCATGGGCCCCTGAATTTTAAAAAGTATTTTCCTCTTCATTAATTAGAAAATTGATACACTTGGGCTGCCTCCTTTTTTAACCAAATACAGGGAAAGAATCAAGATAATCTGAAACTTTGGGGCGCCTGGGAGGCTCAGTTGGTTAAGTGTCTGACTTTGGCTCAAGTCATGATCTCATGGTTCATGGGTTTGAGCCCCATGTTGGGCACTGTGCTGCCAGTGTGGAGCCTGCATGGGATTCTCGCTCTCTCCTCTCTCTCTCTCTCTCTGCCAGTCCCTAACTCATGCTATCTCAGTCTCAAAATAAATAAAAAAAAAAAAAAAAAAAAAAGAGTGGCGCCTGGGTGGCTCAGTCAGTTAAGTGTCCGACTTCGGCTCAGGTCATGATCTCGCAGTTCGTGGGTTCAAGCCCTGCGTCAGGTTTTGTGCTGACAGCTCAGAGCCTGGAGCCTGTTTCAGATTCTGTGTCTCCCTCTCTCTCTGCCCCTCTCCAACACGTGCTCTGTTTCTCTCTGTCTCAAAAATAAATAAACCATAAAAAATTATTAAAAAAGATAATATGAAACTATGATGCTAACTAAAAACTTTTCATGGTTCCTTCTAACCATATCACCCACTTAACATTTATAAATGTTCAGTCGAAGAAATAGGTAGTTCATTTTGAAATATTTATTTACTATGATTAAAATATTTTGTTGTATAATGTTCTAGGTCCATAAAAGACTCTCTTATAAAAATGACTTGGCTTAAAATCCACATTCTATACAATCACATTCTTAGGTTAAAAATAGGTTAGCTTAATGGAATACCGGTTGAAGTACCTTGGGCTCACATGCCCTGCAGAAGACCTAGTTTATACAAGTTTAATTCAAATCAGGAGAAATAGATGCCACTTGGATTTGTATGTCCCAGATGAAACTGGCTTGTGACTGGAATTGCAATGAGAAGCAATAATTAAAATGCCTCTGGAAGAACTGTGCTTAAGTAAACTGCTCCAGATAAATGGCTTCTGTAGAGCTGCAGGTCAGCCACAGACTCATTTATATCTTTCAGATGTGGTACTCTTTCCTCTGTTTATAATAGCAGTTGCATCATAAAAATTCAGTGTTACTAAATCTGCTCATAAGAGCATCCATTTAATAAATATTCACTGCAGAGATCCTCAAGAGAGTTTCTGATAATTACATTCCAATATCAAATAGTTTATCCTTCATTTGGTCTGAATTAGAAACAAAATCAGAGAACTTTTACTTGTTTGACCATTAAGAGAGAGAGAGAGAGAGACACTAGTGACCAAAGACAACATTTAGAAATGGAATTGGGTGAACTATATTCTGATCAATATCACAGGATTCCCCAATAGCTTTACCTACTACACACATAAAGTAATAACATGGACAACTAGTGCAGCAGTATACAAAAATTTACAGTAACAGAAAGCAGAGGAGAAAGGACCGAGTTCTAATGAGAGAGTGGGAGGGTGGGTGAAGAGGCTAAGGAAAACTTCTGCCACTCCCTGACTCCCAAACTAAGAATGCCTAGAGCAAAACCCTGGGAATTCTCCTCTTTTAACACTCAAGACAGTAGTAGCATTATTTACAACAGCCAAAAAGTAGATGTCTATTAACTGGTGAGCAAATAAACAAAATGTGGTATATCTTTCTATACAATGGAACGTTATTTGGAATGAAAAGGGGTTAAGTACTGAAACATGCTTACAACATGGGTGAATCTTGAAAACATCATGTTTGGTGAAAGAAGCCAAGTCACAAACGGCCATGTATTGCATGGTACCGTATGTAGGAAATGTCCAGTGGGCAAATCCACAGACACAGAAAATAGAGGAGTAGTTCCCAGGGGTCGTGGGGAAGCGAGAATGGGAAAGGAGTGCTAAAGGGTAGAGGGCTTCTTTTTGGGGTGATGAAAATGTTCTAAAATAAAACAGTGGTAATGGGTGAACAACTCTGTGAAAATTGTACCCTTGAGAGTATGAATTTTAGGGTCTAAAAATATATCTCAATAAAACTATTATTTAAAAAACTCAGGTTTTGACTGGTGAGGGCTCTGAAGGTCAAAGGGATAGAACTTTATCAAGCATCTTTTTGAAGTGGTACATTAAACATGTAATAAACTGTCAAGGCACAAACATTCAATCTTTTCAAAAAGACCCTTCATTTTTAAAGAATGTATCATTTGAGGAGGTTTAGTTCACAATGACTTGAAAATGTTCGCTGAAGAAAAAGACTTGAACTATGAAAAGGCCCTTTTTGCTACTGTCAGCCTAAAACCTTTTTAGAATTTTTAATATTATCAATGGAAGCCTGATGGGCACTAGCAGATGACCCTATAAAGTGTTAAAAAAAAAAAAACAACTGAATGGCTGTGGGGAATCAAATCTTTTCATTAAAAAATAACATAGTTCTTTTCTTAAGTGGCGATAAGAAAACTATTTGTCAAGATTGTATGACCTTTTTGAAACTATAAGAATTCTATTTTAGCAGGGCTTTAAACTAACTAAAAGGGAGAGATAATCTTGGGAAGAGTGTGAAGTTATTTAATTTCAATATTGCCACCCATTTCCCCCCTTGGTCAGTTGATATGGACAGGATTTTTCCAAGTCCAGAGTAACTTCCTGACAACAGCAGTAGCTAAAGGACAGATAATGTGAAGGGACCAAATGCTTCCAAATAGGGTCATCAAAGTTTAAGACAATGTATAAATATCAAACTGAAAACTATATTTTGATTCCAAAAGTTGCCATTAATGTTCCCTACAATTATTAAAAGGTCCATTTTTTTAAGGATCTCTTTTTTACTTTGATGTAAATGAAAAGTTAGTATTTCATCTTAATAAGCGGACAAACTATGATGTACAAGATAAAATACATGGAACCAGTTTATGTGTCGGAAAGAAATAACCTTTTTCCTTCACTATCTACAACTTGTCTAGAAGTAACTTTGTTTTGGGGCAATGAATGGGAAGATTTCAAGTCAGGGATTGTTTTGAAATTCTGTTCAACAAAATTGCAGAAATAGTTTGTTCAGGTTGAAGATGATCATACTTTCATTTACCGACTTTTCAATTTCAATTACATTGTCTTCTCCTTGCATAGTTTTGTTACTCAACAAGTTGAACCACTTGTGCAATTTCTCCGCTTGCATGAAATGTGAAACATGAACCGTGCTTGTACACTGGAAGGCTGAATCTGCCTTGTATTTGCCCTGGGCAAGTCTTCCACCCACACTTTGTCATGGGCCACTGTTGGGCTGTAATAATCTCGACCGCTGTGGAATTAGCATCTCTAGGTGGCTGGTTCAGCCTCATGCTATCAGGCAGAGATCGCCGTTAAAAGTTAAGTCTGGCATGTCAAAATGGGACTTTAGAAACAAGTCAAAACAAAGTTAATCAGGGAATTACCTCAACCCTAAATTAAAAAAAATTTTTTTTCAAAAGAATGAAATGTAGCAAACATTTAAAAGTGGTTGTTTCTTTCTTGGGGTTAGTGGAGATGTTCTATATGGTGGTGATTACAAAAAGACAAGCCAAACTCAAAAATCATAAAGCTGTATGTTACAAAGGGTGAAGTTTACTGTAAGTAAATTATACTTCAATAAATGTAATTTAAAAACAAAATGGTGGGGCGCCTGTTTGGCTCAGCTGGTTACATCTCCAACTCTTGGTTTCAGCTCAGGTCATGATCTCATGGTTTTGTGAGTTTGAGCCCTGAGTCAGGCTCTGCGCTGCCTGAGCCGAGGGATTCTCTCTCTCTCCCTCTCTCTCTGCTCCTCCCCATCTGCACTGTCTCTGTCTCTCTCACAATAAATAAATAAACTTTAAGAAAAGTAAATAAAATGGTTATCTGAATGGCAGAATTATGGATTTTTCTCTTTATGCTTTCCTGAATTTTACAAATGGTCTAAAACGAGCATTATTTAACTCCATAGTCAATAAAAAACAAAACAAAACAAAACAAAAACAAACCCCCAAAACGGAGTGAGAATAATGCTTTGGCCATGCTTTCTACGCCCTTGGGAATATAGGCATGCAGGGGGAATCCCAGGGTGAGGAGCTGGGCCCCTCACTGTGGGCCACTGGGACCTTTTACTGTCACTCTATCCAGTGAAATCTAAGCTAAACTAGTGTTTGAATGAAACCCCACTCATGATAATAAATTTCATGCTCATCAAAATTTGGATTTGAAGGTTGTTTGCTTAGCCCATGGGAGGCAAGAGGTTTAAACGGCAAATTTCCCTGAGGTCCCTCCCCTGGGCTGAGATTCTCCTGAGATGAGCTGCACACACCTCAGCACCCCTTGAGGGCCGTGTCCCTTGTTAGGGCGCGCATACCATGTACCCGTGCAGTGACCCTAACACAGGACCGCTCACATCTCAGTACCCATTGTCACCCATGGATGTAAAAGGCGAGGCATAGAAACAGTCATGGTGGCATGCTGCCTGCTTGGAGGACCTGAAATTAACCTTTTCATCTATACATGCTAAGTGTAACTTCTCCTAAAGAATTACATCCAGATAAGGTGTTATTTTATCCATTTATATAGTTGATTTAGCAATGGAAAAAAGAGACCTAGGAGTCCGATTTTTTAAGTCAGAGAGAGAGATGACCAAGGACACTATTTGCCATATCATATAGTGGCCCCTCAAATGGTGACTTATAGAAGAAACCACTCAAGTCCTGGCCCCAGGAACGGCAGATTTTCCTGAGCAACTTGGTTTATTTTTATCCTATAGACACTTTGAATCATATAATTCATTAGTGTTTCTCTCTTTAGGATGGGTCCTAGGTCACTCAGAGCCAAAGTGGCTCCCTCCTTTTAGCGAATGCATGGAATGTTAGCAGCATACATTTTTATACAATTTTAACCTTGATTTCATCTTGTTTTTCTAATCTTTATCTTGCATTTGCTCTAATTTCCTCACTCCATCTTTGGTTTTTGTATTTTTAAAAGATGTTTCAAATGCTTTTGGAATGAGGCAAAATATTAAATACATAGATACCTATGGTGTACTCAAAACAAATGAAAAAAGTGAGTTCTCTATTATCTGATCCCACAGTCCACTTTAAATGAAGCGTATATATTTTAAGAACTATACTATACTCAGTATAAATGGAGAAAAGTTCTAACTTCCTTATTAAGTATTTCCATAGCCTGCCTTCAGTGAGGTGAAGTACTCAAAACCTAGTTAATAGTAAACACACAGGTTACTATAGTGTATTTGGGCACAAAGCAGAGAAGCTGTAACTTCTCTATTAACTAATCTCATAAGTCACTTTAGGCTTTTCAAAGTCACAATGATTTGGTTTCATATATTATTTTAGGATATAAGCACCAGCAATTCCAGATAAGGACAATTCCATGTTGCTATCACTTGGGTTATTAGCACTTTTTTGGAGTAAATAAAGCAAACGAGAAACCATCTCAGAAATGGGGTTTTTGTTAACCTTGTTTAGAACTAGATTTCCAAAGGGGCATTAATAGAAAAACTGAGCAATTACTTTAATCAGTAAGTTTTTAAAATGATTTTTAATGACTTTTGTTTTTAAGTTCTCAAGAAGGCATACTACAACTGCCAATGGCAATTGCTCACTTTTTTAGGACACAGCCTAGATAAAAACAAGCAGAGGCTCAGTTTCTCCTCCTATAAAATGAGAACATCTCATGGCATGGATTAAAAACTGATCTTTGGTTCTGCAAGTGTAAGGAAACCAAACTGCTCACTTGGAGAGCCGCTCCTCTGGGAGAGGGCTCTGTGGTATACTATTTGGCACAATACAAGAACCATTTAATAAATACAGCCTCATGCCACTGCCAGGGTGAGGCCAATAATGGTAAATGCTTTGAAACAACAGAAAAAGCAAATAAAAATATGCTTTTTGTTTCCCTTTGAATTAGTATGATGTCATCTAAACAACATTCCACAGGTCTCCTTTATACACCTAAAGAAGGTTAAGTTTCTGATCACCCTTTTTCCTAGTTCTCCATGATCAAATGCCAGCTTTACCCTCCCAACCACATAAGCCATTAGGTCTTTTGAGGACACATCCTAGACACCTGAGCCTCTTGGTGTTCTACTATAACCGCAGTGTGGAATCCTATATACCTCTGTGCATGCTTGCCCCCTTTCTCTGGTCAGACAAGCTTCCCTTTCTGCAGGATCCATTCATTTACCCGGAAGTCACCAACCAAGCCCACTAACATGCCACACACCACACTAGGCACTGAGATCCAGACACAAAGTGCCAAAGTCACAGAGAGTAAGTATTATAATGTGTATTTTTACTAAAAGATTTTTAAAAAACTATGGAATTAGCTAATTCAACTATATGATCTTAGAATTATTTAATATTTTAAAACTTAATGTGCAGAAAATCATCTAATAGCCATGCACATATCCACCCCCTTATTTAACATATGTTAATATTGTGTCATGTTTGCTGTAGATGGCAACTTATTTTTTTTTCAATGTTTATTTTTCAAGGAGAGACAGAGCATGAACAGGAGAGGGGCAGAGAGAGAGGGAGACACAGAATCCAAAGCAGGCTCCAGGCTCTGAGCCCAACTCACGAACTGCGAGATCATGACCCAAGCCAAAGTTGGATGCTTAACCAACTGAGTCGCTCAGGCGCCCCTATAGATGGCAATTTTAAGTAACATGGTACAGATTTGGCTAAAGCCTAACTTCTGATAGCTTTTTCCTCCCTTCCTTCTGAGAAATACCACTATTTTAAATTGGTGTCATTCCAAAATATTTTTTATACTTTTACTACACATGTATACATCCATATATAATATCTAATACTGTTTAAATATTTCATAGTACTGCTGCATATATTTTTTAAACATTCATAATGATATTTTCTTATATCTATTCTTTTGCAATTTGTGGTTTTCATTCAGGAGTCTGTTGTACAAAGATGTCCATGTTGATACATGTAATCTAATTATTTTATTTTAACTGTTCTTGCATTTACTCATCCACAGTTTATTTCCCACTTCCATCCTGATGGATGATTATGTTCTTTCTCATATTTTACTTCTGCAAATAATGCTCTAATGAACATCCTTATACCTGTCATCCTATGCACACCTATCAGACTTTCTCCAATGACAGAATATTCTTGAAGTTGTAAATTGTACTCTCCTACCAGTTGATTCTCACTCATTGTTGAGGTTTTTGGTTTTTTTTTGGGTTTTTTTGACTCAAGTTTTATAGTATCTGCGAGCCCCATCTTTATTTATGTCAATTTCTCAGCTGGGGATTCCTGAACAATGCGAAGAATTACACTTGGACTCCAAACCCACATGTGGTACTAACTTGGAGTCTGCCATGGGTGCAGCCAAATGGTCATAGCTCACTTAATGCAGCCACCTTGAGTTCACATGTACCACCTTGAAATTATAGCAGGCCTCATTTTTGGGTCCCTATTAAATCCGAGACTCCAGTGCTTTTAGGTGGAAGTAGGGTGGGGGTGGACTGTCTCTAGGCCTCCTGTAGAGGCAGCTCAAATGCTTCTGGCTCTGGCTTTCAGTTTCTTTTCTATTTCTAGTCCTGAGGATTTTCCTTTCTATTTTGCCATTTACTCTAGGTATTGACTTGCTTTATTGATATATCAAGTATTTCTAGGGGGTTTATCAAGAGAAATCCTATGTTAGTTTAAGTAGCTATATTGCCAGAACAAAAGACCTAAATGAATTCATTAAATGTTGAATTAAATTTTCTATTATATTCAGATAAACTTACATATTTTTAAATCTGTTGGCCTATACATTTTGGAAATATACAATACTGTATTATTGAGTTTGTGAATTGCTCTTTTTTGGTGCTAAAGATACAGATGGCTTTTTAACAATACTGAATGGAGTCAAAATTAATTTTTCACAATTTTAACTTCTTTGATAAATTATTTCATTGAGTACCACAAAGCCAGAGTTAGACATATTTGATTTACATGTTTACACCTTGCTTATAATTTCCCATCCTATAAAATTAACTGTCTGGATAACTAAAACATGAACACATAATTTGATATTTGTATTTTAAAAGTTTTATTAATCTTATTTACTTTATGCCTTACTAAGTATACCAATAGACACAAATGTTAATGGTCAGAGATGAAAAAATTCACAGGCAGACAATTTATCAGCCTAATATTTTTTAAAATCCATACCAAAAAGGAGAATTATAGCCAGAAAGGAGAAACTATAGACAGCAAACACTCTTTCACCAAGAAGGATTTCTTGGCTGAGTAACAGAAGATGCTGAGTAGAACAATGATGATGTTAGAAATAACTTTAGAGACAAGTTACTGTGGGTATATACCTATACAAGAGTAAACAAACCAAGCTTAAAAATGTAATAGAAGTGGTAGGCTGTACTAGAATGTGTAATTAACAAGAAAGAAATCCACAAATAAAATAAGTGGTGATTTCACCACTTCATTTTTAAGGCAGTAATTTTTTTTTTTAGTAATGATGTTTTTACATAGCTTAAGAGGCTATTTCAACAGAAAACAACAATTCTGATTAAACACATTTTTTTTCTGCAATACACTGGTTTTGAATTTATTATGTGAATACACTAAATTACTTCATATAGTAATTATTTTCTACAGCAGTTTTACAGAGTTGTAGAAAACCTCAAGGTCAACTGAGACATTTTTAAAAGCTACTTATATGTTATCCTTTAGAAATACTTCTTAGTTGAAAAAAAATCAGTACCAGGTTTTCAGAGCCAATTAGCTTCACCAAACAATTAGTAATTAACTGTGCAAAACATGCATTAACCATGTCTACATATGAGAAATCAAGTATCTGAAGGCAGTATAGCAGCTTTTGCTACAGAAACTTACCGATGCCACATAAAACACTTCAAGCACAGGACTGAAGGATAATCAATATTGCCAGAGGCTTCTCAAATTAGAATAAATTGACATTTTTTGGTGTCAAATTCAGAAAGGTAAGTTAACAGTGACAACACAAACAGAATCATTTGCTGCATCCAGGACAACTTAATAAGGCATGAAACCAAGGCATATAAAGAGAGAGAGCCATCAGCTCTGTACCTGGTGCTGGCGATACTCGGGGACTCTGCTCCAAGCCTACATCTTTCTAGCTGACTGGCAACAATCTGCCTTTCCACTTCCAGTTCTCGGGTGAGTCGTTGAAACTGAAGCTCCTGTGATTCAAGGAAATAAAAGGCATATAAGGCGCCAAACAGATATGTGAATTAAATGAGTGTCACAGGAAACACATAGCACTGTATACTGTGTGGCTTTGTGAAATTAAGAGTTTTTGATGGAATTGTGGGCCTAGATCACATACTGATTTGTACCTGTTTCAAACTTAAAGGCACTAGAATATTAGCCTCTGTTAGGAATGGGAAACATGTGGATATTTATCTGCTGTTTTGTTTTTACATTTTTTTCAAGGTTTATTTATTTTAAGAGAGAGTAAATGGGGGAGGGTCAGAGAGAGACAGAATCCCAAGCAGGCTTGGTGCTGTCAGCACAGAGCACGACTCAGGACTTGTGCTCACGACTCACGAATTGTGAGATCATGACCTGGGCTGAAATCCAGTCAGATGTTTGATGACCTAGCCACCAGATGTCCCTGGTTTGTGTGTTCTTTTGATTGAGGTTTACAAGCAGTATTTCTGTTACAGTGCTATGTTAAACGTAAGGTCTGCAGCGTCCTTACTTGATGTGTCTACAGCAGGTGCCCGCCAACCAATGTTAGTCTTTAGCCTCAAGAGCAATTTATATATCCTTCATCCTATATTGAAAAAAATGTAAACTCCCATGATGAGACTCACTTTATCATGTTTGATACAGAGCCTTTTAATTGTTAGGGGGAAAAAAATCCTACAGAAAAAATCTTGCTATATTTATCTGCAATATAAGAAAGAAAATTTTTCTATTGTTACAATTATTTCATGTGTCACTGTGTGAAGGCAGAAAAAAAATGAAGCCTGAGCCATAATATGGAATGTAAAATTGTATTTAAAAGTTGGAAAGACTATCTAAAGATATTATATTATTCATTCTATGTTGCATTATGAAGGCAAGGAAGTTCTATCATAGGAGAAAATGCTTTAATTTCATTTGTGCTTATCTCATTGGTACCTTGACAAGATTTTAATAAGCAGGAAGCATGCTATAAAACATCTATAGATCAAATCAAGTATACTCCAAAGGCTCTACGCTACAAATAACATCTCCAATAACACCTCAAGCTCCCCTGTGCCATATTATCTCCTCACAAGTCTACTCAAAGCAAATGCTGAACTCAAAGCAGTTTAACTGGGCAATGACTGCTAGTTCAGCACGCCAGGCATAGCAACCACAAGCCTAGAAATTAATCAGAAGTAAAATTACCTTAAATATTATTAATGACAATATACACATATTCATTTGCCATGCAAAATTTTAAAACAATTTAACTGAAAAAATGTATTAGTGCTCTGTGGAATCAGGCAAACATGCTATTACTTCACAGCCCTGGCTTTGTAAAAACTCTACAACTACTCTTATGGTAATTTTTAAAAATACAGTCCCTGAACTCTTTATTGCTTTCTGATGTGGAGAATATTTTTGTAATGAGCCCAGTTGGTGTGGATATATAAAGCAGGGCCTGAATGAATAATCGTTGGCTCAGTAATGATATACAACATGATCAAAGTGAGAAGTTGCCCTACCTCGGCTCAACATTTCCTAGACCTCTGTTTAGCAACAAAAGGCCTGATACATAGTAACTGTAACACATTCAGTATCAAGCTAAGATAATTGATCTTAAGGACAAACAGTATCATACTTATTTCACACTTGGTTTTTCTTTGCCTTTAAACAGCACATTCCTTGTGACACACTTCCATCCTTTCAATTATTTTACTCAGTTGTTTATTATACACCTCTTATCCCAGAAGACTGGTTGCTTACATCAAGCTGGGCCAGAAAGGACCATCTGTGAATACAAAAACAGTCCCAGAGCCACCACATTAACTTTATGTTCTGAGTTCAGTGGCTACTGGGGATGGAGGAAAGCAGTGTTTTCTTCATTTGGGGACAGCCAAAAGTTACCAGGGTAGGCCTGAAATATGTTTCAAATTAGAACATAAAAAAAAAAAATCTTCATTCATACAAGAAAATTCCAATTCAGTGGATTTTTATCATGTTTGAGGTTGCCTATGACTTTTTGAGCATTCTTCCAAGGAAACGGTTGGGATATTTCTCACATGAAGGCAGAAGTTGGAAGTTACTGTCCCATAATTCCTTCCTTCAGAAGCAGAGATATGGTGACTCTGACTCTGCCAAGATGATGTCAGACTGTGTGTGACTCAAGGTGCTGAAACTAAGACTTTATGTTTATGTTTAAAAAATGTTTATTTATATATTTTTGAAAGAGAGAGAAAGAGAGAGAATGAATCCCAAGCAGGCTCTATGCTGTCAGCATGTAGCCTGATGCAGGGCTCAATCTCATGAACCATGAGATCATGTCCTGAGGTGAAATCAAGAGTGGACACTCAACCAACAGAGCCACTCAGGTGCCCCTGAAACTAAGACTTTGACTCAGAAAACACAAAGCTTATTTTTTCTTTCACCTTCTTGCTGCAATCTCTGCAATAGGTGTCAAGGTTAAGCTCCTAATATAGAAATGACCTCCACAAAAACTGCTATGTTTATGCCAGGGGGCAATGTTGGTTGGGTTTTTAAACCAATTTGTGGCAAGATCGAGACACTGTTTCTGGAAGTTAAATCTCAAGGCTTGTTCTCCAGCCCTAGCAACACATGTGGGAATCACAGATACTCGCTTAATTTAAATGCCTTTTTCTGCATAATTAGCCATGTGAGTCTGTTTCTTGCAACTAGAAATCTTGACTGAAGCACCTACAGAAACCATTTACAGTAGTCAAGTCGCTAGATGAACCTATGTACGCATGAAGTAGCTACATTTTTCATTTAAGAGTTGGGTAATTCCTTCAACCTTCACACAGACTGAGTAATGTCCACATTATATCCCTACTGGCCACAGACCTATATATTGAACATCACCAGCTACCTTTATCAAAACCATTCTGCTCAATATTTGCTCACACTTCTCATTAGCAGGATGTCATTAAAGCCCTGAAAGCAGACTATCAGAAAGCTATAAAACATGAAATCTGTAGAGGTTACCTAATACCTGTGAATATTTACAAGTAAAAACATATCCCTTGTTGCAAAAGTATTCATATTACCCCTACAGAATATAAATCGAACACCCATAAGGGACTGCCACCAAGATGGGTGAGCAGGATATAAATATTTGACAATTCTGTCTCTACCAGCTTCTTAGACTGCCTGGTGAGGAAGCTAGTATTACACTGTCATATAAAAACACACCTAATCATTCCTAAAATAATACTCATTAAAATAATTATACAGAGATACCACCTATAAATTAAAACTTTTATATTTTATCCTCTACACTGATATTGTGAAGGCTAACACTTAAATCAGTATCTAAAACTGATCAACCGAATTATAAGGGGACCCTATATTTGCTCTCCTTTGAGAAGACAAGGAAAATAATGTTAAAAGCTTTTGCCAATGATTTAGCATATGACAATTTCCTCTTAAATTCTGGCAAACAAGACCATAAACAAACTTAGAAAGTCAAGGCTACTAATATGCTATAAAATGGACTCTACGTGTGTTTAAAAGCTTTTCTTTATGTTTACCTCCTCTCTCTCAGGTAAATACACCGATAAATATTTTCTGAGACTGAGCCAAGGGAATAGAAGAAAACAAACTTCACTTTCATGCTTTATATGGTGGACAGAGCTGGGGAGGGTGTCTAAGGAAGGACTTGCTGGCCCAGCCTTCAGCCACTGCAGGGGCACCTCAGCTGCAGAGAACCTCCTTGCCCCAGGGCATGCCCTCCTGGGCAGGTTGCAGCCAACCAGTGATTGAGGTGGGAGCATACAGGTGGAGCCCAGATTTGCTCCAGAGCTCCCCATGGGCTGGGCCAGCCTGCTAAGTATTTGAACCTTCCCTCTGCCCCATAAGTGTTAATCTGTGATAGATATTCCACGCCCAAAACTCCAACTCAGTGAGAACCTAACATAAGACAGTATTGTTTTTTGGCCTCCTTTTATATAAAGATAGAAATTTTCTCTGTCACTCTTAATTTTTAAATACCACGAGACACTTTGAATGTATAAGAAAAGTACAGACAATAACACAGTGAATTTTTGGAGAACTTGACCCAGCTGTAGCGAATCTTAATGTTTTACTACATTTGCTTCAGGTTTTTTGAGAAATAAAATATTACGATACATTGAAATCCTGGTTTCGTTCTCATGGATCCTTTTTCTCTCCTTCCCTTCCTCCCTCTTCAGAATTTGATGTTTAATAGTCATGTGAATATTTTATATTATTACTACTTCATCTTCACAGATCCATAAATGATACATGGTATTACCCTGCATGTTCACACAGCTTACATCCGTGGGATACTCTGCAGACTTTGAGATTTGTCAGTAGCAGTACACAGATCTCAATTAGTATTCAATTGCACAGCTATAGTGCAATATATTTATATGTTCTCATCATGATGAAACCTTAGATTGTTTTCAATTGTGTGCAATTATAAGGATGCTGCAAAACAAGCACCCTTGTATATAAACCATCTTGTGCACATGTGTTTGACTTCTCCAGAGTAGAGACCTAGAAGTGGACTTGCTAGGCTGAAGGTTATGCACATCTTTAACTTTACTGGATAATGACTGTCAAATCACTTTCCCAACTAGTTGTACCAACTTTTATTCCAGTCAGCAGTGTACGAGAATTTCAGTTTCTCCATGTTCTCCCGGACATTAGTTTGCATTTGGGGGCTTAAACCCCCCTCCCTTTTAGGTAATCTGATAAATATGGGTAGCTGCCTTGCATTTGTTTTACTTTGTATTTCTCCCAACAACCAACATCTTTTCATATGTTTATTGGCCATTCAGATTTTGGAAAATCATAGGTATCATGGATTCTCAGGGGGAGAATTTTCCCTACTTCTGGTACCCACATGCTTGTCCTCTTGTGTGGGACAGGTTTCTTACTACCCTTCTACTAAGGTAGTTTTGTCAAGTTGTAGCTTTGGGCAAGGGATTTTCCATTAAACTCTCCACTTTATCTGGCTTGTAGCACATAGCTGTCAAATGGCATGCTCAAGATTACGTAGGTTTGGCAGCAAGTACCTTTAAGGTGAAAGCCAGCATTACTTACTGCTTATTTAGCTTAAGATTCCGACTTTGATTTCAGGTTCGCTTTCTGTGAATTCTTTAATTTCCTTCCAGCTTAGCCCTGCTTTTATAAAAAACAATGTAAATATTTTACTCAGCTTATTTAGTTTCCTTCAGGGAAAAGACTGGTTAGGGTATGTCAGGAATGAAGAATCTTAACAGATTTTTCATATTTTCTCTTAATTTCTCTGAGTTTTATTCAGGGGAAACTTCTTAGTATTACTTTCAATTCACTATTTCTCTATGTGCCCTGTTAAGGGCTTATCTCATCTATTTTAATGACAATATTTTCTATTTCTGAGACTTCTAGTTGGTTCTTTATCATACCCACAGCTGCTCACTGTGAGTGAAATCTTCCTCCCGTCTTATTTAGGTTTACCTTTCTTTACCTAAACTCCCAGGCACCTTGGTCCTAAATGAGGCCTTAAATTGGTGATTCAGTGTTCCTTTCAGACAGACACACTGCAGATCCTGCACATGTGGTCCTGAGTCTATTGTCCACTTCCTCTGGTTTCCAGAAGCCCCAGGAAGCCTTCAGCGTTAGGTACTTCCATTCTCATCTCCTTTAATAAGCAGGAAGAGCTCCACCTTAGCTTCAAGGACTCTGGTGTTGGCACTGAAAACAGGTCATACTTATTTTCCTGTGGCCTTAGTTATTCTGCCCCCTTTACTGCTTCAGGAGTCCTACATTAGTTACTACTGCTGGGGTGATGACAGGAGCGCTGGGCATCGCGGCAGGCCACCAGCCACGATGCCCGCAACTCCCCGTCCCCACACTCCACTAATCTTCACTCTCTTCCAGGCTTAGTGGAGGCAGTGGCCCCTTCCTGTCCATCGCTAGCCTCTCCATGCCCGCTGGCCTCTTCCAGGATTTTGCTTCTTTTTCCTGACTCTGCAGTTTCCTCTCAGTTTAATGTTCAAATCCTTCTCATCAGAAAGCACCTTCTCAGTCTCAGGACTCCTCAATCTCTGTTTCCTTCCCCTTCAATCTATACTACGTTTTGGTAAATATTTTTCTCTAAGTTGACCTTTTTAAAACACAGCCATCTCAGATAATAAAATAATTAAAATCTTGGCTTCTAATGCTTTTTACACTTTTCCTAATAATAAAGTACACAGTAATTATTAAAGATGTGCAACTGTGTACTAAAAATCATTTCACATCAGCAGAACGTGTGTAACACGCCAGGAGTCAACACGCCCTCCACACCTGTAAATCTCAGAGGCAAGTACTGCGTACTGGTTATATTGAACAAAAAAACTGATAACATGGTTATTATGTGATGCAGTCAGTGGTTAAGCAAGAAAGCATTTTTATTTCAATCAGTTTTGCTTAAATATATTCCCCTAAAATTTACTTTCCTGCCTTAGTATGCTGAAAGAGCTTTATATCACTGAGACCAATTATCACCAAATAATAATATGTTAAAATTTTAAAGTACAGGTTTGTGCTGGATATGTCCTGCTTTCAGGATATACATATTATTGCAATTTTTTTTTCTTTCTCATGTTCAAAATGTGAGCAATTTATGGTCACGATCATGTCCTTGGGGATCTTGAGCCAGACTTAGGGACCAATTTTAAAAGTGATTATTTAAGAGCAAATAAGAAATCCTCAAAAACATTCTAAACAGCATTCTTTAATCTAGGCTGGTACTAAACCAAAGCAGCCATATTTTCAAATGGTTCTTGAATTCCTCAGCCTCAAAATAACCAGTCAGTAAAGTAGAGGACATTAAATGTCCTGATTTGCTATCATAGTTTAATAACTGACAGGGGCACCTGGGTGCCTCAGTTAATTGAGCATCAACTCTTGGTTTCCACTCAGGCCATGATGTCAGTTTGTGAGACCAAGCCCTAAGTCGGGCTCCAGTGGAGCCTGCTTGGTATTCTCTCTCTCTTACTTTCTTTCTGCCTCTCCCCAATTCGTGGGTGTTGTGCTCACACACTCTCTCAAAATAAACAAACATTAAAAAAAATCTTACAAATTATTATAGGGTCGACTTGGCAATCCCTAAACCATCCATAATTAATTCTAGAAGTGCTAGGTATATTGTGGCCATCTCCTCTGTATTGGCTAGTTCCCTTTGTTAAAAGGAAATTAAAAATTAACAAGTCTTAAACAACGAACACTGCCTTTCTCAAACTGTGTTCTGAGAACCTCAGTGTCCCACAAAATATGCCCTGAAAGAAAGGGGTTCCAGGTCAACTAGATTTGGGATCAAATTGTAGGGATTCATGGTAACACTAGCATTTTAAAAGTTCTAAGACAACTAGTGACAGGAAATCAGCTTACCTTTGTATAACCTAGCAATTCTTTGATTTACTGAGACTAAGCACACTTTTTCAAGGAACAACTATTAACATCTCAAGAAACAATACAGTCTAATAAAACACAACTTAGGCAATATTGAAACATGAAGCTCATTTATTGTGTTTAGGGATGGTGTAAGCAAGGGGTATTATCCTGTATTCTACACTAGAAATATATACTGGAAAACAATATTTTAATTACTTTTGTCCAGACAGAATATTTACAAAAGGCAAGAAACCACAAAGGGTTCACCCTCAAATGGAAACCCCTGACCCCCGTCGCACTCTGAAGGCAGGAAGGGTACACATGATCAGGGCACCGCCGCTGGGCTAGCCTAGCCACCCTGCACTATGCCCACTGCTTCTTGCATTTCAATCTTAAGATAAAAGAAAAATACAAGACACAATTACCAGCCTGACTTTTTGTTATACTGACATTCCAAGAAGGATGAGCCACGTTAAGATCTTATTGTTTTTTCCTCCTACCAAACCACATAGGATTACACCACCTTCTAGCTTTGATCTCTTAGCCTTCAGTTTTAATGAAGCAGAGACCAAAGAGCAGAAGTTTACCAGATGCTCTAAATTTTTATTGTAAAGCCCAGGCTCTCATCTGTAACTCTGTCACCAAAGCTCCTTTATTAGAAATCAAAATAAAGGGAGAGAGGTATACATTATAACATACGAGGAAAGCTTTTTGCCTAAAACCAGGTGCAGATGAGAACATCAAGGTAAATAGGTCAAAGTCCAAGCATTTTTTATAGTACCACTGATTGCCTTTAAAAAAACTGTCTCTTTAATGGTAACTCATTGCCAGTGGTTCTTCAGTCTCCTACCTGGCAATCTGACCATCACACAGGTCCATACACACCTGTGATATACAAATTATCTCTAATCAGATTCAATGTCTGGCTAAGTGGCTGTACCTGCATATGCATCCTCCATGCTGCTACACACCCCTTCCTCCTGTGTTCCTATTTTTCCACTGCCGTGGTTTTCCAAGCGCATGCTATGAATCAGCAGCATTAGCGTCAACACTACCTGGAAACTTCCTTGAATCAGAAGGGGGTGGGGTCCAGCCACCTGTGCTAGAACAAGTCCTCCAGGAGATTCTCCTGCATGCAGAAGTTCAAGGACTAGCGTGCTAATGAAGCCACCCTTCCCTCTCACCCAGGCTCAAACCACAAGTGTTTTCTCCATATTCCTCCTTTCTCTTACTCCCCATACTTCTCATGGCAAATGTTTTCCCAAATCTGGTTATTCTCACTCTCTAACAGAGGCTGAATCTATTCCCTTCTTCACCATTCCTGCCATTTCCCCTAATTCAGGCTCACATTAACTTTGGACTACTGCAGTGACCCGTCTCTCAGTCTTCTCCCCACCATGGCGGTCAGGGACCTTGCCTCTGCTTTCTCATTTCTTCCAGTCATGTCTATAGAAGCCACAATTCTAGTCAGTAACCTCTATTCTATACTGACGGCTATCTGGGCTGCAGGCTCTCTGCTAAGTGCTTTTATTTTTTATTATTATTTTTTATTTTTATTATTTTTTTTACTTTATAAAGTTTCATATTTTTAACATATGCAATTATTTTCCATCCTTTACAATACAGTAGTTGCAATGACACTCAAAACAGAAAAGCGAAGTAAAAAATCAAAACACCAACTTCTGTTTCATGTAATTAGACTTATACAGAAATTAGAAGGTTAAGTAACAACTAGTTAATCACCTAATTTCACAGCTATCTGAAGTGGCAATCGTTATATAGCA
>NC_043702.1:70293925-70348962 GCF_006229205.1 Suricata suricatta
AAGTCTAATTACATGAAACAGAAGTTGGTGTTTTGATTTTTTACTTCGCTTTTCTGTTTGGAGTGTCATTGTAACTACTGTCGTGTAAATGATGGAAAATAATTGCATATGTTAAAAAAATATGAAACTTTATAAAGTAAAAAAAATTTAAATTAAAAAAATGAAATAAAATAAAATAAAATAAAAATCACTGTGCACCATACCCTTCCCACCCCTTCCATAACAGAACTTACAAAGTCAGCTCAGCTGTATTTTAAGACCCAAGGTAGTGTATCTCCCCCAATACATTTTCATGGTTTTCTGTCAGTCTTCAGGCACCTAAACCGAACTATTTATGGTTTTCTATACACGCCACCCAAAGCTTTTTCTCATGCTGTTCCATCCACCTGAAACATAACCTTCTCATGAACACCTACAGTCCTTTATCTAGCCCTTGGGCAAAGAGCTTGGCCCATTACATGTATGCAATCCTACGCTGGACTCTATTTTTTTAATATCAGCATCCTTCTAGCTCTTTGCAAAAGCAAAACAATAAAACACTGCTAATTCATTCAGGGTTAATTTTATATAGCATATTTTCTTTGTATGTTATGATTGCATAGATTTTTAAGCCAACTGATTCCTGAGTATTTGTACAAGAGAAACACATAATTTATTATGGCTGACCCCTTTTAAGGGTCTTAAAGCAATTCAGAAGTAATAATGATCATACCCTTAAAATGCAGGCAATCAATAGTGCAAAATAATGTTCTACTTTTATTTAAAATCAAAGGGAAATGTGGAGGCAAGACCTAGGATTGGAATCTGGGTTTCCCACAATTTTGTTGAGTGGTCTTTAAACAAATGAGTTCTATCAAGAATTTCCTATTATTCATGATGATATGGACAAAATAAAGTGTTATTTATTTAAATGCTTTATTTATTTTTGAGAGAGAGAGAGATAGACAGACAGACAGCGTGAGCAGGGGAGGGTAAGAGAGACGGAGACACAGAATCCAAAGACAGGCTCTAGTCTCTGAGCTAGCTGTCAGCCTGACCCAGGGCTCGAACCCACGAACTGTGAGATTATGACCTGAGCTCAAGCCGGATGCTTAACTGACTGAGCCACCCCGGCGCCCCTAAAGTTTTATTTTCTAAAACAACATGTGCATAATTTCAGTGACACAGTGGTTTATTGCCACTAATACACCTTACCCCATGCCACTGCTTACCTTTCCCCCACCCCAATTACTTACACCTTATTTTGAGACAAAGAAAGTGGGGGAAGGGCAGAGAGCGAGAGAATTCCAAGCAGGCTCCTCACTGTCAGCACAGGGCCCAATGTGGGGTTGGAACTCACAAACCATGAGATCATGACCAGAGCTGAAGTCGGCCACTTAACCCACTGGACCACCCAGGTGCCCCCACTTACACCTGTTCTCACCTGCTGAATTCTCTGATCTCTCAGGCTTCATACCCTGCCTCTGAGAAAACAAGGAGTTTCCCAGCGGAGACATGCCATTTTTGAAATTCTGCCCACCAAGCTACTGACCTTTTAAGTTGTTGAACTAGCAATGCCTCCTGTTATTTTCATTTACTTTCTCCTCTAAAAAACTGAATACATATGTGTGTATGTGTAAACAAATAATTCTAGTTGTCCTCTATTAGTTGAGGTTTTACTAATGCTTAAAACTACATACACTTGGAAAAGTCCTAGTAGTAAAGTAAATATGGAGGAAGGGCTACAACATAGAAATGGTTACTTGAGCCATGTCAGTTGCATGTGTCAATAACTGTTGCTGTCATTCTTCTAACAAGGTAATTCTTTGGTAGAATTAATGTCAAAAACACAAGGAAGTTTTCTTCAATATATAATACCTTGAAAATTTTATAACCTATTACTTTAAAATTCATTAACAAATTATGAAAAATAATGACAACATTAACAATTTATCTGGTTTTCTAGTATATAAATATTTCAAAATTAGTAAGATCAATGATGCATGTCATGTAATGTAAGACGCTTATTTGAGTTAATTGACTGTACAGGAGATGATGATAATGTAAATAATGATTTGCTAAAATGGAAAAGTGGGAAGAATAAATGACCTATCTTCCAGTTCCTCTATGTGGAATAACAGTTTCTGCAGCATAGCATAGACCATACACATGGTAGGAGAAACAAAAATCAAGCCTAAATGTAATCTCCCTTTCTTCAGTAGGTCAAATAAATAGCACCAGGGAATAGGACTAATTCAATAAATGATTAATTTAAGATTTTGTTAGTAACTTAATGAAATGTAATGGGGAAAGAAAACAAATACAAACTAACACAGGTAGATCTTTTCTTATGATGATCCTTTTTAAATTATTAAACTTAGTTTATTGTTGTTCTGTTATAGCCACAGTGTGTGTGGAATTAGAATGTACATTTATTAGTTGAGACCTAGCCAATTAAATGGTTCCTTGTAAAGGCTCGTTACCTGGCTCAAGAGGTATAAAAGGTGTTCAACTTTTTTTTGTCTTTTGAACTTCTTAATTTTAAATGTTATCTGTATGGCTCCACTATCTTTCCTTTCTAAACCTTCAGAAATTGTCCTGGGATTCTTGAGAAATAAGGTTAAGAAAATCAACATATTGTTGATAACTACAGGATGTATCTAACCTACAAAGAGCACTAAAGCCTGAGGACAGAACTGGGGCATGTCTATCAACAGGCTGAGCCCAACTTCAGTATGTCTGCACCCAAACTCCTGCCCATTGCAGTCTTGCATCCACTGTGTGCCACTCTGTGTTGTTCCATTGTGTTTCTCCTTCTCTGCCTCTCCTGCTTTCTCCTCTGACATCCTGCTTCTTCCACCCGTTAGCCATCTATAAAAGCAATTTTTGTTTGGTCATTGTTACCCTTATTTAGTTGTATCTCCTCTACTTATCTAAAAAAGCAGACCAGTAATATGCTGTTGCTTTTTACTTGTGTGGTCTATATGATTCTTGTTAGAAAAAAAGGAAAAACAAAAGACAAAAAAGGAACATTTTTTAGAAAAACAAAAGTGTCAGGCTTGAACATGCTATTTTTATTGTCCAGATTAAAATATCTGAAAGAACCTTTAATTTTTAAAATATTTTTAAGTAGACTCCATGCCCAATGTGGGGCTTGAACTCATGACCTCAAGATCAAGAGCCACACACTCTACCCAGTGGGCCAGCCAGGTGCAGAATTCTTTTTGTCTTACATAGTATATATATATCCATCAAGAAATATATCTGCTTATGTTTAGAACAGGTACCATGATATTAAATGTCTTACTTCCTTATTTTGTGCTAAATCATAACACTGATAATAATAGTAGGCACTGATGAATGAATTCCAACTGTGGGTCAGTCACTCTACATATATTTTCTCTAATCCATACAAAAGTACAGGCCATGGAGCTGAGCAATCATAGGGTGGGAGAAGAAAAATGACTTGCTCAAGGTCATGTAATTAGTAAGTGAAGATCTAGGAATGGAATTCTAAATTCTTGCTCCTGCCATTACAGGAAGCTGAACACATTGAAGTTGTTTCATTTTCTATTCCTAAAGGTTATATTTAGAACTGTAATAGATTTTACTGCTTCAAAAATTTCTTCCCAAATCAAATAAAGCCCTGGAATGTAATAAGAATTAAGGAGCCAGATGCTGGTATATATGGGAACTTACTAATTATGACAAAGGTAGAATTTCATTCAATGAGAAAAGAACGCCTGGTATAATCACAGAAAACGAAGCTAGATTAGTATCTCAAACCACACACACACGTTTTATAATCAAGGTAGAAAAAAACCCCCAAAATATAAAAAGATGAACTAAGAGAATATTTTTATAACCTTAGGATGACAGAGACATCAAAAAGATCAGAAACCCTGAAATTGTAAGGGATAAGACAGCTATTTTTAACTACATAACAGTAGTATGATCTACCAAAAGGTCATGCAAAGTCAAATGACCAGAAAAGTGAAATAAATTTGTGACATAACATTTAAAATCTCATATCAAATTTTACAAAAATGTAGTAAAAACAGGCAAAGAGTATCAAACAAGTGAAGAAATGCAAGAAGTAAACGTAGAAATGTATGAAGTAATAGAAATCTATGATGAAATGTAAATGTTAATTTAAAAAATCAGAAAAAATTGCTCAATTTCATTTTTAAGGGGAAAGAAAATCAAGTAACAATGAGATTCCATTTGCATCATATTAGCAAACATTTTAACAGTGGTAACATCCAGGCGGGGGGGGGGAGCCAGGAAAAAAGGCACATTCTATTCATGTTAGTGTGATTTGTTGTAACCCTTTTGGAAAACTACCTGATTTAACACTTATTAAAATTAAATACATCACCCCCCAAATAATTCAGTGAGGAAATGGGCAAAAGACATGAATAGACACTTCTCCAAAGATGACATCCAAATGGCCAACTGACACATGAAAAGATGTTCAACATCACTCATCATCAGGGAAATAGAAATCAAAACCACAATGAGATACCACCTTACACCTGTTAGAATGGCTAACATTAACAACTCAGGCAACAACAGATGTTGGTGAGGATGTGGAGAAAGAGGAACTCTTCAGAACTTCTGGTGGGAACGCAAACTGGTGCAGCCATTCTGGAATACAGTATGGAGGTTCCTTAGAACATTAAAAACAGAACTACCCTACAACCCAGAAATTGCACTACTAGGTATTTATCCAAGGGATACAGGTATGCTGTTTCAGAGGGACACATGCACCCCAATGTTTATAGCAGCACTATCAACAATATCCAAAGTATGGAAAGATCCCAAATGCCAATCGATGGATGAATGGATAAAGAAGATGTGGTGTGTGTGTGTGTGTGTGTGTGTGTATCATATATATGTATGTATATGTATATATTATTACTCAGCAATCAAAAAGCAATCAAAAAGATGAAATCTTGCCATTTGCAACTACATGGATGGAAATAGAAGGTATTATGCTAAAGGAAACTAGTCAGTGAAAGACAAATATCATATGACTTCACTCATATGAGGACTTTAAGATACAAAACAGATGAACAGAAGGGAAGGGAAGCAAAAATAATATAAAAACAGGGAGGGAGACAAGACATAAGAGACAATTAAATATGGAGAACAAACAGAGGGTTGCTGGAGGGGTTGTGGGAGGGGAGATGGACTAAATGGGTAATGAGCATTAAGGTATCTACTCCTGAAACCACTGTTGAACTATATGCTAACTAACTTGGATATAAATTAGAAAATAAATTTAAAAAATATTCCCTATGACCTCAAATTTCACTTTTGGATATCTATTCTACAGAAATAAAAGCAACCATATATATGAAATATTAAGTGCAGCACTGTTAGAAAGAACTTGTATGTTGATCTACATGACAATATTTTAACAAACTATGGCATCCCCACAAATAACTACTATGTAGTTATTAAAAAGAATAAGCTGAACCTTTATTTGCTGCCTCAGAATGGCTATATATGATTAAGTGAAAAAGCCATTTGGAGAGCTGAGTAAAACACAATAAAACAATAAGATAAACCCTCTATGAGTTTGTCTGAGCATGGAGAAAACAGTGATAGAAATGTAGGTCAGTAAGACTGGTTACTTTAGGCAGGTAGTATTGAGAAAGGGACTGAGATACTGTATACATTTTAATCTCATTTCTTTATATTGTTTCACTTTTTACAACTAGCCTATGACTTCTTTAATTAAAATCTAATTAACAAAATTAAAGAAAAGAGTAAGAGGGCGAAAGAAATGAAGTATTATTTGAATACTACTAGGACAGATCCTGCTTAAGGAACAATCCAATTCTTGGAAAATGGTATTCTGATTGAGAGGAGAACAGGTATTTCTGCTTTTCTGAAGTGATTAAAGTAGTCTAAGGAGCTTAATGATAGTCCAATGACCTGCAGAGGCCCCTAACCATGAAGAACAAGACTTACCAGCTTGCACAGTATGCAGCACTGGGAAGGGTGTGGAGGAAAGGTGCTTTGAGAATGTGCATTGGTGCAAATTCTTGGAGGGCAATTTAATAAGAATAAACAATGTGCCTACCCATTAGCCCACCAGTTCAAAGGCTGAGACTCTGGATACACTTTGGAAGGTACACAAAACTGACAACAATCCAACATTCATCAACAAGGGACTGATTCAACACATTACATACAACTATGTAATAGGACCGCATGTAGTCACTACAGAGCATTGAAGTAAATCCACATGCATTAATGTGGAATCATTTCCAAGAAAGATTACTCAGGAAAGCAGAGCCAGGCAGTTCTTTTTAAAATCAAGTGGAGTATGCAAAAATTTTTTTCTTGACATATACCCAAGAACCTTAATTTTGAGGAAAGTTTTAATGGTTTGAGAAAGAGAATTCTCCATTTATAGGATGTCTTACTTTTATACTCTTTATAAATATATATATTTATACATGTGCTTCATATACTTACTATATATACTCATTTTGTAATTGTATACATTTTTGATGAATAATTTTAGCTTGCACTTTCATTTGCTGTTAATTTTACATATGCAATAGAATATCAGATGGTAAATTTTTATGTGATAATCTAAAAATATTCGTTCAAAAGGATAGTCATTTTATTATATTATATAATATATATATAATTGATAGGCATCCTAAGTCAAAATGTTTTATTTAAGTAATAGCTGATTGTTTATTTTTATTGTGATAAAACATACATAATGTAAAAATTTACCATTTTAACAATTTTTGAGTGTGCAGTTCAGTGGCATTAAGTACATTCACAAGGCAGCTCCGCCATCATCCCATCCAGATCCTGAACTTCATCTTCCCAAACTGAAACTGTGCCCATTGAATAATAATTCCTCGTTCTTCCCTTCAACCAGCCCCTGACAACCAGCACTTTATTTTCTGTCTTTATGAATTTGAGCACTGTAGGTATTTCACATATGTGGAATGGTATAATATTTGTTCTTTTGTGACTGGCTCATTTAACACAATGTTTTCAAAGTTCGTCTATGTTGTGGCAGGTCAGAATTTCCTTTCTATTTAAGGCTGAATAATGTTCTATCATATGTATATATGCCACCTTTTGTTTACACATACATCTGTTGATCGACATGTGGATTGCTTTTATATAGTTTTAAAAACCCAAAATTCTATATAAAATTTAGGCCAAATTCTGCAACCAAAATATCTTGAAATTTACATTTCTTTTTGTTCTTCTACTAGCTTCTCTGTCAAGATTCTACTAATCTCCACAGAATTCAGTAGTGAAAGTCTTTATCTACAAGTATTATGGCCTTTCTGTAATTTAAAAGACTCACTTGGTTAAAGATTCATTCATTCATATTCATTCATTCGAGTGCCTACTATGTGCCAGGCACTGCGATGGGCAGAAAGGAAGTGGGAAGAAGAAGGAAGGAGAGAGGCAGAGAGAATATGAGTGCATGAACTTCACAACTGACCCCACCAGGAGGTCTGAGTGGGGGTCACAGGAGCAGAACAGACAAGATCTGACATGAAGTTTCTCTTCATGACAGTGAGAAACTGGATTAAAACATTCAAACTGAATGTAAAAATAAACCTGCACTTTAAGATGCCAAATAAAATTAAGTACCTAGAGAGCTAGTGAACAAGAAAAGCTGTGTGGTGCTGAGGAGACCAGGTGGTCTGGCCTCCACTTCCTGGTTGCCTGGTACAAGAAGGCAACCACCATCTGCCTCACGAGCTGCTGGGACCATCGAAAGACCTAAGGGGTGTGGAAGCCTTAATGAATTTTCATGGTCGATAAAAAACTTCTAATTGCAGATTTTGGTTCTAAAATCCTAGGGCAGGAGTTGGCCAATGTTTTCTATAAAGAGCCAGACACTAATATTTAGGATTTGTGGACAACAAGTTAGGTCTCTGTCACAATTGGCCACCTAAGTCCTGGCAGTATGACAGAAGCCATACAAAGTAATATAAAATGAGTGTGGTTGTTTTTATTTATGAACACCAAAATTTGAATTTCATTTCATTTTCAGATGTCATGAAATATTCTTTTATTTTTTAAACTACTAAAAATGTAAAAAAAAAAAAAACAGCCTATAAAAAAACAAAACAAAAAAACTCACAAAAACAGGTGGAAAGCCAGATTTGGCCTGCACACCTGACTTTGCTAACCTAGGCCCAACAGTTTAAAAGTTGGTAGGCTTCTTTATAGGCATATGATTTGAGAAACAACAGTGGAAGAATTATAGAGTTTGGGGTCCAATCTAGATCTGAATCTAGATTCTATCACTTACTAGCTGTGTAATATTGGACAAGTCACTTTAACATTTATAAACACTGATTTAGTCATCCGTTAAATGGGGATAACACCCATATCACCTAGGAGTTGGTGTTCATATATGAGCAAGATGCTAAGTGCTGTGTAAACTGTCAAGCTGTTTTTAAAGAATTAGGCATTATAAAGTAAAAATATACATTAAAAAATGTACCATGTTCTGAGATTTTCCAAAAATTGGGGAATATATTTTCAATTCTTCCATAGAAGAAAAAACAAAGTAATTTGGAGCGTAGACAGATGTCTTGGATTCCATCTTCACTAAGCTATTAGCATTGTACAGTGTTATTATACCACTCAGTAAATAATTTATCTTCCTTTCATCGTCTGATCATATTGTGTTCTCAACAGCTCTGCTTTGTCATTTTGTGTTCTCCCCTCTTAATCTTCATTTAAGAGGATCCAATTTTATATATAAAATCACAAGAACAAAACACTTGCTGAAGCACCTCTCACAATAAATGACTGAGAGAGGCTGCTTCTTGCTACTATCATATGCTCTACTTTCTATTTCTTAAATTTCAGAGCAATCATTCTCAGCAAATTTAGGGGCTCTCATGACTCTCACAAAATTAAAATGCATAATTTCTTTATATAGGCCAGCTTGAAGCTATCAAAATATCAATGCCAATAAACAGTTTCAAGCTCCTTTAGTGGAGTGTCCAAATCTTGATTTCGGCTCAGGTCATGAGTTCATGGTTGTGGGATTGAGCCCTGGGTCAGATTCTTTCTCTTCCTTTCTCTCTGCCCCTCCCCCACTCTCTCAAAACAAACAAACAAACAAACAAACAAAATTTAAAATAAAACCAGCATGGGGATGGTGAGTAAATATTTTAAGTTGTTCTTTAATATTCGGAGACTGAGTTAAGGCATAAAGTCTTGACTCATATCTTTCATCATCTTACTCCATTAAGAAATTCCTTAACTAGACTTACCGTGGTGATCATTTTGCCAAATATATATATGACTCATTACACTGCACTCCTGAAACTAATAATGTTATGCTAAATTTCATATTAAAAAATTCTTATGTCTATTTTATGACAATACATTAAAAAACAAAAAATAAACAAACACAAAACCTGTTTTCCTCTTGTTTTCTGAGGCTCTCTCGGCCAGTAACTTTCATGCCAAAAACTCATTTCTCTAGTTGAGAGACGTGAAAAGATCAAGCTTGATTCTGTAACAGTCTTCTCTCCTTCTAAAAGCAGGAAGTTAATGTGGCAAGAGGATGCTTCCTCTGACCTGAATGCTTCATGTAAATGGTCAGCAATCAGGTCAGCAGTGCTCCTGTCCGGGCCTTGGGTTCCGGTAAGCAGAGGCCAGAATGCTGGCCTGCACCCGCCCCAGAGGCACCATCCTTAGGGCCTGGGACCTTGCCTGCCTGCACGAGTGAGTGAGGATGAGGAGACTGGGTCCCACCGGACAGAAGGGATAATACAGTTTGCAACAGGAACCCTGAATCCACCAGCAGAATGAACAAAAGGGCTGTGAGAGGATCACCACAGGCAGGCTAGGGCTATTCCTTACTCTCCTTGAATCTAAACCCAACTCAACAATCAACATCTGTGACTTTTATCTTTTAAAATATAAAAGTATGTATAATTAAAATGACACATTATAATATTGGGTAATGAATGTAAAGCGTAGAAAAGAGTAGGCAAAAATACATGATTTAGCAAATCAGCGTTTTCTCTATAGTACACTTTAAGTTGGTTTAGAACAGAATATACTTAGCTGAATGGATTTAACTTAAGAATAATGACATTTTCATTTCAAAGGCTGCAGGGTTGATGACTGCAGTCCCAGCAGACTTGCAGCTCTGAACCAGTATCTAGAATGGCTTGGGTGTTTTCTGGCTCCCTAGCCTATCTCACTCACATGACTAAAAAATTTTGTGACAGAATTATATCAAATTTTAACCATTCTCTTATATTTCCTCCTGTTTTTAATAAGACTATATCTAATACAGGTTCATTTAAGGAGTAATAATGACACTAGTACTATTGGCTATTATGTTAGGTATTTACTGTGAGTTATATACTCTCCCAATGCTTTCTCTACAATCAATCCCCAATGAATGATTTCTATGCGCTAAGCACCTCTTATTTAATTTCTATAACCACCCTCTGAGGTATGTATTGTTATTCTCATTTTTGAGATGTGGGTCCTAAGTGTCTAAGGTCACACACCTGGTAGATGGCAAAGAGGATAGGAAGTTAAGAGGTGTGACTCCAGAGTTGGATCTCTTTATATCACTTTCAGCCTCACACCATGACCTACGGGAGTGTGGCAATGAAGCAGATTTCGAGGCGGGGAGAGGAAGAAAATAATCTCTGAAAAACAACACAAACCTAAATAAATGCATCAAAGACCTCACTGCTTGTTACTTACCTCTGATGGGATCATTTCCTTCAGTTTAATTTATGTCACTCATAAGCTTTACTTCAGCATTATCTAAATACAATGGCACTACTAAAGAGTACCCTGATGGTCTCAAACAATGAACAGTTTCTAAAGTTCCATGGGAACAGTTGCAGATAGAGAAAATCTAGTTTGCAGTTTCCAGAGATGATTTTCTCTGTGGTTTCCATCTGATACACAGTGCCTTCTATGACACCCAACTCCTTTTACAGTGAGACAGTAATGCCTTCATTGGATCTTAACTCTTGGGATCATGAATAAAAACTCCAAAGTGCAAGCAGAAAAAGAAGGAAGAGCCACATTGCTTCATTTATCTATCTGGATTTCTCCATTCTGATTTTGCTATGAGAATTTTTGTTTTTTTAGCTCATTATTGTCAATATATCTGATTGAAAAAGAGGCTAAACAAATCCCAGGTGAGAATGCACCATAGCAACAGGCTTGCCATGAATTCTTTGGGGAAGAGAATTTCACACAAGTATCTGATTGCCTATTCACACTCTTGATTACAACACACCGAGCTGTTAAACTAAATTGCATGTTATTAGTGTATTGAAGGAACTTTAAAAAATAAACTACCCTGTGTGAAGACATTTTTCACACATACATTCACACTGATATGTGTTTAATTGCACGTAGCCCATTTCTCTTTTATTCAGAAAACAAGAGAGACATCTTTAAACTACTTCAGAAGTTGCCAATGTCACAGTGTAGTAATGTGATAAATAAGGCATTACCCTTTATCATAGGTAAATATTGAATTCTTATTCTGGTTCATAAATATTTGTTTAATCCTTCACTGTTATTACGATAGAATATAAATGTACTATCCTCAGAATTTAATCAGGAAAACTAAAGTACCTTGAGTTAGTAAGGTAAACACTGGCCAAAATAACTATAGAAAAAAACAATCTGACATTAAAACCACCTCAGTCTTACAGATTTTACTGAGCCTATGGCTCAGCTGGGATAATACACTGATAACAAACAAAAAATAGGCTGCAGAGAAAAAAAAAGTAGTTTATGTCTATAACACAGAATGTCAGCCACCCTACAAATGTCATGATCAAAAGAAAGACCAGGTGAAGATACAGATGGCATGGGCAAAGTCCATCATAACCACCAGAAAATCAACTCAAAGCAAAAGTCCAGATGAGTGTGAATTATTACCATCCATCTTCATGTCCAAACAAAACACACAACTTTCTCAACAGTTGGCTTTAAAGGGTGCTGGAGACAGTTAAAACATTTTACAAATATTCAAATCAAAGGACTGAGGAGCATTCATGATGAGTTATTTTTATACAACCCATTCTGTTATTTATGCTACTAGAGACACCCAATGGTGTGGATATAATCCAAATTATTTGCATTTGGTTTTGTAATGCATGGTATAATATTTCAGAAAGGCAGACTTGCCTTTCTAATTACATTTTGCTTTATTATTAAAATCAGTTTACATGTCCTTAAGATACACCTGCTGTATGAGAAAGGTGGTGTCCCAGAAGCCTACTGGGCAGGACAGCTGGTTCACAATTTCAAATACATGAGACAGGCTCTAGAGAAGAGAGCTGGTCAAACACTTTCAAACCTTAATTACTATATAAGCACTCAAAGTTTACATAAGATTAGTATAAGCTACTTGTTTCTTTTCTTCCATTTTTGCTGATGTTGTATCTGACCTTCATCTTAGAAGACTGGGAAGTACCTTAAACACCTAGAGCACAATTAGAAATTATCACTTCATTAACCATATACTCATATTTAACTGATTAGACCTGTTTTTTTTTAATGTTTTATTTATTTTTAATACAGAGAGAGAGAGAGAGCACGAGAGGGGGAGGGGCAGAGAGAGAAGGAGACACAGAACCGGAAGCAGGCTCCAGGCTCTGAGCTAGCTGTCAGCACAGAGCCCGACGTGGGGCTCGAACCCCCAAACGTGAGATCTGACCTGAGCCGAAGTCGGAGGCTTAACCAACTGAGCCACCCAGGTGCCCCTAGACCTGGTTTTTAAGAGATAATTTCCTATGAATCTATTTATGTAATTAGAATATTCAAGATGATTTATTTCAAGCAAGATAAAAATCCACAATACAATGGAAACATGTAATGATGCAAGTATTATATAGTGGACACCTGTTGATTTGTCACTTAGCTCTTTTTTGTAATGTGTATTTATGTTTGAGAGAGAGAGACAAGTTTGAGAGCAGGGGAGGAGCAGAGAAAGAGGGAGATATAGAATCAGAAGTAGGCTCCAGGCTCTGAACTGTCAGCATAGAGCCCGACGCGGGGCTTGAATCCACAAAACCTGAGATCATGACCTGAGCCCAAGTCAGATGCCAACCAACTGAGCCACCCAGGCACCCCAGCATGTTTTTTATCCCTCTTGTAGATACGGCATTCTGATTTCCCTACCTTCCCTGTTCTTGAACTATGTGAGTTTGGTATATCAAGAGTAGGGTTGGTCAAGGCAAGACCAATGCATAGGAGCTTTTAATTAAGATGAAGAATTATTTTTGAAGGTGAGATAAAGGACAGTGATTTTTGGTGTAAGAATACAATGTTTAAAGGAACAGGCCACTCACTCAAGACAAGGATGCCAAAGGACTGATCTACCAGAGATTGGATGGCCTATCTGGGTGGATACTGAGGTCACCTAGAGACACATGGCAGAGGTGAGCTGGAGAAGTGGCTATGAACTGAGTTGAGTCTTCAGAGAATGAAACTGAATAACCAGAAGGCTGTTGAAGGACCAGACAGTAATAAGGAAAGGGTGATACCATCAGGCATGGAAGTCTCAAAGGGGCAGGATCCACATATGTAAATGATATGAGATTGAGGAGAATAATGGTCTTACTTCTTGAGCTTCAGCAACCCAGAGGTTAAGAGAATATTCAGATGTCCCTAAAGTGAGTTTTAAGGTATATGGAGTCCTCTCAGAGGACAGCTAGACTGCTATCAAATGAAGTAAGGAAGGAAAGATATGAGGAGGTTGAGAATGTGGGGTTAGTGGTTACAGCAGGAGTTCCAGAGAACACAGAAGAAGAGTTTGGGAGAGAGCATAGGGAGGATGAAGTTTAGACTGGGCAAGAAAATAAATAGAAAGATGAGGATGGGAGACTTGGCAGCTAACAGGAAACCAGATAGGAGTAGACGTCTAGTGATGAAAGAAATAAAGACAATGTGAGGTGTAAAGATGAAGTCCTACTCTCTAGGAGTAGAGACCAGGAAGTTGTGGATTGTTCCTAGGAGAAAGGGAGGTAGACAACTGAGTACAGCTGTCTTGTTGAGCTTCAGGTGCAGCTATGATAGGTGCTCCAGGGGTTAGAAGCTCGTAGACCCCAGGAGGGGCACTGACAGTTACCTGTCCCCTGGTATAACACTTCTTATACACAGTGTGCAGGTAGTCACAGCCTGAGTTAAGGTGTCCTGATCCACAGCGTGATCAGGTAACATGCACAGATTATTGGACGTTGTAGCCAAAAGAAAACCTACTCTCAATGTTCTTACAAGGCAGCCCCAGCCAACAACTCCTTTCTGTTTCCAAGGCCTGCTTACTGTCCCCAGACACTATCCTGCAGAGATTACCAAATAATATCACAATTAGAAGGAAGTGAAAAAAATCATGGCAGAAAGACCTGAAGGAAGAGTATTCCAGGCAGAGGGCAGGACAAGTACAAAGGCCATGATGTGCCTGGCATGGGTTCACTGAGCAAACTTCATTGGAAGCAGCGACTGATAAAAAGAGGGGAAACCACAGATCTGATCATAGGGGTCTTCAGAGGCCCTTGTAAAGACATTTGGCTTCTACTCTGAGAATGGGAACTCATTGCCAGATTTGTGCAGAAGAGTGACAAAACGTGATTTCCCCTTTAACAGTTCCTCTGTTGAGACTAGACCAGACAGGAAAGGGTAAAAACAGGAGAACCAGTCAGAAGGCTTCCACAAGTCTAGGCTGAAATTTGAGGAGGGTGGTGTGTGGACCATGGAGTGGCTGCACAATTCAGATAGAGAATAGCTAGATTTTGGACAGATTTTGGTGATAGAAGCTGATGGGTCTTCTAGTTCAAGAAACTATCTTACCTAGAACAGAGGCAGCAGTGGGAAATATGAGGAAAAGAATATCCTCATTGAAGTCTTAGCTTCAACGCCACCTCTTTGAAAAAGGCCTTTTCTGAACAACCATTTAAAGTAGGTCCTCCTAGATATTTTCCTGTGATATCCACTCTTTTCATCTACAGCACATCTCAAAATCAATTCACAAATATAACATACTTGGAGTTTATGTGTTTAATGTGTGCCTTCCCTCATCAGATTCTAATTCCAACATGATCAAAAACTCTGAAAAAAGGGGCGCCTGGGTGGCTCAGTCAGTTAAGTGTCTGACTGTGGCTCAGGTCATGATCTCACAGACCATGGGTTCGAGTCCCACGTCTGGCTCTGTGCTGACAGCTCAGAGCCTGGAGCCTGCTTTGGATTCTGTGTCTCCCTCTCTCTGCCTTTCCCCTGCTCGCTGTCTCTGTCTCTCAAGATAAAATACATTAAAAAAAAAAAAAAAACAAAAAACAAAAAAACCAAACCTCTGAAAAGAGAAGAGGGAAGGGGACCATCATTAAACTAGACAGCAGAAGAGATTCTAATGATTAGAATGGCTGATTCTGTGGTACAAGGATGTATAAGCTCCATGAGGGGAGGGGACCATGCATTTATAATTCTTCATCACTGTATTCTTTCCAGTACTCATTCTACTAATCATAAGTTGAAAGAATGAATGTATCATTCTTTGTCAGTATATTTATTTGTTAACCTCAAACTATTGCATAACATTGCTATTTAACTACAATCATTTTAGATCTTTATAACTGAAGTCCACAGCTAAGGTAATTTCAATGTCTTTTAAAGCTCCTTTTGTCACGTATAGCTGAAAAACTCATAATCAACACAGCAAATACTGTACTTTTTTTACAAAAAGGAAAAAATACCTAACAGTACAATCAAGTACTTCCTTAAAATGTTTGATGATGCCTAGTAATAACCTGGGATAAATCAAATAGAAATGGAAAGTAAAGCCATTTCTTGAGGGCTAAATGTAAAGGGTCACCATATTAGTTTCTTCTGTCTGCTCTAACAAATTACCATAAACCTGATGCCTTACAACAACAAAACTTTATTATTTCATTGTTCTAAAGGCCAGAACAGTAGGCCAAAATCAAGGTGCCCACAGGGCCATGCTACCTGTGGACTCTCCAGAGGAGAATCAGCTCCTTGCCCGTTATAGCTTCTGGTAGTTGTAACATTCCTGTGGCTTCATCGCTCTGATATTCTGCCTCCACCTCATACTGCCTTCCCTCTGTGTTAACTCCCCCTCTGCCTTTCTTTTATAAAGATACTTGTGATGGCATTTAGGCCTCACCTGGATAATCCAGGACAATTTCCCCATCTCAAGACCTTTAATTATATCTGTAAAGACATTTTCCAAACTGAAGTAACCTTGACAGGTCCAAGAATAAGGACTGGATATCTTCAGAGGTGGGGTGGGGCAGGATATGGGACACGGCATTATAATGCCTGCCATAGTCCATTCTTTGGCCATCAAAGATTTTTATCTGTCTCACGTGCAAAATAGGTGGACCCCATTCCAACCCATTATAGGGTCAGCCACTAGAGCCAAATCTCATGATGTAAACCTCATCAAGCTTAAAAGTCCCAAATCTCATCATCTAAACATCTAAATCAGGTACGGGTGAAATTCTGGGTATGATCCATCCTGGAGCACAATTCCTCTCCATCTGTTGATCTGTGAAACTAGAAGGCAACTTATCTGCTTCCAAAATAAGATTGTGAAGCAGGTATAGGATAACATTTATGACATCCCCAACTCCACAAGGGAGAAAATGGAAGCCATGCAGCTCAAGTAGTTTCAAAATCCAATGGAGTGAAGTTTCCAGGCCTGGAAGTAGAACTCCAGGAGTCGTTGGAATCATTTTTCCTTTTTCTTAAAGGGTAGCACATATTTGCTCCTGAGTAGTTTTATAAGGCTGTTTTCTGCCTATAGAATTCTGGAGGTCTAACAGCCTTCTTACATTTCATCCTGTGTCCCTTTCAGTCAAGCTGGCATTCGTTTTGCTGATTTAATATTCCCCCAAACCACGTGGGTCTCTTGTGTATTCATGCCATTAAAGAAAAGGGTCCTCCGCAGATCTTTCCTGGAAAATCCCATCTGCATTCCTGTTTCCTGTTGAGATTGTTGAGGGGGTCCAAGAGTCACACACTTAATTCTGTCAGCACTGATGACTGTCCAGCTACACCTTTGGCCTACTCTCCAGAGCACACTTTCCTAACAATAAATTTCCTAAGTGTAATATCTTTTGCAATCTGGATAGACAGGAAATTTCCTAAATCGTCAAGTTATAGCTCATTTTTACTTGAAAGTTTTCCCCTCCATTTTTATCTTTCGGCTCACAGTTTTATTACCATGAGCAGCAAGAACAAATGTTTAGCTAAATAATCCAAGTTCATTGCTTACCTGCTTTCTATAGAACTGTAGTAGACAATTCAGTTAAGTTTCTCCCACTATATATATTTATAACAAGGATCACTTTTTCTCTGGTTTCCAACTACACCTTCCTCATTTCCTTCTGAGCTATCACTAGAAGTAACCTTAAAGTCCATCTTTCTGCCAAAAGTGTGTTTAAGGCCTTTTCTATTCTGTTCCCCCAAATTTTTCCAGGTTCTACCTATTGTCCGGTTCCAAAGCCACTTACAATTTTTAGGTATGTGTTATATCAGGTTCCCACCTCCTGGTATCAAAACATGTATTAGCATCCTATGCCTGCTATAATAAATTACTACAAATCTGGTGAATTGTAATGATAGAAATTTATACTCTCACAGTTCCGGAGACCAGAGACCTGAAATGAGCGTTACTTGGCTGAAATCAGGTTGTAAATGGGATACACTCATTCCAAAAGTTCAAAGGAAAAATCGGGTCTTTGCCTCTTACAGCTTCTGATGGCTAGTGGCATACTGGGCTTATGGCCAAATCAATGGAATTTCTGTCTCCACCTTCACATTGCATTCTCCTCTGTGTGAGTCAAATGACCCTCTGCCTCTCTCTTCCATGGCCAGTAGTGAAGGCATTTAGAGCTGACCTAGATAATCCAGGATAATCTCCTACTTGCAAGGCTCTTAATTACATCCATAAAGAGCTCTTTTCCAAATAAAGTAACATTTACAGGCTATAGGTATTAGGACCTCATATCTTTGGGGAGGGGAGAATTATTTTGCCTACCACAATCACAGTATAGAGGCACAGAATATTAATTTACTACAAGTTTATCATGTGTACAAACAAGTGTTAAAATTGAATTTGGCTCTTTCAAAGTGACCATTTGTTACTTAATATTGCAATAAAAAGTTGTGGAAATTACCTTTACAAGGCTATTATGTTAATGTGAAATACTCAGATTTTTTTTCATATACAGGTAAATATAATTAACCTTACAAACAATTTTAAAATGAAGTTGGTAGTACAGCTAAATAGAGTAAGCACTGGTCAATTAGCATATATCAATAGTTGCAAAGAATTTTAAAAGCCTGCAGAGAGTCAAAAGATTTTAGGATTAGACAAGCCTTTATTTTATGAAACTACTCTTTAGGAAAACACTTATTTCCCTTAAAGGTGGGTAAGTAAGTGGCTGACCTCCCTCTTTAAAACTCGGTTATATCCAGCTTATACTTTCATTCTTTTGGATGAAGAAGGGCCGGGGGTGATCACACACCAGATGGAGAGCACTGGCTGAGATGGTTTTGGTAGAGCAGCTCATTTTTGCCAATTTGGTCAGTTATCCCAGGAGTGGCTTCGCAGCCAGGAAACTGGCTCCCTAACTTGTATTTGCTGCTAGAGGAGGGAAGGGAAGATTTACACAAGCACTGGTAGTACTAAACAAAGTAATGCCTTTTCTCTAACCTAGAAGCATACAGTTTGGGATTTCCCATCTAGAGCTGTTAGCTGCCAAATAAAAACTGTGTCCTTATTAGTAGTTTAAATTGCTTTGGTAAAGCTGACCCCAAAGCCACAGGCTCAGTGCAAATTTGGACACTAAGAAAGGAGACTGTTCTTTGCATTTAAGCCTCACAGGCAAACCAGAGTTATATTAGAGAATGACCATTAATACTTAATAGTGAAAATAACAATCCCCAAATAATTGCATTGAAAAACAGTATTCTAAAAAACAGTGATTTGTGCAAGTCACTTTGAGTATATAGTTGTATTTTTGATGTAAAAGAGCGTAAAATAAGCAGCAAAGCAACCTAATCTATTTTCTGTTACACCTTTAAAAAACCAGATTGCTTAACCCACAAGTTCCCTGGTAGAGAAAGCCATTTGTGTCCCAAAAGTTTAAAAGCTTTCTCTTACAGTACTTACATTGCAAACCTAAACTAACAAAATAACAATATATATTGATTACTTAAAATACAAATGCCCGGTCCTGTATAAACTCAAAAATCTACAGCTGTAGAACTTTAGTGATCAGAGCAGTTTCAAACACTGGTTTGCACTGGGACAGAGTGCCAGAAAGTCTCCACCGGTCTGAGAAGAGACAGATTCGTGGAGTCGGTCAAATTTGAAAGGTCTTACGCTGAGATCTCAAGCCACCACCCCTGCAGAGCATGCAGCCACAGGTAAGGACTAGAGAAAATCCTACCAGAGTCACAGCCGCATGGCAAGTCACTGCTGTGTCACACTGTGTTAATTCAAAGACTATAGCCACCTCTGACAAACTGTCTACAGAACATCATCTGGGAGTGACAGCAATTTTTGTATTTTGATTATGGTTACATAGCTGTATTCATTTGTCAATATTCATAGAACTACTCACTGAAAGGGTGCATTTTATTGCATGTAAATTACACCTTGATAAACTTTCCTCAAAACCATTAACACATACTTTCTAGTTTCTTTTCATTAAGGTATGACATTTTAACCTACCGGTGCCTTTCTTACGTTTTTGGCAATACTGCTGTAGATGCACTCATTAATCTACCCTGATGCACATTATGTTTTAGGAAACATTTGTCCTCATTAATCCATTGTCCAATTTAACTTATGCTGGGCAACAGAATAATTTTTTCCTCAGAGATCTATAAATGTTAACTTTGGAGCAGAGCCACAGAAACGACCACCAGAGAGTGGGGTTTGGGTCCTCTAAATGTCCCTGATCCTTCTGGTGTGTACTCCTCCAAGATGCTGGAAAGATACTAATCACTGTTAGCTACATCACTCTGAGGTAAAATATAATTTACACTAGGTTGAATCATCTTAGAACCCTTTTAAAAGATCATAACCACATATATTAGGCATACTCATAAATATTTTTCACAACTTAGATGTTTTGTTTCTATAAATTCATACAATTTTTTAAACAATTGAAAAATTTATCAAAATAAGCTACTCTATCTTGAATAAATTCATTGTAATTAACTCAAGAAAACATTTTAATATTAAATTTTGTTAATAAATGCAAAGATGGACATTGGAATATTAATGTCTGGTTCTGAACTGGTTAACTCGAAAGATTAAAGTACTGGGCTATGGAGTTCAATGACTCTGCCTTCTCCCTCTGCTTAGTATGCATTAAGGAGGGGGGAAAAAGTTGCTAGTATTCAATTCCAAATTTCTCTATGTAAAGTGAGTTTTCTAAGAGGTTAAAAAATGTCCATCTACCCATAAAAAGCTAAAAGGTCTTTGAGGGCCACTCAGAGGGGAGAGGACATTGGCCTTCACCCTTATAGGAACAGAGAGCTAACAGATCATGCCTGCAGAAGCTCACACTGAGAACTGGACCAATGAAAGCACTGATGTTTGCACAGTAAGTTCATGAAGGAAATGGATCAAGTGTCGGTGATGAGTAATATGTTCTGGGAGACCTGGAGGTCTTACAGCAATACAGGAGCGCTGCCAGGCAGCCTTAACTAATCCCGTGTAAGTCGGTATGGCTATCTGTGGAGTGTATTCCTTCCAAGAACCCCATCTGGGGGCCAAAAAATGTAACTGTTCAAAACTTTTAAACAGGTATTTTTACAGAGAGGCAAACACCTTGCTAGATAAGATCAAAGGCATCTGTATGCTTGCAAGGCACATAAATATACCAGAATGTTGAAATATTCTGGCATACAACAGTCTGAAGAGCAACCAAAGCTTTTGCTTTATCATGGAAATCATGGTCCAGAGATACTAGTTAGGATATTTTATGCACAGAAAGGACCAGAGGGAAGAAAATTATACCTAAATTTTAGCTTATTTAAATTTATCTATATATGTTAACTAAGGGGGAGGGAGGGGAAAGTGGGAGAAGGCACACATTGATTTGCTTCACAGTTTAGATGGTCTGCGCCAGGTTTTTCCACTGTTAAGCTACTTATTTTCCCTTTGTAATTAATAATATCTTGGTGGGAGATATCTTGAGACTATGTAACAGATCACATAAATAATACTGTTTTTCATACTTACCCACTAGTGTTAGCAGCCACTGATGATCTTTGCCTGAAACAATTACTACTGTGGTAACTGCCAATTGTGCCACCCCCACCCCCATTCTATCATTTTAGGACTAGTTTTTCACAGATATACTGGATGATTCTGAAGACGACAGTCTATCAAACACACTCCAAGGAATCTGGATCTGGTTTTTACTACCTGAACATAAGGCTGCCAGAGGAAGACTGGACCAACCCTATTAAGACCCTCTACTAAGGATACAGTCCACTCTGTCAAAATACCAGGTCTGGGATGTATTAAGTACCAAACGCCTGCAAACATTTCATAGGAAAATTGTAAGTAAATGAATGGAGTTGGGGTGGGGCTAATTTTCTTGCCTCTCCACGGACACATGTATGTTCAGTTACAAGAGGTGTGTAAGTAGTACACACGATGCTTTCCTTGGATTAACCACAGTTGTTGGCCCACAAACAAGACCACAAAACCAAATATGTGAATTCTTCACAAAAGGCAAAGATGAGCCAGTGAGTTATTAGGGTAAAATAAATAAATAAATGAAAAGGGTGAAATATAGATGACTTCAACCAAAGCACTCATCCCTTCCAGGGATGTACTTACAGGGCCACTGAGAATTTTCCCCAAAACTCTGACCTCTCCTGCAAAAGTAAAAGTACCCTTCTGGTAACACTGAACACATAACATTTATGGAGCTGTATAACCAAAAGCAATTTCTTCAGCGGTAACACAGAGAAGCCAAATACAAATATTAAATTTTTCCACAGGGTTAAAGTTTTACTTATCCACCAATTCTGTTTCTTTCTAAGTAAATACGAACAGTTATATCTGTTTCAATCTTAAAGTACTCCTGAAGCATAAGATGTTATTTCCATAATCTTGGCCTCAAACAGATGAGTCAGTCTTGATTTTATTAAAACTACCAACACAGGCTTCCTTACATTAGTTCAATAAAATTGTTTCCTATATAAAGTACTCCACAGTTAATCATCTGAATCCCTGTCTACCATCCAAAAGACTTTATCCGTAATTCCAGCTGTGGCAAATTACATTGCACACATTCCTCTCCAATAGAAAAGTAAATGTTAGGATGGACAAATCTGAAACAAAAGTTTTATACCCAATAGCACAGCCCCGTCTCTCCTAGACTCGAACTCTGGCCCTAGAGCCTTGCTGGCTGAACTCCAGGGCACCCTGTTCTTCTATTCCTAGCCTATTATGTCACCTTGTTTCTATCTTTCATTCAGGCATTTACTCAAAAATAGTTATTGGGTGCCTATTACCAAGCTGCATGCTGGAGGTAAACAAAAATGTCTACCAAAGGATCTGTGCTTTGCTGAAGCTGTCTAGTTTAAGCCAAGTAAAAAGGGATTTTAAAAAAGACTGTTACTTAATATTTTTTACCTTTAAAGCCAATTCTGTTGGGATAACTTACATACAATAAAACATAACCATTTTGAAGGTGTAGTTTGGTATATTTTACTAACTATATACACATGAACCACACCTCATACCACATTTAATTCTATCACCCTCCAAACATGGTCTCACCTCCTTGTAGCACTCCTCCTCCTCCTGCTGGATGGCAACCATGATTTGCTTTCGGTCATTATAGGTGAGTTTCATCTGTTCTAAAATTTTATGTAAATGGAATAATCGCAGTATATACTCTTTTATATCTGACTTCTTTAACGCAGTACATTTTTGAGATATTATCCATGTTGTGTCAGTGATTTTTTTTGTTGTGGAGCAATATGAACAGAAGATACTTTGTTTATTCATTCACCTACTGGTAAATAATCAAAATTTTAATATGGAGAAACTGTAAATAATGGTGCTATGAACATTCATATATAAGTTTGTATGTGGACATATTTCACTCATTCCTGGGTTGTACCCAGGAGAATTTCTGGGTCATAGGATAGGCATGCAGGTAATTTCAGAAGAAACTGTCACGCTGCATTCCAACATGGTTGTATCCATTTTACACCTGCACCAGCAAAAACAGTATAATATCCACCTTAGGCACAGGTCATGCAAAAATAAGTGATAGACCAAATTTGGCTGACCCCCATTCTGGAGTTTATACATATAAAATCATGCCTTCTGTGAAAAAAGTCTTACTTTCGTTTTCCTATCTGTGTGTCTCTTATTTCTTTCTCTTGCCTTACAACACTGGCTAAAATCTTAACAGGTAAATTCATTAGCATTTCATCACTAAATTTATCAGCTTTAGATTTTCCATAGATACCCTTTATTGTAGTGTGATGAAAGACTTTACTATAATTGGAAGTTGTATCAAACGCTTTTGCTTTATCTATTGAGTTAATAACATGGGTTTTCTCCATCTTTCTATTAATATGGTGAAATACATTGCTTAAGTTTCAAATCCTAAACAAAGCTTGCATTCTTGGGATAAACCATAATTAGTCATAATGAATTAATTTTTCACTTAATGTTGGACTAGACTTTGTAATATTCTGTAAAAGATTTTTCCATTTATATTTTTGTGAGATAGTGATTTGTACTTTTCTGGTAATGTTTGCTGATTTTGCTCTGAGTGATGTTACATGTACTATTTAAAGTTAAGATATAATTGAGGCTTTTCTTAACTCTGTTAATGTTTTTCTTCCTTAAAATATGCAAAGGAATACAAATTTGCATTTTGCAAGCAGTTCTCTTGATAAAATTCTTGAAACATACTTGCTACATATAAGTTACTACCCTGATTTAATACTTACCATTTAAAAGTGAGTTCAAAGTTCAAGACTGACCGAACCCCAAAAGCCATTCTCTGAACTGTTATGCCATGCCATCCCTAGTTACCTTGTCAGTTGGGAAGTTGGAATGCTAAGAAGTCATATGTCTCTTAAAAATCACTCAGAGCCCAGTGATAAAATGAACATTAATAAATAAGTAAAAAAATAAAGCTTACTATAGCCCTGTACGTTGTGATTTCAACTCGTTCCTTCCTTTAACGAACAGAACTTGGTTTTTCAGCCATTTCTGCATTTCTCTCCAGGTCTATTTTTTGTAATCTATTCATAAACTATACACCATTGCTTTTTATTCATAATATGTACCTACCTTAAGGCTCCCCATGTCTATCTTCTATCCACCAAACTGCATTGTCTGAGAGGGAATCTTTTATCAAAAGTGAAATTAGGTAAAATCGGATCCTCACTTGCGCTGCCTACTACTACATGTTTTGGCTTATACCCTACCTATGCTGCTATTTGCCCCAACAAAAATTTCACTTTTCTTTCCTGCATGTTGAGGTAAACAAAATCCCCAAATATCTTGTGACTACCTGGAAAAGGAAGATACCTGGGCATCAAGTGGAAACATGCCATACCTATTGTTTTCATGTAACCATCTTCACCTAAGCATTTCTTATTAGCAAGTTTCACTGAATACAGTAATAAAAGAGACAGTTCTTAAAATCTTTAAAGGAGAATAAATTAAAAATCTGGAGAAAAATTATGTTTGAACAATCAAAAAATACACTGGGGAAAGAACTTCATATAGCAAAGGAATCTAAAATGATTGATATTTGAAATCTTCTTATTCATTTTATTTAACACCATTTAGAATGTATGATATAGAATTCTCTACTTAAACAAAATTTAGTTCAAAGAAACCCCAAAATACTGACACAAATTCAGCATACGTTTAATAAATAATCTGACGGCCTAATGCAGAGTTTGACAGGTAGTATCCAAATATCAAAAGGTATTCCAGGTATAAATGACTGAAGAGTTATCCATTTAATCAGAGTTTGTAGTTCATCTTTTTCAAAAGTAAAACAGGTAGGAATAATCTAGTATCTACTTCAACCAAAAATATGTTTCTAAATTAAAATACTGTGAAACGTATTACATATAAACCTTTGTTGATTGATCATGTGAGAAACTATACATAAGAGAAATTGAGTCCTGGGAATTACATGAAAGAAAGCAATCATAATTCTTGCATTTATCTAGTGATTTTACCTTCAAACAATTTTTATAAACATTAATTAAATCATACCATTCACTTGTAAAATTTCATTAACAGTTTACAGACACAAAAAACTATAGTACCAGGTTTGAACCAAACATGACACTAGGTAGAATATATATATACACATAGGTACATATATATTTTTAATTTATATATGTGTGTGTACATATAAATGAATAAATATATATCTAATATATTCACACATCAATATGAATATATTTATATATAAATATATTAAAATATTGTAATATTCATATATTAAATATACCAAGTATATTTAATATAAATATATAGAAATGAACAGCTATAAAGTACATATAAGTAGCTATGTAAATATATATACATGAATAGCTATAATTGTTCATGGATATGATAAAAATCTATTGGAAGTGTTTAAATAAGTATGAAGCCTGTATACTGAATACAGGTATTAGAAAAATCCTAACTTCTGCATTTGCTTAGACCCCATAATAGTTGTGTTGTTACTATTAAAAGCATTTAATCTCATGAGGGTCTAGTAACGCTCTGCAAGGTGTAACAAGGGCTTACATATTACCCTCCATCAGTTTACAACTTAAAAGAACACTTACCCATACCTCAAATTTTAAAAACTCTTCTTCACTTCCCTTTCTTTGAACAAACAATAGGAAACATTGCTGCTGGTAGGACTGTAGGAAGAGCAAAAAGGACAAAGTTGTGGAAGCAGGAAAAGGAAACAGCTGTTAAAGTAAGGGAATACAGAGGGAGAGTGAGGAGGCCCAGGCGCCTGGTGAGGAAGCCAAGCCCTCGAAGAGAGAAGACAGACTTCCTCCAGAGGAAACAAGGCTGATCAGAAGTAATTCTCAACTGTCTTGTGCCCTGTGGCTCCCATATAAATGGGGAAGCTAGACCTTCTCTCTTTCATGCTTTTTCCTAAAAACTACAAATGCTGGATCACTGGGTACTCAGTAACACTGTGTATTCATGTACAGAGGACAGAACCAGATTCTGGTCCTTTCGATAAAGAGCCTTGAGGGTAGAAGGTGCTATGTGGGACAGCTAAGTTTCATTCATTAAGCTCCAGCTTCCTTAAATGTCTCTTCACTATTACCATTCCCTGTTTCCACTAGCAGGTAAAGAGAGCTTTCTCTTGACATGGTTTCTGCTGTCCTCAAGTTCCAACAGATGATGAATGTGAAGTTGTCTGACATTTATACATGGAAAATAGATGTGTATATACTGAGTTGGAGGGATGACTGCATGTCAATATAGTTCCTTTTGGCTTCTGGTGGCATGTTCAATTCAGACCACATTCATTAATCAGAGCAAAAGGAATCACCAATCAAAACAAATTCTTCATGGTTGTCACTATCTCCTTTATGCAGTCTACATATCAATGGGATGAAACAAACATAACATAACCAGGACTTTTTTTTTTTTTTTTTTTTAAGCTGGTGGTGGGTGGTGAGGGTAGAATAAGAGAATATTTATGGCAGGAAGAACCAATTTAAGATTTCTAACTTGAAAATATTTGAGGCCTAAATTAACCATTGTTTCTTAGTCCACAATTCTACTACTTCCTAAAGGGAAATAACTTTGTTATTTTGCTAACTATAAGGATATCATAACAATGCTTCAAAATAATAATTTCTTACAATTTTGACAATTTCTATATACGTGTATTCTCATGATGAGTCTTACAATGCCCTCATGCAATAGGTAGGTAGTCAACTAATTACCCTTGTCCCCATCATCCAACAGAGACTGAGGCTTAAAAGCACTCTGTGGCTGGGCTAGGGTGACACAGCTTAAGAGTGGTTTTGCTTCACCTCTCTCCTGAACCCTGGCCAAGAGCACAAGTTCAGCAACCAGTGGTGGAATGGCGGTGGAGGGACAAGGGGGAAGAAGATTCTTGCTCACTGCGTATGAATTATGTGACCATGAACTGCAACTCAACCCATTTATACTGCAGTTCCATCATATTTCAAGTGAAATAATCAACCTGAGTGTCCGACTTCAGCTCAGGTCATAATCTCACAGTCTGTGAGTTTGAGTCCCATGTCAGGCTCTGTGTTAGTTAAGATTATACTTTGAAATTCATATTTCCAATTACAAATTGTAAAGGAGAGTTTTCAGGTAATGGGAGGAATTATCTGCCTTCAACATGCTTACAAATATAAACTGAGCCTTGGAGTTCCCTGGAGAGAAACCTGATCATATTATAAAAAACACTTAACTTTTAAGACCCTAGGGGTAATGCAAAGATTTTTCCAAATGCAGGTAATGAGAAGTAAAGAAATACAAAACAAAACACCTAGGATCTTATAGCAACATCAATTATTATACTGGGCATATTCAGCAATTTCCATTCCTATTTTTCAAGATGGTAATAGTATGTTTTAGGGGCCCAGGGCAGGCCACCCCAAATGTGCCACAGTGGCATATTGATCATTCTGAATTGAAGCTACTTGGTAAACCGTGCAAGGACACTCATTCTTCTCCCCTCAAAGTCAGGAAACAGATCTTCCATATGAAAGGCACCACCCCTGTACTAAGTAAAGAGATAGGAACTTTGAGTCTGTGAAAGCTGTATAAACAAATTTTGTTACTTTATACTAATCTACTATCTCCACCCAAATTCTACTTAAAATTCCTTACTAACTGAAGTTCCCAAGCATCTGCTCTCTTTATCCTGATAATTCCTCATTTCCTCATTACTGTACTGTCTTTTTGTATAAAATGTATAAAAACTGCCTGCCTTGGTCATTTCTTTGGGTCTCAATTTCATTCCTGGGCCCCCATGCACATTTAATTAAAAGTTGGGCTTTTCCTCCTATTAATCTGTCTCATGTCAGCTTAATTCCTAAGTCGGCTGGAAGAATCTTAAAGAAAAAAAAAAGGAAAACTCTTCCAATACATGAAAAGTGCAATATGAGCATTTAAAAAAAAATTAATTTCCATGATTTTACAAGATGGCAGTATCATGGAAAGTTCAATATAAGGATTTTTAAAATTTTAAGCAGTATATATAGAAGAGATAGGAGAGATGAACTTGAAGAAGTATTTTAAAATAAAGTTACTGAGAATATAAGGGAACCATATTCTCCATAGCACCTCTTTGTTACTAATGTTAGAAAAAAAACCCATCTCTCAAGAAATATAAAAATCAGTGTATTAATTCTCATTCTGGTCTTTTCTGGACCTACCATGAAACATCCAGCACAGCCCAGTGTAATGCTAATCTAAAGGAGAGTACAGTAAGGCAGGTGGAAAAGAGCTGAGGACCAACAAGAAGGCCCAGGGGCCAGAGCACCCACACTCTTCCCAAGTAGACTGCTGGTTTTACTAATCATTTTCACTGATCTCACTGTTGCTTAATTAGAGCATGCATTTCCAGCTTTGGGGGCAGGTTGCTGTCAAGAACAAGTGTCTTCTAGACCATGTTCTCCAAAAGGAATGTGTGTATGGCCTACCTGCCAGCTAGATTCTAACGAGAACTGAGCCACCTCAGACCCAGAGAAGGCAACCACATGGCAAAGCTACCCTGGTAGCTCGGGAATGTTTAATGAGAGAGATTCGATTTCTATCTTGTCTGGCCACACTATTATGATGTCTCATTATAGCAGCTAAACTTGAAGTCAAGGGAACACATATTTATGACAGAGCTGACTATTCTAGTGCCTACCTTCCTCAACTCTTATTCTGAAGCTTAGCAAGTATCTTCTGAACACATTTATTAAGTTGTAGGCATTGTCACTGGATGGCGCACCTGGAGGCTGGGGCTATGTCTTTGATTTGGTCTATACTGGGCTGACTGAAGGAGGAGAAGGAGCAGAAAAATGAAGTAATTCAAGTTGTAGGTTTTAGGGTCAGATATTCTCCTGGAATGGAATCTTTTGTCAGTCTCTGGATTCCAACCATATTGGTATCAAACAAATATCAACTGAGTACCTGTTATGCAGCAGGTCCCATTCTAGAACAAAGGATTCTGCTGTGGATAATAACAGTCTGGAGGACTTGGGTTTCACAAACTCCCTTATGACTCAGCTTCCTTTTTGGTAAACTGAGGGCAATAACAGCAATAGACTTATTATAGGATGGTTGTGAGGATACAGGAGATATTATATACAAAGTTCTTAATATCACACACAGTGTACTCAATAAATATTAACAATTAGGAGCTGCCAATAATTTATGGTTGGTGAATAGATACTTACTAAATGCAACAGCTTGAGAGCACTATTCTTTGGTGCTCAGTAAGAAATACAATTCAGAATTGCTATGTCCAATCAGAGATTGGTGTTCATTTTATTTGTAGGGTTTTATCTTTTCTTATCTCTGCCATTTGTCTGCCAGGAATTGTGGACATATATTACAAAGATTTTTGAATATATTACACAGCACTTGCGACCTAATATTTAAAAGGGAAAATATTAAAACCTTTCAAGAAAGAATTCCTCTGGATACTTTTCAATATGATAACCTGGGAGTCCTCTTTAAGGGGCTCTCTCCCTGTGACGGTTTTAGTGCCTGGAGCATACCAAGTCGCTCGAGCACACCACGCCGCACTGCTCCTCCCCAGAACCTACTGCTCCTCCCCAGAACCTACTGCTCCTCCCCAGCCACAGCTTATATCCTCAGAACAGTTCCTGGTTTCTCAGATCCAGCAGAGAGCTCCTGTGCAGTAATCATATTACATCATTTTGACTGCATAATGTTCAAATGCATTTCAGGTAAGGAGGAGTCCTAAGGTAGGTTCTAATAGGAAACAAATGGGGATTTTCTCAGCTTACCAAACAAAATCGGAAGATTGGGAGTTAAAGATTTCTGGTAAAGATGGAAAATAAATTTAATGCTCTGCAGGAAATAAAGAGCAAGAGAGTAAACAATACTCCACACTGAGTGGGTGGCTTCATTTTTCTATAGCAATGTGAAGAGCAATTAGATTTGAATGTCAGCTTTATCACTGAAACACTCCCCAAAAGAGAAAGTATTGATATTCATAAAACACCTGAGATAGCTCTGCTTCTGAATAGGGACTTGGCCATCAATTAAGTACCAAGCATTATCAGCACTTTAAATATACAACCAACAAACTATACAGTATTATTGCAGTATTTCAGAGGAGGCAACAGGCTATGAGGGCCTACCCAATATCATAAAGTTATTTGTAGGAGCTTGGATGTGAACCAGGTTGGCTGGACATCAATGCCTACATTCTTCCCACTGTACCAAGATGAATTTTAAAACAACTGAAATCTTTAGAAGAGTACACTGAAATTCTGTAAGAGCTCCCTGATGAGTTAGGATTATCAGATTGTTACCATAAATAATAATGAGGATAACTTCTCTTAAAAATATTCACTATGGTACAGTGATGTCCTCAGGACAAAATGAATCTCACGGGACTCGGTGTGCCTCTTCTAGAGGATCCTAGATGTGGGCTTGCTGGCTGGGAGGATGCTTTGGCTGATGGGCTGATCATGACCAGCCTACCTGGAGCACCTTCCAAAATAGCCCAGTGAAGGTAACAGGAGGGACTCATGCTTTCTTGGTTCAGTACTCCTTGCTGGTACACCAGACCCACTGCCTGGACTGGGCTCTTAGGTGGCCATTTGCCATTTTATTGGAGCTGTCAAGGTACTTGTAATGATGAACACAGTTTCTTCAAGATGTTTAAAAACCAGTCAACATACTAGCTAAAACTGGATCTTGTGCTTTCAAGTATTTTGTGACCAATGCACTCATTTTTTGCACCTTTCTACTCTGCCTGGGGTAAAGGGCTTTGAAATTGGGCTGGTATTTGTCAGACACAAGAACTGTATTGGATATAGCTCCTTATTTTTTGCATTGTTCTAGTCATAAAGAGTCATAATTATTACATTGACTTTTTCATGCAGGAATATATCATAAGGGAATGTTTAGAGTTTACCAGTGTGAGTTCTGTCAGGTTCAATAAATCAGCCCATGTGATTACAACGGCTTTGAACTATGTCTGGATTATGGGAGGTGAGAATAGATTAGGGGTATGGACCATCATAGCAGTGACAAATTCTCAACTCCTTTGTAAAACACATGATTTCTTCAGGTTTAGACATGACTCATTAAAACTACATTTTCAATGAAAATATAGCTGGAAGCATTTAAAAGCTGGAAAATGTAATCATGTCAGTACAGACTGACCTCCACGCCCTAGAAAAACGTATGACCTCATTTCAAGATGTAGTCTGTCACTAGGCTGTTGGGGTGGAGGAGCTGATATCTACATGTACACGCAGGAGGACTCAAAGTGTCACGTGGTTCCAGTTAAGATGCAAGGACCACCATTACACTTTAGAAGAAAACATCGTTTCTGAACAATCTCTTTGGACTACTGATTTTCTGCAAGATTGATTTTCCCACTAGAAAGGAAAAAGTAATCAGGTACAAGCTGTCATAAACGCATCATGAAGAAACTATTACTTTGGATATGCCCCTCCTACTCTGGTTCTAGGGAGGGGTTCTTACTTCCTCTTTCACCTTTCCTTGGTAATTAATGTGATGATGTGCACCACTGCATTTGTGTTTTGTTCCCTACTTGTTTTCCACGAATGGTCAAACATTTCCAACAAGTATGCATTTTCTACAACTTCTGAGAACTGATTAGTATCAGACACTATTCTAAAACTCTGCCATATAGTAGAAAGCATCCTTGGAATTTATATTCTGGAGGGGGGCAGTCCAAAAAAATGGGTATTTTATACACTTCTTTGCATCTTCCTTCTCTTACTTAATGATGCCTGGTAGAATTTCCTCCAAGACAACTGATAAAGATATAGGTGAGAAATTTCTTAATGAGATTTCTGAGTATACTCTAAAGATAGCTGCAAAGAGATGAATTTGTAAAATAATTTTAAGGTGATACAACTATATATATCCCCATGGGTCTAGAGAGACATTGGCCCCTCCAATTAGCTTCATCAGCCTGATGACATTAAGGACCCTTGGGCAGGTAGCTTCAGCCCGGTCCTTTGCTTGGAACCCCTTCCATGGGCCACGCCTTAGCCTGGGCCCCTCCCTTTGAGTAGTTCTCATTCTGGTTCCAGGTCCCTCCTAAGTGGCCTCATGCTAGAACACTGTGTTTCCTAGTTTCTACCTTCTCAAGGACAACAACTGTAGTAAAGGTTATATTGAGTACTTGCTATTTTAGGAAGACTGGAACCATTATGAGTACATAGGAGCTTTCACCCAAAGTTCAAAATCACACAACATAGCCAGGCATAGAAGTGGAAGCTCCTGCTCTTAATCACTGCCATTATACCCTCTGGATCTGAAGATTGCTAGTCATGCAAAATTATATCCATTTCAACCATGCTTCATCTGACAAGTTTCCCACATTTTACAACTTATATAAACATCTTTTCTTTCTCTGTCAACCATAGTCTACAGCTTTTAATTGTAATTTTTATGAGGGTTTTCTCCCTCCTAAGTTCTATTATTTTGTGGCTTTAGAATTTTTATTAAGCACAACATGTGTTCTGTAAGAAATCTGGAAAACACAAAGGGAAAAGTATCTGAAGATACATAACAATTAGGAGTCTCTCCTGTTTTATTAATGAGTGCATGTGTGTTATGAGTATGTATTTATATAGCAAGATTCTATAACGTATAGTTGTACTATGAACTCTGCCCCCCACATCATTAAAAATTCTTTAAAAATGTGATTTTTAATGGCTGTGTAAACCCCATCATATACATATACTATTATGCGATTATTCTACTCATATTGGGAAATTAGGTTGTTGCCAATCTTTATATATTATAAACATCACTATGATTAATATTATTTATTTATTTACTGTGTTGACAGTAAATATTTCTTTAGACTGGATCTCTTGAATTGGAATTGCTGAGCCAAAGATACAACCATTTTTAAGGCCTTTACTACAGATCATCAAAATGCTTTCCAAAATGGTTGTGCCAGTTTACTCTCCCCAATATTCCATGAAATTGCCAGCATCTCAAAACTAACAGTTTTCTCTTTAACTGTTACTAATATAATAGGTAGATATAGTCACATTATTTTATTTCATATTTCTGTGATTACTAGTGAGGTAAAATTATGTCACATGTGTATTTGACATTTATATTCTTTCTGTTGTCAATTATCTATTAATATCAAATACCCGCCTCTTTCCTAGGTAGCTATTGTTTTTCCTTCCTTACTCATTTGTAATTACATTTGTAATTACTTTGCACAGATCACATTCATTTTATTCACTCATTCAACAGGTATCTGCTAAACTCCTGTTGCTTATCTTGTCTGTTACTAAAGATACAAATCCTACCCTTTGTATTCCAGAACACCTTTGGGAATTTCCTTACAAGACTTTCTGAGTATGTATCTTAATATAACTAAGAGTATAATACCAACATTGATATTTTAAGCACAATTAAAATAATACTCATAGGTCCATGGAAGATGATAATAGAAATAGGAATTTGTTTCCAGCTGAAACTGCAGATTTTTGGGGGGGAGGGTCTCTGCAAATTCAATAAGCCAACAAACCATGACTCAAACAAATCATTCGATAGAAGTTTACAGGTTGCAAAACATCTTTTGTGCTAAGACAATGAAAAGTGCCACTGAATTTTATTTAATTTTAATTCTCTCTCTTTTTTTTTTTTTAACTGAGAGAATGTGTGTAGAGAAAGAGGGAGAGAGAATCTCAAGCAGGCTACATGCCCAGTGCAGCAGCCTAAGGATCTCAGGACTGTGAAATCATGATCTGAGCTGAAATCAAGACCTGGATGTTTAGGACACCTTGGTAGCTCAGCCAGATGAGTGTCTTGACTCTTGATTTCAGCTCAGGTCATGATTTCAGGGTTTTGAGTGTAAGGCCTGCATCAGGCTCTGCACTGGCAGTGTAGAGCCTGGTTGGAATGCTCCCTACTCCTTCCCTCTCTCTCTCTCTCTCAAAATAAATAAATAAATAAACAAATAAATAAATAAATAAATAAACAAACAAATAAACAAACAAACAAACAGAGCTGGGCGTTTAACTGAATTTCTAAATGAAACTCTGCATTGACTGGGCATTCTCCCTGTGGAGTGTCTAAAACATGTAAGCAGTTTACCTGCTATTATCACAAGTGAATCAGAATAAACAATGGCCAAAAGTGATGGTCACCAGATCCACACACTCATCTGAACTACTTGAAGGAGAATGTAGCTTGTGGACCATAGGAAGCAGGAGACACTTGAGAGTAACTGCAGAATCGACCTGATAACATGTAATAATCCTTGATTCTTGGTTTGGAATTTTAATCAAGTAAGGAAAGATGCACTAGTTAGTTTGTAACATGAATTTCTCATTCCTGAGTCTTAAATTTGGTGACTTTTGAAAGAAAACTTATCTTCAATTATCAAAAAGGATACCAGGGGGCTAGGATGACTATATCTCATGAGACCCTGAATGTCTGAGTATGTATCTGTTTAATCCTTCCCACATTAGATAATTTAACCAGGTGTAAAACTCTTGGATTATAAGAATTTTTCTTTCAACACTCTAAACACATTGCTCTTCTTATATCTATTTCAGCAAATCTAGATCTCAGTCTAATTTTATCTTCTGCAGATAAATTGTTTTTTTTTTTTAATCTGGAATTTAGGGGTTTTTTTCCTCCTATACCTTTGTAAATACAAAATTTTGTCAAGGTTATTCCAAGACTGATCTCTTTTCCATAGGTGATACCTGGAATGTGATGACCCTAAGCACACTCGTAGCTTTACTTTCTGCTTAGAAAATACATTTTAAAATTATATTTAAGTACAGCTTCTCTTCTAGCTACTCTAAATTCTTTACTGAGAACATTCATAAAGCTTATGTTAGATTTATTTCCTATAGATTCCATGTCTAGTAACACTTATAATATCCTTTTTGCTCTTTTTGTTCATATTCCAAGATATCTTCTCAAATAATCTTGTCACTGCCAATGATTCACTTTTCCTCTGTATCCATTCTTCTCCTTATTGACTCCGCTGCAGATTTTAATCGTCTAGTAAACATCTCTGCAACATAACTGCCTGAATATGAATCCTAGATTCCCTACTTATTCACTGTGTAAGTTTGGCCAAGTTAATCAACTTTCTTCAATTTCAGTTTCCCTATAAATAGGGGCAATGATAACAACTATCTGAATAATTCAGGGTTTTAGGTTAAAAGGAACAGAAAATGTCATGGCTAATTTAAGGATTAGAAACAATTTACTAAAACAATGTACCTGTATCACTTAAGACTATATATTTTCCACCACATCTATTGTAGTAGGAAAACGCATGGGACAAAGAAGTTGGGATCAGATGTTCAGTAGCAAAAAAAAAAAAAAAAAAAAAAAAAGGAAAAGAAAAAAGAAAGATTTTCAAAGCATCAACTCATAAAGTTGTGCTAAGGAATATAGGAGATCCTCCACACAAAGCACTTATCACAATGCCTAGCACGTAGAAAGTAATAATAAATGTTAGCTACTAGTCTCCTAATAGATTTCTATTCCATAGAGTTCATGGATTCTTATAATCTATCCTTATGACAACACCTTTTCTAAATTTTTCATCGGTTCCAGTTGTAGTGGTGATGGCAGGCAGAGAAGAAATAGCAGTATGGCTATACTAGCAAGCAGCAAACCCGGTAAAGCAACATGGGTTTGATCTCTGTGATCACAAAGGGCAGACGTGACATGAATGATCCATTGACTATTCTCAAACCTGTTCTACTGGCCTTACATTAGGAGAACTCTCAACTCTGACAACAAAGTGAGTTCTTCATCGTTTTTAATGGGAAATCAAAAGTTTTATCAAGGATTCAGAAATTTTAAAAAATTCAACCAAATAAAATGGTTTCACATTAGTAAAGTAGGTTTTCCTTATTCTGTACTATAAATCAAATAAGCTACAGGTAACAGCACTCTGTTTGGTACACATAGTTATACAAATATGTTTCCTATTCTTACCTACAGACCATCAAATATTCTAATCAATCAGCTTAAAATAATGCCAACAGCAAGGGCACCTGGGTGACTCGGTCAGTTAAGCATATGACCTCGGCTCAGGTCATGATCTCACAGTTTGTGAGTTCAAGCCCTGTGTCAGGCTCTGGGCTGACATCTCAGAGCCTGGAGCCTGTTTCAGATTCTGTGTCTACCTCTCTCTCTGCCCCTTCCCTGCTTGTGGTCTCTCTTTCAAAAATAAGTAAACATTTAAAAAATTTAAAAAAACAATGCCAACAGCAGCAATTACTAAGATTCATTTTTCTACAAAATAATAAGAATTCACTTTTTTCATTATACTTTGCTAACTGAAATAAAAGAAAAATCCAGATCCTGCTGTTAAGAGCATACATTATATGAAGAAAACAATATTCACCTTATTAAAAAAAAGATGAGAAAACAGGGCAATGGGAAAACTCCAGTGACTTCTCTCCTTACAACAATTATAGCTGTAAAGCAAGAAACATATGAGGTAGCTAAGGTCATGAATGAAATAAGGAGGTGCCAATTTACTCTGCACTTGGGCAAGGCAGGGTTACTCTTTACTTTTTATTATTATTATGCTTGTTTATTTTTGAGAACAAGAGAGACAGAGCATGAGCTAGGGAAGGGCAGAGTGAAAGGAACACACAGAATCTGAAGCAGGCTCCAGGCTCTGGGCTGTCAGCACAGAGCCCAATGCAGGGCTCAAACTCACAGAGATCATGGCCCAAGCTGAAGTTGGACGCTTAACCGACTGAGCCACCCAGGCACCCCACTCTTTAATTTTTAAATGAAACAATTTATGAATATACTTGCAAAGGGGAGAACTAGGAATAATAGAATGCAGAAATGCTAAATATAAAGTTAAAACAGTAAGCATGAATTCCCTTAGAATAGCTTAATTAGAAGGCCCTATGCAATGGCTAAGGACCTTTATCTTGACTTAGGCTTCCGGAATGATCATAGGAAAACTTGCAAATCAGATATATTCCTATTATGGAGAATGATACCATACAATTAATACGTTTCTGACTGTCATGCTGCTCTGTGGGAATTTTCATATATAAAAGTCTGCAAATTAAATTATGAAATAAATAGTCTAGATATTAAAAAATGTCTTGAACTCCAATTTTTAAAGGAAAATAACATCTTCTTTCAAAGTCCAAGCGATTTCAATTCTAAGGAAACAATTTTTCAATTTATGATAGTCACATTCATATCTGAAATATGACATACAGAATTGCATAACATGCATTTGTCTCCAAGTTTCTATAATGTGCTCTTTCAATTTGCTTACAGACTGTTTCTATTACATATAACCCCTGTATTAAGTTTTGAGTGCATAAAAACTCTTAAGATTCTCTAAGCTAAGAAATAGATTTGTCTTTGAACTATTTGAAAAAAAACTTTATGTTTTAAATGATTTTTCCTAGGAATGTCTAAAATGCAATAATCATAACCTAAATTACGTTGCTGAGGTACAAGCAGATCTGATCACTTTGGAAACAATACATCCCTAACACATAAACAGATGTAGCAAGACCATATGGACTCATTTCTGCAAAAGTAACAAAAATGGCGATTTAAAAATCAAGAGCACTTCAACATGAAGATAGACTGTTTTGCTATTGCTATGGAGTAACTGCAGGGTTAGACCTGAGGGGAAAAGAATGTTTCTAAAATATTTTTCTCTCCAGAAATGATTCTACAAAGAAAAACGATCATGCAGCGCAGAGAATTCAATGCTGAATGATCCTGTCATCCATTTAATCTCACCAACTCAGCAGTCACTCATTTCAACTTTAATAGCATCAACTTTGCATGGACAGGGGAAAAATTATTCCATATATTCATAATTTAACTCTGAACAGGAACTGTTATTCAAGTGAAAAGGAAATTATCATTTTAAACATACAGAGTCAGGGTTAGCTTTAAGTGTTAATAAAGGAAAAATACTCTATTACTTTCAAATGTAAACGAAAGGTAATGCTAATTCAATGGTAAAAATTGAAGTTAAAAATGCTTAAGTAATAAATTTACATAAAGCTGATACAGTAGAATACATATCTATAAACTGCTTAAATAAAAAATGAGGCAAAAGTACATATTCTTGGATTTTGTGGTTCCATAAATGAATATTCATACCCTGCCAATTACTGCACATAACAGTATATAATATGGTTTGTGTCTCTGTGGTCATTTGAGGTGGCAACTGTATGGAACAGAGAACCTTTGCGGACCCCCTTACCATCCCTACCTCCCTTTCCTGGACAGAGTGCTTTGTTTACAGGATGCTTCCCACTGATATTTTTTTACTTAGTTAAAAGTAAGCACTAAAGGTAACTACAGGGAGACCTTAGCATTTTTACATTCCCAGTTCATTAATACAATTAAGTATTTTTGAGCACCTACTATATGTTTCATGTCTACATATGATATATAGGTATGTGTGCAAAGTCAAACTGAGTCTGTTCAAATTCCTGGAATTTAAGAGCTCTTCAGATCAAAACAAAACAAAGCACCCTGAAACAAAACAAACAAACAAAACCCACCGCACCAGTAAACCTAAAAAGATATCTCCAACTGAATCAAATAGAACAAATACTCAGTTATTCAGGAAGCACTTCTGGGACATGTAAGACTGGGGAACTTTGCTAACAGATCCAGCTATCGTTTTACCAGGTCATCACAAAAGGGAAAAAATTGTTGCTAGCTAACTTGGCAATCTAATTTTTTGTGTTTTTCAGACAATTTCTTTGCATACACTCACATACTGAATAAACCTGTTGGCCATACTCTGTTGTATTCCTTAAACACAGAGATACCTGAAGTGGAGGATGGCCGGTATCCTACACCATGAACACATGGAAGAGAAATGTTACATTCTGACCACTGCACACACAACTTAAACAAGAACCAGGTCTCAGGGTTCAGAATTTTTGAATCCAGGCCAAATAGTATCACAGGAACTTGATCACCTGACCTCATCTTGAACTGCACAGCCATAATATTAGGAGATAAAGCTGTAAAGTTTTATGATCCCACAGAAATCATTAAGAAAAGATCCAATCTTACCTTGTGTTTGATGATGCAGTTCAGGCATGGAAGACTTCACTATACATTACGCAGTAATTACAATCACCAAGATAATTCAGTTACCAGTAGGAAAAATTACTAAGTTACCATAGGAAAAATGCCAAGTTTTAGGCATTGTTCTTACAGTGCTTTTTAGCTAAGCAAAAAACTATGCTTGTTTACAACTGAAATAAAAATTCCGTCTTCTGTATGTGGATGAGGTGTGTCAGAGAATGGTTTTATTGTAAATAAACGTAGGGACCAAATAAAAGGAAGCTGCAAAGGCAGGTGCACAACAGTTGAGTTGTTTCAGTTTCAGAGGAATAAAGTAAATAATTGCACTGGAATTTGTTCAGTTCTGGGCATTCTGCCATACAGGAAGGGTGTGTAATTGCTGAAGCTAACAAATCCATGTACAAATGAAGTAATATCAATAGGGCACAGTTGGCTCCAAATTTCCTTATTTTATCTTCAAAAACTAAGGATCTTTAATGACTCTCATTTCACTTTCTGATATTTAAATATCACTTAAGTTAATATGGACACCCTGAAAGTAGAATTGAAATTTTCACTGAAGTCAGAAAATACGGTGAGGCTTCTGAGAGTCTCACAAGTAAAGAACATGGCAATTTTCACTCATCCAAGATAACAAAAGAAGTATACACACTATCTAATTTAGGACTTTACCAGAGTAAAGAAGTATACGTAAAATGAGCATGTTTTACCAAATATATTCTGTGCTTACAATTTCATGCTATCTGGAGTGGCCTCAACCTTAAATTTGGTTTTCAAACTTCTTAAATCAAAAGCCAAAAATAAAAGAGTGTGGCTTGAGGAAACAGTAGAATGGAAGTTAGGGAGCCTGAGTATGGCCAAGTTCAAATAGAGGTCTCAATTTTGCAAGCAACTGTGTGACAGAAGATGAAAGAATGTAATAATGTAATTATGCATCATCTACAGAATGCAAATCAATTTGCATCCTGTATAGAGCCACGAAACATGCTTGTTAACCCTATTATTGGCCATATGGTCTTTTAAAGAGTGTTTCTATAATCCAGATCACATCCTATCAATTATAAAAACTACAATATACTCTTTCCATTGATAATAATAGCCTATACATGGTCCTTGGCTCACTGTTTCCTTTATGCCTGTGACGTAAGCACACTGACACATCTAAGTCGCAGGGGGTGGCAGCAAAGTTCTAGATAGGCAGCCAATGTCTTCTCAAATTCCAGTTCTTTTGCATCCAGATATGTACTGCCCACTTCAAGGATTCAGTCATTTAGGTCTAAGGCTTTCATGGGAGGAGGCAGGACCCTGTGAGGGCACCACACTTGGCCATACTTCTCTAGCTTACTATGGGTAAGATATTAAGCTAGGTACTACACCATTCTTAAGTTTGCCAGACATCTGAAAACTCTCAGGATACAAAAAAATTCCTTGATTTCAACATCTATATTCATCGTGGACTCCTGAATCCTTATTGGGAGTCGAGCTGAGAAGGAGAACCTGCCCAAAGCTGATCTTGAATACTGCCAACTGGTGGCTTAAGTTTACCTGGCTCTTCATGTAATCTCAGATTTGAGTTCAAGGATCACATTATTATTCCCATGGGATGACTTTTTGTTTTTTTAAAAACATGACCCTTAACTTAAAGAGATTTCTTCGGTGGTTATGTACATAACCAGGTACACGTGATGGTGGTGGATATTTTGTGACATCACCAAGATAACCATGTCCTCCTATTCCCTACACTTAATTTTCAGCTAAGATGGACATATGGGAGATGAAATTTATAACAACATATGTCATTACCTAACCATTAACAGGAAATATAATTTTAGTTTGCTCTGTGCAGAGATCAGATTTAATTCCTAGATCAATATGGATCTATACAAATTGTCTGAAGGATAAAAATACACAGGTGAGTAACTAGTTTTCTAAGTGCTATCTGTGAGATTCTCTGGCTTAGTAGTGTTCTATGAATGGGCCACAGGTTCCATTATGTTGACAGGACAATAAGCTGGTGACAAAGTAATCTGAGAGCCAATATTCATTCACTCCCTTCCTGAGCAATCATTTATTACTAGTCTAATATAGTAAACGGGCTGGGAGAGGAGCCTGCAACACGTGTGTAACATTGTTTAAAACATGGCTTTATCCTTAGGTAGCTGATTATATAATCCAAAGAAGCATACAGTAAGAGTCAAAGCAGTGGGATAAAGTGCTAGAGAGGAGGAAAGAGATCTGACCTCAAGCTAGGGTGCAAATGGCTTCACAAAAGAGGCCACACTTGAACAGAAGTAGGTTCCTTCTTTCTATCTGCCAAAGAGCAAGGACTTTTTCTAGAACTGCACAGGTATGTACCTAACTGACTGAATCAATGGGAAAGCTTATCATTTCACAAAAAGGAGAGACCATGCATCTTAGCATTCTGTCAAGGAATAAGGAACAGTTACTGTCTTTGGGATCCTAGGGAAAAGATGGCCCCACAGAGGAAGATCTAAATGTTTTTATGACTCCTCAAATCCAATTTCAGGTATTAACTGACTAATGCTTGGTTAACAAGACTGCTTTGGTTGCTTGCTACTTCCTTCCCTACTACTTATTGTGAATGGCCCAGGGATAGTACTTCTGAGGTGTTTTAGTGGCCTGGATGTACTTTACTCAAGAATGCAGACTTTTCCTGTCATTATTCAGGTGTGTGTTAAAAGGTACTACTCTTGGGGCATGTAGGTGGCTCAGTTGGTTAAGTGTCCAATTTCAGCTCAGGTCATGATCTCACGGTTTGTGGGTTCAAGCCCTGCGTCTGTCCGCACAGAGCCAGAAGCCTGCTTCCCTTGCTCTCTGCCCCTCCCCCACTCATGCTCTGTTTCTCTCTGTATCAATAATAAATAAACATAAAAAAATTTAAAAGATACCACTCTTTAGTTCTTTAGCCAAACACCTGGACATTATGTTTGGGTTGCAGTAAATCAGCATGTAGGTAAAATTTATTTTCATATTCTCTATTTCTGATAATACACACATAAAGCTGTTCTAGTTTGTGAGACCAGCATGGTGAAGTTTTGAAAGTTTAATCCCATGTAGAAGTAAAACATTACCATAGCATAAACAGAACTCAATATTCAGAAAGTTGTTTTGTCTTCCTATTAATATCCAAAGAAGGTTCACTGAATCCTGAGATATACGTAAGAGTAGACCCACCGTATCCTCCTAAGAGGAGCCTTTTCTTCTTACGTAGAAATGCTAATTAAAATAGTAATATTAGCCCTTACCATGAGCACTTACTATAAAGTGCCAGGCACCACTGTGAGCATTTTAGAACAGTTACTTCAAAACCCTCAGTAACTATCATTATCGCCATTTTACAGATGAGAAACTGAGACACAGAGGGGTTAAGAAATCTTTCTAAGATCACACAGAAAGGAGTGATAGGAAGCAGGGCCACTTACTCAGTTGCACTGAAGTGTCTCTTCCTTCTGTGCCCTAATGAAACATTCTTCCTGAGACACAGCTGCCACCAAACAAGGTCTTTTCTTTGACAGCAGAGAAGTTGATGTCATTACTCCATGGCTATGAGTGTTGCATGGTAGTGAGGCTTTTATTTTTTAAATAATTTTACGTCCCACCCAGGAATATTATTCTTTTGATATAAAACATTATCAAGGACATAATCTATCATTAACTGTTTCATTTGAGTCTAACACAGTTAAGAATGTCACATTCTGACTGGTTATTTTCAAATCAAATATATAAGGTGAAAGTAATTGGCTTTCTTATTCTTAACTTTTCTGTGCTCTGTCTCATTGGGCAGGTGATAGGGAGCAACATTTCAGGAAAGAACTAAGAAATTTTTACCCCAACTGTAAAGAAATTACAGTATCTTGCCTGGTAGCACAAAAATCCTACAGAAACTTGAGTTAGCTATTTAACATCAGGGAGGGATCTTAGAACGAGAGATAGATATGGTGTCTTGGGTTGAACGAAATGCTGAATGCTGAGTGCTGATAAACAATTTTAAAAGAAATTAGGAGTGAAAACTGCAAACGTAAATTAATGGATTCAAATTCTTAGAATAAGAATAGAAGGAAAAAATAGAGTATATCCTCCTACTAACGAAATAATCTGGGATATATATTTTAAATCTTCTAATAAATAACGAATACCTGTATTCCTCTGGCTATCTTCAGAAACAGGAGCCCTTCTTGCTATCTCCTACAAAATAGTCATTCAGATCACTATTTATCACCAAAAGATAAAATGCTGAAGTCATCTGAGGCCATCAAGGAATTCCAGTGCCAAAATCATAATATGCTTCTAATTTTCTTCAACATGCAAGCCATGTGGTCTCAAGGTACAAATGCAAAGTTCCTGTAGCTATGTTTTTGGAACATAGTTTCCAGCGTTAAGTGAGTTTTGGGCATTTTGACAAATTTACTGTCCTGTTCCATCAAAATGTGGTATACACTAACAGCTCCAAATAAATCAGTCTTCGCAGTTTACAGCTCGTTGGGTCAAATCTTGACATCTATGAAGTACAATAAGAAAAGAGTCCTTTTTTTATCTCCTCAAAAGTGAGAAAAGCTTTAATCACCTGGAGTTTGGTGGAAAATGAAGACAATACTGACTACAATTTTTTGTGTCTTCTCAAATTAGTTGGTGGAATGTTTTAAAAACTTCAAATTTTAGTGAAGGAATGGAAAATATTTTGGTACCTTGCTACCAGAATGAGCTGTGAAATCATTCTTCTTGAAAACATAGCTCTAAAGTCAGATATCATTCTGGAGTATTCTTTCACTTTACATACTAGCTTTTAAGTTATAGCTAACAGTAAAATAATGAGGTATTGAATATTCCTTTCCTGTCATTATCAGTCATCTGAACTGCTGAGTTTTTAAAAAAATATTCCAGCAAATAGACATATGAGTTTATAATTTTTGAGAAGAATCAGTAGTTTAACCATAGGTTGTTAAAAAAAATTACTATTCAATTATTTGCAACAGAAAAGAGTCTTATTTTTGAAGGAGGGGGCAGAAAACTATCTGTGGAGCTTCAAATTTACATTTACCTCATTAAGCTTTTAAATCTGAAGAAATTGAATTCAGGAGTTCCAATTTCTCTTAGCACAACAGATAAGATCTAATTTAGAAGGCTACTTGTACTTGAAGGATAAATAGTATCCTTTCTTAACAACTCAACATAAACATGACATTGAAGCAAACTGGCACAGTTTGACAAGTTTTAGAACACTGGCTCACAAAATGAATATACTTCGATTCAGACAAACACAACAAATATAGCCTTTATCCAAAAAAAAAAAAAATCACAAGGACAACCCTATAAAATACCTACATTAAAATGTTAGCATGTTTGACATATCTAAGGATACTGCAGGCCTCGGGATGCCAGAGCCCTGACAGAAAAGTCAGCAGTGTAAACTGTGCTTCACAAAGCTTGGCGCGCATGCACACACTCTGCAATGTGGGAGAGACAGAGACACCAATCACCATCGATGTTGTCCTTACTTGCAGACGCACAAGTATCCTGCATGTTCCGATTCTGACTGGCACCTGGAGCGGCTCTACATGCCAGTCATCCCAATGTACTCAGGGATGTAAACACCTTATAATTAAAAAACGTGAAGGCATCAAGGACGTTAGACAAATTTAAAACGCATCCAAAGATTAATTTTAAAAGGCATTGAAGAAATAATTGATTGCAAATTCCAATAAGAGGACGTACCTGCTCCTTGACGGAAGCTAGAATAGTGGTGGCTGTGGTCTCGGGTTCCATGCCTGGGCCCGTGGAGGCAGCTTCCTGGCGGCTCTGTGGTTGGCCCTCCTCCACCAATGAGGCCTGCTCAGGAGCGGGCATTCCTCCTGCAAGCAAGCAGGCAAAGAGTTAACACGCACTTACGGGCTCCCGTGCAGAACGGGCAGTGGTTGAGGATTTGCAGACGGCTCATTATTGGATTTTTAAAGGCAACATCTAGGGCCAAAAGTATAGCTAGTCCTACTAAAAAATAAAATAATAATAATAAATACTAAGAAAATATATAAGCAACATCATAGGAAAAATGACATAAAAGTGTTGAGGAGGAGGACTCTTAATTAAAAATATACTACGGACAATAAAGGTTTTAGAAGCTAGTTGAATCGATGAATATTCTAGTCAGATAGCCAATAAGTAAATATGATTATATCATGAAACAAATAATAATAAATACTCTAGATTGCTATAAAGGCCAGTTTATAAAATATACACAAGACATCTACAGATAGGCAAATACTTTACTGGCTATAGGAGAGGCTTATGTAATAGAAAAAAAGGTTTAAAACTTGAAAGTAAACAAAAGTCTCCTGTATTTAAAAGAAACAGAAGGCATTAATGACTGGAACAAGGATATCTTTGGTGGAGTATTACAGCTAATTTGGTTTCCTTAGAAGAATCTGATTATCCAAAATGACCATGGCTATGCAGATGGTGTTTAAAAAGGGTTCTATTTTTCAGGCTCATAACTTCTAACAGAAGAATGAGTTCTTGGCAAGAGATGGGGTGCCTCTCCTTAGATAACACACTGAGAGTGGTTTGTTTGCCAGACCAATCACCTGACCTGATATGGACTTTTCATAAATTTGGAAAAGACTAAGAAAACATTCCCACCTAAAATGCTGTACCTTTTAAAAATAACTTAATTACACAGCAGCCTATCATACCATGAGACTAGCCTAGTGTCTGGCATATGTAATAGGTATTCAATATATGTTTGTTGAATAAGTGAAGATGGCTCCTGGGAAATACCACGAACTTTTACATACAAAGATCACAGCTCCTTACAGCTATTGGATTTTTAAAGGCAACATCTAAAGCCAAAAGTTTTCCACATGTTTTCCACGTCTCATTTTAGTCATTAAGCAAATCTCACCAAGTGCTAGGATGCTCGTGAGACCATATTTGTTCAATGTGTTACTCTGTATACTCATATATGGATGTCTCAGGCCACAAAAAATATCGATATTCTTCACAGTTTTCTCCTCAAAATTACTCTATTGTTACATTTCCATTTTTAATCAACTTCCACAATGTTTAATTCCATAGTATGATCTGGGGATTTCCCCCTCATTTCCTCAAATTTCAATATCAGCTTACTATTTCTTTCTAAAATCATAACCTGTAAGACAAGGGAAGATATGTATGCCACCTGAGCCTTTCTCTGCCTCTCATCTTCACTCATCTGACTTTTACATTAAGTGAAAGTAGGTTTAAGATCCAGGCTTCTAACAGTGGTTGTTATATTGTTGCCATATTAATAGGCAGAAATGGGCAGTGAATATGAGGGGCCTGTGCATTTTCTTGAATGCCTGCTTCTGAGGAGTCCACATGCCTCTTCTAGCAAGTGATTTCTCTTCTCTTTCATTTCTATGGTGGCCAAGGCTCAGGGTAGAGCCTTGCCGTCAAGTGGGGGGAGGATCTCCTCAAGTATGAGCAGAGAAGGACCTCACTTTTTCTTGGAGTAAGTGGGTCTAGGATCAAAGCCTACGTATCCTTGGACAAGTTGCCACCTTGTTGAGCCCCACTTTCCTCATTAAAAAAGGGCTTACTAATACTTTCTATAGCACAATGGAAGGATTTTATGGTAATCTTTATTTTTTAGTATATGTGGTAGGCTTACTGAAATATATAATACACTTAAAATACCATCAACTGAATAAAATAGCCCATTTCTATATTTACCGAGTGCTCACTAAAAACAAGATATAAAGTCTATGAAGAAACAAATGCCACATGCAAGATACCCAGATTAACATTTAAGGCAAGGAAAGTTATGAAAGTATTCTATGCCATTGAAAAACTACACACCTTAAAATAAGCAGATGGTTGCAGAGAACAAAAATGTTACTATGCAACAGTGAAACAAATAATGCCAAGAATCAAAAATTTTAAATGTCAAGAGTAAAATATCATGAAATACCAATGTGTAAGGAAAAAAGAAACACAAATTCAATGAACAAAGAGAATTTGAGAAAAGGAGAAAAAAAATCACTGGGGAATATTAATTATTTACATAAATAGGAGGAGCCTTACTGAAAGATACAGAATTATTTTTTTTAACGTTTATTTTTGAGAGAGAGTGTAAACAGGAGAAGCAGAAAGAGTGAAGCAGGCTCAAGGCTCTAAGACATCAGCACGAGCTGGACATGGGGCTCGAACCCACGGACTGCAAGATCATGGCCTTAGCCAAAGTTGGATGCTTAACCAAGTGAGCCACCCAGGTGCCCCAAAAGATACAGGATTATATTATTGTTGTTTTATTACATTACTATAAGTGTACCACACTTAATTTCACAATATTTATTTTGATTTCTGACTGTCTAGAAGCAACATTAGATGAGCATTTTCTGAATACCACTCTACCCACATAACGGGATACAGGCATAAGGCAGGGTCACTGACCATTAGTGCCTCATCATCTAGCTGAGGCAGCAAAATATGAATCAGATCAAGGCCAAATATGCAAGATGCGGTGATGGAATAACAACATCAAAGTCAATAGATAGAGGCTGTGAAGAGCTAATAAATTCGTAGAAAAAACTAGTACTCAGCAGGAGAGATTTTCATAGGCAGGGATGATGTTTTTTATTCTCAGATTCCTCAAGACTGAAAGGCACTGCAGGCCACCGCTAATGCTACTGGGCTGAAGAATGACGGCCACACTGCCCACCCATAACTGAGGGTGAGACACTTCCCTGCCCCTCAGCTCTGGAACGGTCTCCAGGTACCACAACCAACACTGGGCAGAGGACGGATGCCACGGCACTGACAAGTTCTAAGCCTGATATGGTCTTCTGTTCATTTTCTTGTAGTTCTCATAACAATTTAAGGAGTTGTAGAAATCAAACTTAGAGTCGCAGAATTATATTACTTTTTCCCATCAGCAAAGAAATAAAACAAAACTAAACAATGAGTGCTTATATAACTAAGAGACGGTGCGAAATTAGGCTTTGTGCTTCTTTCAATGAGCTCAGCCTGCCTGAGCTGGACAATCACTTTCGAGGGACGGAGAAAACCAAACTTGTGGGGGCTCTCTGGAGAATCAGAGGATGGTAGAGGTGACAGAAAACTGGAAGCAGGAAAATGCCATTGCTGTTTTTGAAAAGAAGAAAGTAGACTCTCTTCACATTACAAACTAGAGAGCTAGACATAGATCTTAGGTGAGATTCTTAAAAGGATTTTATCCAAGAGATGATCTGTGAGAACGAAAAAGGGGCCCACCAAAGAAAAGTCATGTTAAGCTGTTCTAATTTCCATCTCTGGCAGTGTAACCATGGAAATGCAGTGTGTCTAGACTCCAGTGAGGCATGTGTATTAGAAGTCCCCCATGATATTATAATCAGCACAGAAATGGGGCTGGCACAGGGTAATTGCTGACTCTCACAGTCTGTAAATGGCTAAAGGAAACATAACATCGTATAAAGGTCTCTAATATAATGCCAGAGAACTTTGGTCTTGACCCAATCCTAACCAAAAATGTTAGCTATAATGTAAAGATAACACACAGGGTATGCTCAAGTTCTTCAATCACCAAGAATACTGAATTAAACTATATGATAAAATTAAAATACAAGAACACTGTCATACTGTAGTAGTGAGCTGGCTGTATGAGACAGAAATAATAGGAATAAATGTGGGGCCTTATCTGAGGTTAGTTCAGCAACACATTGGGGAAATGATTTAGGCTCAAGACTTAGGTTCAAGAGCAGGATGAGTGAACCATGCATGAAACAAAGCTATTCCAAAGCCAGGGTGATCTTATGCTATATTGAGGTCAGTACTAGGATGATGGGAAGGAGGAGAAATGTGAGTGCACACCTCTCCTTCAGGCTCCTTGTGACATGTCCACACCCAGTCACAGATGGCACATTTACAGGAATGGACACAAATGTATCTGTTCAGGGAACTATGAGTAGGATGGTGAATGGATTCAGTCACTCTTTCCAGTCACAGAAATAGGGACACAATGAATGACAGCTCCTGCTCCTTATGAACTCAGACCTTAATGGTGGGGAGCAGATGACATGGGAAGACCAGTAATGGAACAAGAAGAGAAAGTCTGACCTCAAGAAGAGAAGGGCTATGCAGCCAAACAGGCGTCTATAAAACCTCTGAAGAGCTGCTATGGACAAATTTAGATGCTTTAGGTTAATGATCCTAAGAGCTAGATCAAAAACTAATGGTTCTGTAACAAATTCATATTCGTCTTTCATTACTGTCTTTATACTTTGAAACAAATTTGGCTAATGGTTTTATTATTTTTATTCAAAATTAAAGGCTGGAGTCATGAGGGCAAGCTCAGGAGGTCTTTCCTTTTGAAACAAATAGTCAAGTGCCCAAAACCTCAAGAATCCATTGCTTCTAATGGTGGTACAGTCCCTCTCAGGAGATGATGATCAAGTAGCAGGAATGGTACAGAAGGGATCCTGCCTTGGGTATATGTTAGGAATAGGAAACAAAGTTCTGTGAATCTTGAGGTGGACACTAAGATAAGACAACTACATCTGAATTGAATTGAGTGTCTCTCCGATTTCAGAATGTTGTCTATCATATCACAGCTATCGTAAAATAGCACCTGGAAGGCAGGAAGTTGTACTTTTCCTGATGGAATGAGGGACACTGAAAATCTTAGTGTTGTTTCTCTGGCTGGTTGTACAAAGCTCAGAGATGAGTTTTGTGGCCAGCTCTTACAGGTGTCTTCTCATTTTATTCCAGTCTTTACTTATTAAATTTCCTCTTTGCCCAGGTCTATTTTTATCATTCTGTTGAACTGCATTCTTTTGCACATAGCAAAAACACTTTTTGGAAGACAGACTTTGTGCTTTCACTATAATCTTTATTGAAGACAAAGAAACTTTCATGTGAAACTGTTAGTATAATTGTGTGTGTGTGCATCTCAATCTTAGAGTGAACTACAGGAGTGAGGCTATGGGAAAATCTTCTGCTCAAGGTTGCAGGCCACATACATTCAAGCGTGAGTATTGAATCTTGAAGCAGTGGATGTAATACGTGCAGGGTTTAAGTATGTAACATAAAGTTATGGATGTGATATATATGGGTACAATCCATGACTCAATATCTATAATCCCTTTTATCACAGATGATACTGATCCACAAAATCACCTCTGTGCTAAACCTCTCTGGGACAGAAGATCAACTAGATCCTGTGTTTTCCTCTATTAACTCATTTCTACTTTCCTTACTGGTAATTTTTAGCCAGAGTATACTAAGTATACTTTGTTTCATCTTATCCAATGATATAAATTGTAGTCTACATGTTTTTTTGTTTCCTCTCCTCTTTTGCATTAGTACTTTGGACCATAACATATCTAATGACTTCATTTTGAACACTCACAAAATGTTATGATGATTGATGACCACCATTTCAAAATTGACAGGATAAAATAATAATGCCTAAGAACAGATGAAGAAAAACAATAAAGAACAGAAAATAAGCCTGGATATTTAAATTTGATTCAAATTAGGATATTAGTAATATGGGATAATAAGCGTTTTTGTAAGCATTAGATGAACAAAATACTATAACCATAAAAACAGAATAAGTTACTGAGTATCCCATCCTATGTAGTAAAGACAAGTTTCTTTGCTTTCTTATAACAAAACTGGAAGAATGAAGTACTGAGGAATCAGGAATATGCCTGAGAAGTTAAACACCTTCAGAACCATATGGAATCTATTCTAGAATTCTAAAAGGAGTACTAGATGAACTTTTCACAGTTAAGAGTATTAAAATATCCTGGAAGTAAGAAGCATTACTAAAATATGCAACTCTTTAGGAAGCTTACAGATAGTTACCTACTAAACTTCTCATCAAATAGTTATTAAAAAAAATTAAACTTCTTGGCCTGAATTTGATTAGAAGGGAATTATATTGCTAAATAGCATAGTAATATAGCATAGCATTCTAGAGAATAAACTATGTATAGCAGCTAAGTGTTTTGATTTATTTTTACAATCGAAAGATCAGTGAAAGATAACCTGATATTTAAAAAAAAGCAAAAAGTGTAAACAGGTCTTTCTGAAAAGAGGAAATCTGGATGGCCAAAAATGAGGTGCTCAACCTCATTAGTAACTAGAAAAATGTAAATTCATACTATCAATACACAACCCCCAGAATGACAAAACATTTATCAATACCAAGTGTTTGCAGAGATGTAGAACACTGGTAAATATCACAGGCTACTGATTAGTGTGTAAAGGAGCTGACCCTCGGGAAGGCATTATGGCATCTATCTAGTCAAGCTACTGATACATATCTGTGTGTATGATACACAGCCCAGTAATTCCATTCCTGATTATACAGACATTCTTGCACACAAACTTCTGGAGAACCATATTAAGTAGGGTCATGGCAGCACTCTGTGGAAACTATGAGTCACAAACAACCCAAATGACAATTAACAGTGAAATGGGTAAATATATTGTGGTATAGTCAGGCAGTATATTTTACCTACAGCCCCATGAATGACAACTCTATACAAAACTGACTCTCACTAGCATACTGCTGAATAAAAGAAGCAAGTGACAAAATACAAACAGTAGAATTCCACTCATGTAAAGTTCAAAAAATAGGCAAGATAAAATTTTATCAGGGATGAATTTGTAGGAAAGGAAATGACTATCAAAGTCAAAGAAGTGATTACTTCTGCAAGGAAGGTGCAGGCTGAAATTTCAGAGGGGCACATTAAAAACTTCTGGAGAGCCAGACGGCTATGGAGAATTATTAATGGATATATTTACATTTACATTTTTAACTGTTTTTCAGTATTTATTTATTTATTTTACTTATTTATTTTGAGAGGGAAAGAGAACTAGGAGGGGGATAGAGAGAGGGGAGAGGGGGAAGAGAGAGAAAATGAATGAATGAATCCCAAGCAGGCTCCGTGCTATCAGTGCAAAGATTGATGTGGGAATGAAACCCATGAACTGTGAGATCATGACCTGAACCGAAGTGAAGAGTTGGACGCTTAACCAACTAAGCCACTCAGGCACTCATGGATATATTTGCTTTTTAATGTGTTTCTTTTAATGTTTATTTATTTTTAAGAGACAGAGAAGAGAGAGCATGAGCAGGAGAGGGGCAGAGAGAAAGACAACAGAATCCGAAACAGGCTCCAGGCTCTGAGATATCAGCACAGAGCCCGGCAAGGGGCTCGAACTCACAAACTGCAAGTTCATGACCTGAGCTGAAGTCAGACACTTAACCAACTGAGCTACCCAGGCGCTCCTGCCTTTTAATGTTTTTAAATTGTATATATATTTTAGGCACTCTTCTATAGTTTTTTCCATAAAAAAGAAAAAATATCAACATAGAATGTATGATAAATTCTTATGATCTACAAATAGAAAAATATAGAGTATTTATAAATAGAAGGCAATAGTGTTTAATAGCTTAAAGACTAAAGAAGTAGAGAACTGCTATACTTCCGATTATAAAACTACACTAAATTTTATTATATAACTCATAAATGTCTTGAAGGTATTTATTTCAACAATAAGGGCCTTATGTTACAAAATAAAATGCCTGAAACCTCATATATCATTCACTAATAATTTCTGAAAATAAAACAAACAGTTAACATATAACATGAAGGTCAAACTGCTCACACCTCAAAGGCAGCAGTTCACACTGTGTTCTATGTGAATCATGTTCTCTAGAGTGTGAAGAGAGTGGATACAGTCCCTATAGCACAGGTAAACACTGAAAAGCTGTTAATAAAACCAAAAAGGTTTTTTTTGTGTTTATTTATTTAGAAAGTACCTGCTGGAGCTTGCTCACTCTCTCTCTTTCTCTCTGTCTGTCTCTCTCTCTCTCTTTCTCTGTCTCACTTTCTAGAGCAAGCGAGAAGGAGAGTAAGGGAGAGAGAACCCCAAGCAGGTTCTGTGCTGTCAGTGCACAGCCCAAAGCCGGGCTTGGTCTCACAAACCATGGGATCATCAACAGAACTGAAATCAAGAGTCGGACACTTAAATGACTGAGCCACCCAGGTGCCCCCAAACTGAAAAAGAGATTTGTTATGAACAGCAAAGAAGGAGTCTCTTTTTGCCTTTTTTAAAAAAATTTTTTATGTTTATTTATTTTTGAGAGACAGAGACAGCATGAGCAGGGGAGGGCCAGAGAAAGAGGGAGACACAGAATCTGAAGCAGGCTCCAGGCTCTGAGCTAGCTATCAGCACAAAGCCCAAAACAGGGCTCGAACCTATGAACTGTGAGATCATGACCTGACCCGAAGCCAGGTGCTTAACCGACTGAGCCACCCAGGCACCCCATGGAGTCTCTTTGAAAAGTCCTAGGCTCACCTTGTAGGATTGGGATCTGTTATACAGATAAGGAGGGACGCCTGGATGGCTGAATGGGTTAAGTGTCTGACTCTTGACTTTGGCTCAGGTCATGATCTCAGGATTTGAGAGATGGAGCCCCTCGCTGGTCTCTGTGCTCACAACATGGAGCCTGCTTGGGATTTTCTCTGCCCCTCCCCTGCTCATGTGTGCACTCACACATAGACTCTCTCTCTCTCTCTCTCTCTCTCTCTCTCTCTCTCTCTCTCAAAATAAATAAATAAATAAAACATATAAAAATTCATAAAGGAAAAAGGAGAAGCCTGAAATGTTAACAGGTGAAAAAAATCAAACGGGTAAGAATGTCATTAAAGCTGAGAGGTGATAACTGGACAAGAGGCACATGCACATACGTTACATGTCTATTTTTCCAACCCAAAACACCATGAAATGACAGAAAAGGTATTTTAAAGAAAATTAGTCTATAAATTTAAAAAATGTCATCAGTGTGTTAAAAAGTCAGAAAAATAATGACTGTAAGCCTATGGCAAAATACCAGAGGGAACCGTAGCACCAAACAGGAGAGGGCCTGCTTTGAAGCAGGTTGTGGGGCAGGAGGGCTGGGGTGGGAGAGGGTGGGGGTGGATGGGGAGAGCTGCAGGTTCAGAGTACTAGATATCAGATGCTAGGCTCTCAGGTCAGGATCATGATCAGATGATCAAGGGTAGAGCCAGTGCAGCTAGCTGGTCTTCCCTCTTCCTGGACATGCTTCAACCACGGCCACAGGCAAAGGAGTGATCAGACAGAGCAGGGCCTCAGTCAGCTACTGATGTCTAGAAGGAATCAATTCCCTAAATAGGAAAAGTAAGGTGGCATATGTAGAAGTAACAGTGAATGAAGTTGTTTTTCAGTTGAAAGTTGAGATTTTAATTTTTATCCTATAGCTTTTCTTTTAAATTTTCTTAATGTTTGTTTATTTTCAGAGAGGGGGAGAGAGAGCGAGCGAGCATGAGTGGGAGAGGGACAGAGAGAGATGGAGACACAATCTGAAGGAGGCTCCAGGCTTAGAGCTGTCAGCACAGAGCCCAATATGGGGCTCAGACCCATGAACCTGAGCCAAAGTTGGATGCTTAACCAACTGAGCCGCCCAGGTGCCCCAGTCAGCTGAGCTTCCGACTTTAGCTCAAGTCATGATCTCATGGTTTGTGGGTTTAGGCCCCGCATCGGGCTCTGTACTGACAGCTCAAAGCCTGGAGCCTGCTTCAAATTCTGTGTCTCCTTCTCTCTCTGTCCCTCCCCTGTTCGTGCTCTCTCTCTCTCAATAATAAGTCAATGTAAAAAAAAA
>NC_043702.1:70349062-70386432 GCF_006229205.1 Suricata suricatta
CCTGGGTGGCTCAGTTGGTTAAGCATCCAACTTTGGCTCAGGTTCATGGGTCTGAGCCCCATATTGGGCTCTGTGCTGACAGCTCTAAGCCTGGAGCCTCCTTCAGATTGTGTCTCCATCTCTCTCTGTCCCTCTCCCACTCATGCTCGCTCGCTCTCTCTCCCCCTCTCTGAAAATAAACAAACATTAAGAAAATTTAAAAGAAAAGCTATAGGATAAAAATTAAAATCTCAATAAGTAGAATAAATATCAGGATAGCCTTTTCTCAAAAAAAGTATTTTATAAGAGGGGAGCCTGGCTAGTTCAGCCAGTAGAGCATGCACCTCTTGATCTTGGGGTTGGGAGTTCAAGCCCCATATGGGTGTAGAGATTACTTTAAAAAAAGAGTATTTCATAAGAATGATCTAAATAATTCTCTCAGAAACCTAAAAAAAAGACAGGAGAAATAAATGAAGAAGGTAAAAGAAACTTTGGAAACTAGAGACCAGTCCAGGGTTACATTTATTTAGTAAGAGTACTAAGAACAGAAAAAAAAAGGAGGAAAAATATTAAAGGAAATAAGCAATGAAAATTTGTCAGAGCTGAAAAACAATCATTTAAAATAGGCCAGTAAGCAAACAAAATGAATGAAATGAACTACATCTAGACCGAATCCACTGAAATGTCGAGGTTCCAAGGATAAAGAAAAGATTGTAAATGTTACCAGGGAGGAAAAACAAACCACTTATAAATGAATGAGCATCCATTTGGCATCAGAGCCCTTACCAACTACACTGGATATAACAATAGCTTCTGGTATGGACAAAAAACTATGATTCAAATATGAACGCAAAGTAAGAGCATGTTAGGACACACTGGGACTCAAGAAGAGTTTGGCTTCAACAATCTTTAAAGGAAGTTCTGGAACCAAATAGCATGATAGAAGGATAAGGACACAATATAAACAATGCTAAGCAAGTAATTCTGACAATTTTAGATTAAAGTCTATCAGCATGAGAGGGATGAAAAGCTGAGGAAAATAAAATTGTACAGATGTTCTGACTTAACCTAGTGGGAAGAAATACATACAGGATAACTCCGGGTGAAGGTGCCTTTGCTGCTCCTCTCCAGAAGAGGCAGAGCCCACCGTGTGCCCCTTGAATGTGGGGCTGGTCTCTTGTGATTCATACAGTGTGGCCAGTGTGGATCTTGTGCAAGGTTTGAGGCTAAGTTTTAAAGGCCCTGTAGCCTCTTCTTCTTCCTCTGGAACCTCGATACCACCATGCTGTGAAGAGCTCAGGATTAAAATGATACTGTGGAGTCAGAGGCCCAGTGCTCCCAGCCATGCTGGCCCGTACCTCGCAACATGTAAGACAGGCCATCTTAGAAAGTCCCACCCTGACCAAGTCGTCAGCTTGCTGTAGCCACCTGAGTGAGCCCAGGCAAGACCAGCAGAAGAATCTCCTTACCAACCTTGGCTGGTGAGAAATTTAAAAAGCCATTGTTTGAGCCACTGAGATTTAAGACAACTTGCTGCATGATGAGCAAGTAACACTAATACAACCATCAAAACAGGAAATGAAGATAAGGAAAAAAAATAACTTATTTTTAAGTTTCATAAGATTAAGATATTAAATTTTAAATGCTGAATTATCTTATAAGGATATAATTTATTTAATGCATTAGTGATCTTCCACTTATTATGCATAAACTATAAACTAGATGTAGAGTATGATGACATATAACACCTTGACCTCCAATCCAATCTAAAAGGGAAGACAAAAAAGGCAACTACAATGAAATGCAGTTTGAGCTGAGCGAGGCACTGAGAACTGGAACACAGAAGGCAGGTGCTTAAAGAAGGGCTTCCAAACGCATGTATAAATGGTGAAACTCTTCCAGGTGTGGCAGAAGGACCCGGCTGGGGGAAAACCCATCTATAATGTATTAATTAATTTTATTAAACTTTTACATTTAAAAATTTGCTTTAGGTTCAATAGATTTCTCAAAAACCTCCCTAGACTATTGTTTTCTCTCATTTGCAATTAAGAGTATGGTAAGCCATATCAAATCTCAAGCTATTTAAATAAAAGATTTGTTTTTATCATTAGTTTTTCCTATCAAATGCTAGTGTTAACAAAGATTAAAAACTAATGAAATCACTAACACAGCACATATGGGGATTTAGAAATACTGTAATTTAGAAGCAAATTACTAGAGGCAATAAAAATAATGCAAAATTATTTAATTAAAGACTTGGGCATTTAATAATATTTATAAGGTCTATTAAAAGTAAAAAGTATACAGCCCAGTAACAACTTGCTATCTTATGCAGTGGTTGCCTTTTTAGTTCATTATATTTATTTTTCTTTTTACGTGAACTAGCTAAATGATTTTTCAGTGTCTTGGGATTTATACTAAGCTGTCTAGCTGAGAATAACCTAGTTCTGTATTAGATTTCTTACAAGTTCTGGATTAGACTTTTATTTAAATTAGACATTCACTTATAATTTGAAAGATTCCATTTAAAATTTAAAATTCTCTAAGTATGCTCCATAGACGACTTCTAGTATGTCAGAAAGAAGGTTCCTGTGACTAATAAGTCTGGGGAATACTACAGAGCATGATTCCTCTCGAAAACCCCTAAAAACCTTGTTTTCTGAAGGGTGATCTGTGGACCGGTTATACTGGTAGCACTTTAGAGCTGGTAAGAAATGCAGAATTTTAGGCCCATCCCAAACCTACTAAATCAGAATCTTCATGTGAATAAGATCCCTACCTAGTGTTTCCTACACACCTTCAAGCTTGAGAACAGTAGCATAGACCATTTTAAAGACTTTAAAAAATCTTAAAGTAAATGCATCTGTTTAATCTCCTCTTAGTATCTTACACTTACTTGACCCCTTCTCTTTATGTCACCTAGTGACACTGGGAGGAACATTCTTTGAGCAATTCCACAATATAATAACCATTATTAATGAGCAAATACAGCTAGAAAGAGGTATTGCTCCCCTCCTTTACAATTAAAATTTGGTTCTCCCCAGCTTTCCAGTGATGTCAGTTAAAATAAAATTAACTACTTTTAAGAAAATGGGGGAAAAAATTAAGCTCTTTTCAGTAAAGGTTCCTGCCAACAAAATTAAGCATGAAATTCTGTTTTGGCTCTAAGTTGGGTACCAGTTTCTTGGAAAACTTAATTTCTAAGTGAAGGAATAAATGACTTTCCAGAAGAAGAACCCAGCCTGCTCCAGGCCAGGTGTGAGTTTTAATTATGTTTTTCATGCTCTAGTCATGAACACTCATGTAGAAAAGAGACTAGGTACATATATAATGCATACTGGTAATTTGGTTGGAGAGATCAACTCTCCATCTGGGATATAACAGTTTCCTTAAAACATGTCCAGTTTGGGGAGATGTTAATCTATAAAACGCTTTACTGAAAGCATAGGTGAAAAAGAAAAGTTGACAGTTTTTAATTAGAGTATCAAAAACACTGATTTTATACATGTTTAAAATCACTTTAAAAAGTTTATTTATTTTGAGAGAGGAGGGGGAGGGGTAGAGAGAGAGGGAGAGAAAATCTCAGACAGGCTCTGCTGTGCTGTCAACACAGAGCCTCAAGTAGGGCTTGATTTCATGAACTGTGAGAACGTGGCCTGAGCCAAAATCAAGAGCCGAATGCTCAACTGACTGAGCCCCCCAGGCGCCCCTAAAATCGCTTTTAATCATGCTGATTTAAGCAATGATGCATCTAATGATTTCCAATTTCTTAAGCAGCTCTTTAGCATAAAATGGAAGATTCTAGGCATCAAAAATAAAGCTCCAGAAGTTAACAACTGTACCTGTTGCTGTCTTCAGCAAGTTGAAGTTAGAAAACTAATGGTTACCTTTACGCCTCATTTATTCAATTTAGATTATGTTTAATGCCGTTATTTTGTTTTCAAGAAGACAAACACATTTTCACACTTAACATTCCAACAGCTTTTTGAAGAAAGCACAAGAAAAAAATACCAAAGGCTCTAGAATTTCGTTGATTACAAATGGAGCTCCTTCAGTGAAACATACTGTAATTCCCAGTCCACTGTCCTGTGTCCCTCAACCACACACTTAGGTTCAGTGAGAGCAGGGGCTATTGCCATCTGGATCACTGCCATATTCTCAGCACCAATAAAAGTGCCAGAAACATAGTAGGTGTTCAACAGTTTGCGCAGTGAAAGAATGAAACAAACAGGGAAAGAATGACAGTGTATTGTATTTCCACTGAAGTAACATTTATATGGCAGGTAATGTAGATTTTAGAACCATCAAGATGCTAAAGAAACTCACAGTCTAGCACAAAAGAAAGGAATAACAATAGGGTGACAAATACAACAGTAAAGATGCATAAAACATACCATAGTAGGAGGGTCATCAGGAAAGATGACAACCACAAAGGCAGAAATAATGTGCTGTAGGCAGAGAATGCCAACAGTCTAATGTTGATCTGGGGAGGAGGAGGAAGAGGAGAAAAAGAGGGAGAAAACTCTGAACACAAGAAGATGGAAGGAACCAAGAGGGCAGGAGAGTGATGGATTGCCTCATATGATGGTGAAAGTTGAAGAAAAGCTTGACCGAGTCAGGTGCCTCTGCCCCAGCAAAGGTGAGAACGTGACCTGTAGTAAGATATGGATAAGGAGGAGTGGAAGAGAGGAAGAGCTAGATGGCGTCCACTTGGAGTAGCAGTAAAACATCTGCAAGGCCCAGTGAAGAGCTAGAAAGCAACTCTGGGAAATGGAGCAACTTCTCTTAAGACAACTTAACTTAAAAAAGAACATGCCATGCAGGAGCACTGGGTGGCTCAGTCAGTTAAGCGTCTGACTCTTGATTTCGGCTCAGGTCATATATAATCTCATGGTTTGTGAATTCCAGCCCCACATTAGGCTTTCTGCTTACTGTCAGCACAGAACTCATTTTGGATCTTCTGGCCCCTTCTTTCCCTGCCCTGCCCATGCTCACATGCCCACTTTCTCTTTCAAAAATAAACTTAAAAAAAAAAAAAAAAAAAGACCATGCCATGCAGAACCTATAAGAGAAATCAATTTTTCTTTCCTTCATGGACCAAGTCCTGGGAACACAATGATAAATATAATCCTAGAAACCTTGTCCCTCATTTGTCTAGGTGGTCTGTTTAAGAGGCCTACAAAGAAGTCCTCACTACCTTCTAGGCTTCCGTATCTTCCAAGGGCACATTCAGAAGCAACAGGGCATCTCCTCAAAATCCAGAGAGAAGGAAAATGGGGCTGCTCCCAGGAAAAGAAATTTAGAAAAGCCACTGAAAAAGGTAAGGTTCAGTATGGGTGAAAATAAACTAAAAATCAGTAAATGTGTTTCTTAAAGAACATTATAAAATAATCAAGGAAAAGATCATAACATTCAGACCAGAATCAGAATGTGATTATGATCCATCGTGTATAATTACCATCAGAATTGGAGAAGAGAACAATCAGTATGAAAGAGAGGAAAACAAAACCTAGATTCTGGCTCTGTCTGGGAAGTAAATAAATAAATAAATAAGTAAGTAAGTAAGTAAGTAAGTAAATAAAGCATCTTCTCTATTAAAGACAGAGATGGTCCTGAAATGAATTCTCTCTTAAAACTACTACTTCACAGGACTTTAGTTTCACCACTCCAAAAGCTACCCTGCTGGCCAATCTAGCAAATATCGACATTTTAGTAATTATGAATTAATAACTTAGCACTCTGCTTTCTATATTAGTCCTAATTCTTAGAACAACAAAATTGAGGACAGGCTCAGAACTGCAGTGACTTCAAAGCTCTGTGGTGTGATTTTGGAGAAGCATCCTCTCTACCACTCATGGTTCTCTCCAGGCAACAATCTAGCTGGGTGGTCCCTCATTCTAATTGAGAAACTTAAGAAAGGTAGACACAAACCCACATAAATAAAGAGGTCAGTCGCCATGCACAAACTTACACCTGTTAGTCCCTCTGGACCAGGATGAAAGCAGCTACATATGTGCAGAGCTGCCTAGGAAGGTCATCTGTGCCAACTATTCACCAGGCTCTCCTGCTGCTGTGCATTTGCTATGCCTGTGCATTGTGTTGCCAACATATTTGTTAATTAAACTAGATTCTTTCAATATTCATTAGTTTGAATCACCTTTTGCAGAACCATACCTCAATTCTGAGATATCATTTATATCTAATAATCCATTTAAAAATTTTGCTATTAAAAAAAGTTCATTTCATTATTTGAAGTGCAAACAATTTTAAAACCAAGAACGTGGCTCAGCATTCCAAACATGATATCCAGAAAGCACCTAGGCAATTATCTCTATTTTATATATTTCTAAATAAAACCTATTACTAACATTCACAGTCCTTTCTGTGGTTCTAGTCTGATCACCCCAACACACAGAAGCATACATATACATATATAATAACATAGAACTGTCTTCAAACTTGCAATAAGCTACCAGAAAAAGTTCTCCCCACATAAGGTATATTATAACATAAATTACAATAATTCATGCCATGCCATTTCTATTGGCTTTAATGCTATCCACTTTTACAACTAAATATGCTTTATTCATGATTTTTTTAAACACCCAATGGGACTGATTCAGACTGGGTATCTTTTATGCCTAGCTTCTGTTACATATGCTTCATTTCATGTGTAAACTTTAAATGGCATGTCTCAGTCAGAGGAAAAGGTAATGTTTTCTGTTTGAAAACTTAAAAACTAAATTGCATAACAGAAATGTTGCACTTTGAAAATGTCTTCCTAACTGGCTTCAGTGTGTCTGTCTCCCTCACTCTCTCAAATTTCCACAAGGAAATTCAATCAGGTGACACAACTAAGCAAATGTTATTCCTCAGATAAATAATACATTACATTGTTCAAAGTTACAGCAAATTCTCCAACTTGCTAATTTCTTCCAAGCATTTGTTTGTAAGTGCTGGTAAATTTTAGCATTCAAATCAACTTGTGTGTCTCAAGTTAATCAAAAGGCATACTTTTGATCAACCCAATATGTATAAAAAAATAAAGACTGGGGTGCCTGGGCGGCTCAATCGGTTAAGCAGCCGACTTCAGCTCAGGTCATGATCTCACTTTGTGGTTCGAGCCCCGCGTCAGGCTCTGTGCTGATAGCTCAGAGCTTGGAGCCTGCTTTGGATTCTGTGTCTACTCCTCTCTCTGGCCCTCCCCTGCTCATACTCTGTGTCTCTCTCTCTCAAAAATAAATAAATGTAAAAAAATTTTTTTAATAAAAAAATAAAAAATAAAGGTCATCAATTTAAAGGATGGGGGAAAGGTTCTTCTGTGGGGCGGGTAACGCAGTAGGGGGCCCTAGCATGGGTTTTACAGGCCTTTGCATGTTCCTTCTTCCCTACGTTTCTCTTAGGGCTCCTCCTTCAACTCACAGAGGCTCACAGATCTTCCTTGACCATGGTGTGCTCCTTAGGACAACAGAACTGAAGGGACAACAGGACCTTGAAGGGTGAAGAATTGTAAGAGAATGGTGGGGCAGAGAGATTAGAGGCTAAAGTTAGGTGGAAATTTGGCCTCTGTGTCTGCTTGTCCCCAAACTGCAGGCATCCTTGCTAGCAGCAGCTGGCCCCATCTCAACACAGCCCCTCTGTGGGGTGCTATCCTCAAGCTTCTGAGTCACCCCTTCTGTTCCCTTCCCCTCGCAGAGCTCCACCTAGAGCTTCCCTCAGCGATTTGCAGAGCACAGGCCCTCCACTTCTGTCCCCTTTCTAACTCCACAAGCAAGTATAAAACCAAGTTGCCCGCCTCTACTTCACCAAACCGTCTCTTCCTTCCACACACATTCTTTCTCAGTGCCTCACCCTGAAGAAGGCATTCCTTAATGTGTTCTGGAATTGCCTTTTTTTTTTTTTTTGGGTGACTCATCCCTCTAGTCTAACTAATCTAGTTAGAATCTTAACAACACACAATGTTCATTTTCACCCATTTGTAACTGTGCCTTAAAGTGCTTCCTCACCTATTTAGAGTTAAGTGTATTCGAACCAAGATTCAGTCATGCATGTCTGTATTATCTCTGGTATCTAACACATGTGCTGGGGCATTTCCTACAACGCTAGCTGACTGAACTGGTTTTACTATGTGAGGAGCTGAAAACAGAAACTGGTGCTTCACTGCTGCACTTGCTGAAATATGTTTAATATATTAGATGGCTCCTATTCAAAAGCAAAGAACCCCTGAACAAAGGACTTCCTTAAAGAGGTCCTTTGTTTAGTAGCTGGCACTAAAAAATGTCAAAAACAATCAGATTTCATTTTCTATCTTCCTGGTTAGGTAACTTGTTTCTTTTTAGGTGAGGGTTTTGACTTCCTTAAAGAAAGAATTTAGGGAAAATAACCACAACTCAAGGAAGCTACATTCCATTTGCAGGAGATAACACACCCCATGCCACCATGTGCTCACTTTGTTGTTTCTAAATTCTCAGCTGCAGATCTTTGTGTATAACTAAAGTGTACTTTAAATGAGACCCTATAAATCAGAGCTAGGATTCCCACAATAATCTAGAAAGCTGTTAGCAAAGTCTTTATTTTGTCTCAATATACTGAAACAATCCCTGTTCAGATTAAATGGGTGGGAAAATTAAAGGATTGGATTATTCCATATTAGAAAAACATATTTTTATTGCTTTAAAAACATAGGTATCTGTGCCCTGACTTAATGAATGGATCCAAAGTGGCATTTAGTGATTCTAAAACAGTGTGATAGAATACCTCAAATATTAAGCACATCTAAATCTCTCAAAATTTTACTTTTTAAAATAATTTTACTTTTTTTTGCTTAATATTTATTCAGAATGTAAAGCTAACTCGTCTATCAAACTGATCATAAATTCAAAATCTAAATTAATGTGACACAACCAAGTCTCAAAAAAATAAGTATTTTGAGGGGTGCCTGGGTGGCTCAGTCAGTTAAGCATCAGACTTCGGCTCAGGTCATGATCTCACAGTTTGTGGATTCGAGCCCCATGTCGGGCTCTGTGCTGACAGCTAGCTCAGAGCCTGGAGGCTGTCTTCAGATTTTGTGTGTGTCTCTCTCTCTGACCCTCCCCTGTCACGCTCTCTTCTCTCTCTTAAAAATAAAGTTAAAGAAAAGAACATAAAAATTTTTTTTAAATAAGTATTTTGAGTTTAAAATGTTTAAAATATTGTGCCCTACCTGGGTAGCTCAGTCAGTTAAGCGTGCAACTTTGGCTCAGGTCATCATCTCACAGCTTGTGGGTTTGAGCCCCGCATCGAGCTCTGTGCTGACAGCTCAGAGCCTGAAGCCTGCTTCAGATTCTGTCTCCCTCTTTCTCTCTGTCTCTCTCTCTCTCTCAAAAACAAATAAACATTAAAATGTTGTGCCCTAGATGCATTTTCATGTCATTTTAATTTTGAGGATGAGGGAGATTTGCTTTTATTAATCTGAAGATCATAAACTGTGATTTGAAGTTCATTGACAGGTTGACGAGGATATGATCATATTTCTCTTAGATACTGCAGAGAACCTATCTAATGCCCTTTGAAAAGTGGAACATTCACAAATAAAGTAAGGCATTACAGGGTATAAATAAGTAATGACTGATAAATATTTAGAACCCTGGCAGTGCAAAGGAGGAGAACACATGTCAGACGACTTTCCACAGCCACCCTAGAATCTCTCTACAATTAAGGTAATAGTGTGAATATAAAATTTTGATGTCCAATCAGCCTAGCAAGATTATAACAGCTGTGTCAAAAGTACCATCTGTCCAAATGGAAGTGTGTACCCTCACAACTTGTTAAGAATTACAGCAACAAATATAAGTTTGAACATCAGAGGTACCATAATAAATTAGACATTTAATTTAACATTTGATGAAGATGGAGCGAGCTGCCACTTTGATGGAATAGAAAAAGACACTGAAGAGGCAATCTGCTCATTTTATAGCCCAACAATTCTCTTCTCTTTCTGAGTCACTACTACTATTCTGAGAGCAGCTAGATCTCTCAGTATCAATTTTCTACCCATATATCAATTGTAAACTATTACAAAACACATGCAAGAATTCTTAGTGGCAATTAGGAAGTGCCTACGACTTGCAGTGGTTTCTGACTTTCCCTCACTGGCATCTACACTTCTGTTTTCAATGTTCTATGGAATGTCTAAGGGACAGTGTACTCCTTGCGTGGGGAAATGCATGTACATATAAGAGCAGCCACCTTGTGGTAGAGCCACAATAAGCAGAAGTGGAGAAGGTCTGCTACTGTGGACGGACCCAGGAATTTTTCAATCATGGTCAAAAGTTCACAGGGTTCACATTACCCTGTATTTGACTGGCAATGAAGATTTTGAGAGCTTTTTCTGGTTGTAGTACAGGAAATTCTATGGACTCCCCAACGGCCCGAAACATCACTTTCTTTTGTTTTATTTTTTAGTGTTTATTTTTGAGAGAGACAGAGACAGACAGAGAGAGAGAAAGAGAGAGAGAGAGAGAGAGAGAGAGAGAGAATGAACAAACAAACAAGTGAGGAAGGGGCAGAAGGAGACAGACTCTGAAGCAGGCTCCAGGCTCTGAGCTTTCAGCACAGAGCCCAACATGGGACTTGACTCATTAACCGTGAGATCATGACCTGAGCTGAAGTTGGAGACATAGCTTAATACAATAGATCTCTTCTGTTCTTTTGATATCTGTGAAAGAAACAAATGAAGTTTGACATGAAGACATCAACATTAACTTCAATAATCTGACCGTCACAAAAAAACTGAAAAAGAGTAAGCTAATCAAGAAGCCTAAAGTCTGATCTTCTATCAAGACCTACAAAATTCCCTCCTTGAAGAAAGTGGACTTTCTCAAATGGAAAGGCAGGAAAGAGATGGAGTAGGGAAAAGTGTCAGATGAAATACATCTGAGAGTTAGTTGGGACGCTCTCATGTTGCCATAGTCCCAGTTTCACAGTACTCTGGTGAGCCTCACCACTGTGCTATCTAAACCGGCTGGCTTTCAATGTACTTTCAACTAACAGCTGCCATGAGCAGCTACTGAAATTACATCACAACAAAGCGACTCCATTAACGGTATAACGTCATCTTCAGACCTTCACAGTGGTCAGTCATATGGAAAAAAACCATGGAGAAATGCACAGGTTTCCCTCTCAACTGGAATTCATGCATTCTAATTCAGTGTGTGATACCAATCATTTATGGATCAATATATCTGCATGACTGCAAAACATACATATAATGATTAAGTATACAAAATGTGAAAATGTACCAGTGATGGGCATGTCATCTCAACCTTCAAAGCAAAAGAAAGAACAAAGAGCCTAAGGCTGGATGGAAGAGCCTTCACGTTAACCAGGGGAACCAGTGCACTGTTTCTCCCCCGACTTTCTGTAATTCCATGTGGTCATTCAAGGGAGATAAAGTAATAGCAGCACCTGACAAATCCATGTCTTCGAAAGTGAGTGCAACCACGAAGAATAACCATTCACTAAATATGGTACTTGTAGAAAACACTTAGCTGTGCTCTTATTAACTATTTTGGATTTATCTTCCCTAGTCAAAACTAAAATATTTTGACCAGTAGTTGGCTGGTCCATCCATCCTAAAAGTATACAAGGCAAAATTATATCTACAGGAACTTCTTGGCAATAGTTCATAAAAGCATTTTAGTCAGAGGAAAAAGGGAGAAGTTCCACTCTAATGTTCCTTTCCTATTCTCTTCAGATAATTATTCTAATCTATAAAATTTTTCTAAAAGACGAAAAAACAGACATAAGTTTAAATTTTAAAAAGATAATTGTGTCAACTCTTGTCAGATTTCAAAACTAATCACAAAACAAATAGTATTAAATGTAGGAGAAACTACCACTAAGGAAGCCCTTTAACCAAATACAAGATTAGTCAGTAAGCACTTGTGTCAGAAATGCCTGAGATCACCAGCGATATCGAACACTGCTGTGGTTAAATTATGTGGTAGCAACATACACTTGAAGACTCATAAAAACAGCTTCACAGAACTCCAGAAACAGCAAGGACCTTGGAGATCATCTACTTGTGTGGTTTTCCAAATTCCGTATTTTCTTAACCCTTTTCTCTAAATAAACTCCAGAGTAACACTAATACATAAAAGCAGTCTTCCTGGACTTGCTTCATCTCCTCAGCCACAACCAGCCAGACAGCTCCCCTGAAGGGGACCATCAGTGGCACTGGAGACAGATAACCAGAGGCTCAGAGCTGGGGTATAACCTGCCTGCAGTAGGGCTAATGGATCTGCTGGTTCTCACAGCAGAGGTCATTCACTGCAGGGTGCAACCACAGCAAAGCAATCCTAAAAGGAACAAGAATGTGTTGCCATCCAACCCAAAGGTACTTTCTTAATACTATACAACCTTTTTAAATTTCAAATTTTACAGTATACAGCTTTGAGGGGAAAAGTTGGGATTTACTGTTTTCCAAACGTTTCATGTTTCAGATTGAGGACTTTGCAAACTCACAGTTGAAGGATGTGCCCCCAGAGTGTTGCGGAGATCTCCCTCACAAGTGAAGGTGGGCAGAGGCTGGCAGCTGCACTTCATGCCTCTCTGCCTGCACCTGTACTTCAGGAACATTCCACCCCTCAAACTGCTTCTGTACTTGGCTGTTCCAGGGCCTGGCATGCTCCCTCATTTTACCTCTTTGTCCCTTACTTCATACTGCTGAGTCACTCACTTTAGCTAAGACTTTCCTGACCTTGGCCTTGGCCCACCCCCTCGCAATCACCCTGTGACCTTCACTCCTTTCCCCCTCACTCACTCTGTTTTTTCATCTTACCACTTATTACCAGCTGGTCTGTTTGTCTCATCTTCCATCACCTTGTATATACGCGACAGGAGTATACTAGAGACTATGTTCACTAGTTTATCAAAAGCAGCAGCTGTCATCAGGCAGCATGGTATAGGAGGAAAAACTGAAGCCCAGGTCAAATGACTGTGGTTCAATTTCCTTACTCCTGATTCCTCCTAAGCTCCAGTAGTTCCTAAGGGCTTGTCTGGTTTTCCTAGTAGACCTACTTCTGGGAATGGGGTGGAATCTTGAGGCTTTGATGATCACTTCTAGGCTAAACACTAAAAATATAATTCTGGAACCCTGAGCTCAGTTGCAATTTTCATGTTTCCTGGCCATCAACAAGGTGTCCTTCCAGACACCCAAGCTCAGCATGACCACAGCTAAATTCATTGTTTTCCTGAATCAGTGCGGCTTATGGAGTACCTTTCCTTTCAGTATCGGAAGCCATTCAGCATAGTCATTTAATTCACTCTTATAATATCCTCATAAACAAAGCAGGACCAGTATAGACATTATGAGAGTCCATGAAATTATGGAATGGAGCTTTCTCTTAATTTCCACCTGAAAACAGTATTAAGCTCTTTTGTCCATTTTCTCGTGTGGAAGCATCTTTGTGAACACTGGTATGAGCACGTCGGTAGCAGTCCACGTGTTATACTCAGCAGGACAGCTATCAAAAAACAAAGCTAAAACATCACTGCAATTACTAAAAAAATGGAACATTACATAAATATTCAATGTATCCAATATTTTGGAAACTATCATAATAAACTTGGTTAGAACACAATAATAAAGAACTAGAAATTCCTATGAATTCATAAGAAAGACACAAAAATAATATCTAACTTGCTATCCACTTCAGATTAGCTAATAAAGTGTTTTAAAAAATATGTTTGGAAGATCGCAAGGCCAATTTGAATAATGAACCCAAATAATCCCCAAAGAAACTTTAAGTTAATACTATTTCAGTGAACAAGTACTACTAAGAAGTAAAAGTGAAGGCTTAATTTTATGTTTAACTTGTCTCCCACTCTTGCTACTGGAAGGGCTAAGTTATCAGTGAGGTAATCATCTCCCAGGAACACAAGTATAAGAAGCAAAGATGGTAAAAATGGTAGTCAATACACCAGATAACTCTTGGATTTTCAAAGTCGGATGAGCCAAGTTTTCAAGGAATGACTACATTATGTTGAAGGAAAATGGGCTGCTTGTACACTCACTGCTTATTCCAACATTTACTGAGCATCCACTGTGTATCAGGCACTGGTCCATGTACTCTATAGAAGCCAATTTATATGGAGTCTCTAATACTGATGCAATATTAATAGCATAAAAGTCACTGCAATGCTTTAATCACCACCTTTCAAATTAAAGAAAACTAGCAAATGTACATTTGGTAATTTACCAAGTAAGAGAAGTCACACTGTCAGCATTATATACATTTAAATCCAGGTAAGTGAAATAATGTAGTATCTTGAGAAGAGCAAGAAAGGGAATATGGTTCAAAAGCAATTTAAATATAATTTTACAATTATATTTCAAATTTGCTCAATACTCAAAAAATGAGTATTTCACACTCCTTTGGAAATTATAATAGATACTATTTACCGGATTCCTAACCAGTGGTTCTGAAAGAATAGTCCAGCAGGATCAGCAATGCCCGAGACCTCCTAGGAGTAGGGACGCAGCACTGTTTCTGACCATCATTCCAGGAGGTTCTGATACACACTGAAGGCTGAGAGCTCACTGTCCCAAAATAACAAATCAGAGGTGACATAATAATAACAAAACAGAGTGGTTCCATAATTCTATCCAAAAAGATGAAAATACAGTTTGGGTTTATATTTACAGAAAATTTCACAATAAAAATATTAAAGAACACAATTTATTCTGAACTATAGAAACGACGCTGAACTTCTAGATAGACAATATTTAACCCAAAAAGTCTTTATTTACTGTTTTTGGAATTAAAAATTGTTTTAAGTAAATGAATGGTATAAACTGCCCAGCTGCTAAAATTTTTAATCACAAAATAAGAGGTGTTTAAAAAGCCTGGAGTGGCCAAAACTTTACACAAAATTTCAATAATCTAGGCTCTTAATAGCACAATTTCAAAAACTTATGAGTGTATCCTAAGAAAATATGATTTGGGGCACCTGGGTGGCTCAGTCGGTTAAGTATCTGACTTTGGCTCAGGTCATGATCTCGCGGTTCGTGGGTTTGAGCCCCACGTCAGGCTCTGTGTTGACAGCTAGCTCAGAGCCTGGAGCCTGTCTTCAGATTCCGTGTCTCCTTCTCTCTCTGACCTTCCCCTGCTAATGCTGTGTCTGTCTCTCAGAAGTAAATAAAAAAACATTAAAAAAATTTCTAAATGATTTGATACAATGTTTATATGTAAATGAAGATATACTTTCATTTGACAAAAATATTCTTTATAAAATTACTAATGGGATTTACTTTTAGTTACAAATTTAGTCAAGCCATTGAACTATTTGTTTATAAGCTATCACAATACTTTGGAATCACAGAAGGAGAAATTTAGAAGTAAAAGGAGAATCAAGGGCATCTGCAGCTAAAGTGTTAGAGTCTGCTACCAATTAAATTAAATACGAAACAAATTAAAGATCCCCTAAAATTCCTCTCAACATATCTTCTACATGAGTTGACATGCATCTATGAAATATCAGGAACATAGCAAGAATAGTTAAAAATTTGGATATTGCTTGTATCATCTGACAAATGTCTCTTCCAGGAGCTTTCCCAATCCCATCACATGTGTTATGGCTCAGTGTTAATTAGGCTGAAGAATTCCTATGAGGGGAGGTTCTGACTGGATTTATGCAAAACAGATGTGGATAGCAAAGCTAAGAGAGGCAGAAGATAGGCCTAAAGTCTTTAACACTTCTTACCAAGAATTCCCACAGCATTTTTAAATATATAAATAGAAGACCATGGAGCAGAAAGTCTCAAGGATTTATGCCAAAAGTTTATTTTAAAACAGGGAGAGCTTACTATTCTTTGCTTTTATGAATGTCTACTTTTATTCGTACAAAAACTATTTCTAACACACTGTGGAGCCTATACCACACATAAACATTCTGTATCACTACCAGCACCTATTACCACAAGTTAACACAACTTTGTGAATCATGTTTTGTCTCCAACTTCACCAAGCACATTTGAGTATTTCTCTAAAGGGTCGTGGTGCCTAGAAAATGTTTTTTGCTTGCCATGAGACTAGTTGGGCCGAGGGACCAGGAAAAAGCCTGGTGGTGGCTGGAGGTCAGCTAGAAGCCACCGCAGCGATTCACATGGAAGGTGAGTGGGTGAAAAGGAGTGCACCGAAGGTGAGGGGTGAACAGAAAACACCTTGGTGGCAGACCCTGAGACAGGTAAGAGGCAGGCAAAGAGCTGGAGCAGGAACCGAAGGTTGGGCATCCTGTCATAGAATTTTAAAATTCAAAGGGACTTGAGAAACCATTCAAACTAAGGTCTCCAGCTGAGGGCATTAGCTTGGGATCTAGCTTCTCTGAAAGCTTTTTGGGGAGCTCCCACACTAGGAAGAGATCAATTTCAGAAGAAAGTAGGAACAGAGTTGGTATGGACCAGCCTTCTACAAAGGCAGGAATCTGGATTCTAATGGACTGGGAGGTCATTCATGTGTCCAGTATGTTATTTCCAGGAAACAACATCAAGATATCTGCTAAGTTTACATCATCAGCCAACCTGGATTATCCCAGTTCCTAAAATGCTTTTATGAACACACTAAGATCTTCTGGTTTCATGCTCATAGTCTTAAATGTACGGTCAGCTGTTCATTGTGAATGCAGTAATGCAAAGTCAAATAAACAGTTTCCATTTTACTCTGCTAAGTGCCTTTAGCCCTCAGAAAACCTCAAGGAGACTCTAAAGCATGGTCAAATGTGCTTTGCAAATACTGTCCAGAACCTGCCCAATGCCCATGCTTCCAAAGTACATATTTGGGAAAGCCAAACCTGAGTGACTACAAATGATCTCTCATAGTCTTGAAGATACTAAGAACTGAAGAGTAAGTGGGAAGAACAAGGCTATAACCTCTTTTAGGGAAAAAACCCTTCAATTTGCATGGTGATATTGTGCATGTGCTAAGAAGACAGTATGAAAATCAAAACCACACATTTTAACAGAGACTTAAATAGTAATCATGTACCTTTCATAAAGCTGTAAACTTGGTTCTGCCCTCAGCCAGGTATTTAAATCTGCTTTTCAACAAAGCAATATCAGATGGTAAGACAGAGTGGCAAAGTCCTGGAGCATAGCCAGTGCACCAGCATTGAAAACATGCTCACTCCATGCTCAGTTGGCTGGACATGTGCTGTAGATGGCTACCAGCAGGGCATGCAAGCAGCTGCTACATGAGAACCTCAAGCAGGGAGGTTGTACAGGGCAGGGAGGGAGAAATCTGTGAAGATGCAGTACAGCACAGCATTGAGTAATGTGGCATCTGTGGAATGCTGAGAAACAGAAGCACACAAACCAAATTGGCATGTAGCAATTAGAAATAAAATGGTTCATTTTAAGTGACATCAGTGGATACCTAGAAAAGCCGAAGGCAGAGTTGCAAGCCAACAGTAAGTATTGGGGTTGCTGTTGCTTTGCTTTATTAAATCAGATGCTATCATTGGTAATGTTAGCTTTTTAGTAACATATCTCAGAAGTCAAATAGCACACTTGAGGCCACAGCCCATGAGGCAACTGGGTTTGGTGCAGCAAAGTAAGGAAGCCTGCCCCAGGAAGTATAGTGTTGGCAGATTACTGCTGCGCCTGGACCCCTCCTTAGGGAGTTTTGAAGATGCCTGTTGTCCTAAGTTCAATCTAAAACCCATCTGTGTCCAGGGCTAGCAGCCACGCTAAATTTTACCAGGTTTCTGAGGTCTCCGACAAAGCAATAATTCTACAAAATGGCTCCTGGCTAGACACAGCCTCAAGCAGCCCAGTAAGAGTGGGGAGCATGGCACTGTGATTTGGGATCTGTCAGAGCTCTCTGGTATCCATTCTGCCGGGACCAGAGCTGTGGACCAGCATGACTAGATAGCCCCTAAAGACACAGTTGTCATAGTACCTCAGAATATAAATACCTTTCTGCTAGTCCAGGTCCTCTCCCAGCTACCAACACCTCATTGACTTTTTCCCTCTCATACTGGGGAGTCCAAAAGGTTCTCTTTTATAGGCAACCTTTCCTAATTAACAGAAGAGTGGAAATAATTTCCCATGGTAATCAACCATTATGACCTCTTCACCAATATACAAACTCCGATGGCCTGTTAAAAATATTTTTAAAAATGCAGTTAACATCTTATCAGATTGACTGATAGATGTTTACACCAAAGTATAAAAAGACAGATATCTCTTTACTCCTTCTATTACAAGAAGTCTACCTTTCCCTACTTATATAGCACAAAAAATCTTACAAAATTCCTCATAAAATTGCTTTAAAAAAAAGAAATGTGGGGCGCCTGGGTAGCTCAGTCATTTAAGCCTCCGGCTTCGGCTCAGGTCAGATCTCACGCTTGTGGGTTCGAGCCCCGCGTCGGGCTCTGTGCTGACAGCTAGCTCAGAGCTTGGAGCCTGCTTCCGGTTCTGTGTCCTCCTTATCTCTCTGCCCCTCCCCATCTCATGCTCTGTCTCTCTCTGTATCAAAAATAAATTTTAAAAAACCATTAAAAAATAAAAAAAAATTAAAAAAAAAGAAATGTGAATTTTTCTTATAAATGGCCAAGCACTAGTTTTCTTAACATTACTTCCTACATAATTTCATAAATTTTACTTACCAAATATCAAAGGCAAGTTGTAGAGAACAAAACACAGACAAGTAGGAAGCTGAAAAATCGAGATCTGTGGACCCATTTATTGATGTGTGTGGCACCATGCCCAGTACCACGAAGAACAGTGAATCAGAAGGTAAACCTAACCTCAAAAAAATTAAGTTGAGAAGTAAATAATAAGACATGACTATAAACGCATTATCAAAAAGTTTTTGAGGTTATTAAAAGAGGTACAAGTTGACAATGGTGTGTACACACACGTGCAGGAGGAAGGAGGGTTTTAGCGATCATGAACACCTTTGAGGAAGCAATACCTGAGCAGGGCCATGAAGGATGCAAAGCCCTTGGACAGTGAGTAAAAATCATGAAGAAAGTTCAAGGCAGAGTAAAATGCATGGTCAGAGAGAATGGGGGCAACATACTGTAGGATGTGTATAGATCAGATGATCACTCTGGTTCAGCTGAATGACAGAGTGCCTCAAGGGAGGCAGTGATAAATGCTGGGAAACACAAGGATGGCTTGTCACACAGGTGAGGCTAAGAAGTTTGACCCCACATGATGGGCATCAGGGCTCCAATGGAAAATATCAGAGCGGGAGAATGACAGCATCACCTTCAGGTTTCAGGAAGACCACTTTAGCTTCTATGTTAAGTTGAATGGAAAAAAGAAGAGATAGGAGGCCTGTTGTGAACTTTTTCTAACAATTCAGGTATGAAGAAAAATAAAAGTGGGATTTGAACTGAGACTCTAGGTTTGAGAAATATTACACAGATAGGTCAATGAGTGATAGCTGACTGGACATGGGAGCAGGGGAAGGAGACAACTCAAGGATGAGGCTGGTACCATTAATGAAACTAGGGGAAACAAGAGGAGGAGCAAATGATAGGAGCAGTTTAGACACACCAGGTTTGTACGCCTGAAAATCACTCTGCGGGAGAAGGCCAGCAGAAAACCAGAAAGGGCCTAATCTGGAACAACTTCATCAGTTACAGGTGGCTTTTGCTCAGCCAGGCACAGGGCCCAAACTGGCCAACTCTACAAGAGTTATCTCTGCAGCCTGGGTGGCCTCTGCGCCAACCCCACAGGAGAGCTGGCTGCATCTCATTGTGCATGCTATCATATACTCTATGGTTGAAGTAAGCCATAGATTATGACTTGAGGCACATTTGTGGGAAAAAATGGAGGCATTGCCATCTGCAGTCTTCTATTTTTCCATAGCATTGCTGCTAAGTTAAATAAGGACTAAATTTTCTGTTGCTCAGGGAAACAAAGTATCTGCAAACAGGGAAGCTTTCTCTGCCTTTTCTTTATGAACTCAGGTTTTAATAAGAAAGGGTGATTTTTGTTGTTATTATGCATGTTTATCAAAGAAGAAAAACACATTTGTAAGGCAAAAATAAAAATTTCTGCATACTTAATAATAACAGACTTTAACTGGCATAATCAACAAGGTAGTCATCACCAGCAGTTATCGGGATGATTGCTGTCTCTACAGTAGCAAGAAGCCGACTAGGGCCTTCACACTTGCCGCTGTGCTATGGGTGTGTGCACCGCACTGCGGTTAGGACACCAGCTTCTGGCAGTAGAAAGAGAACTGATGGGAGTACTAAAAATAGAATAATTAGGAAACAAACATGCAAGATTAGTCTGCCCTGATTACTCATGAATGTAAAACATACTAAATTACCTTCCATACTATCCCCAAATGTGCCAACATCTTACTATGGAAGACTTTCAGGACTACTTTACTGAGTATGAGTACAATGATTTGAACTTACTAACATTTCTGGAAAATTAACACCTCACTCTGATACATGTAACTGTACATAATAGAATCAGAAATTGCAAATTCAAGTCTGGAGAGGTGAGACTTAGATCAATTCAAGTATCTGGCTCTTTAAACTCTGAATCTCTATACTCCTCATGTCCGGATATCCTTCGTTTTATTCAGAAAGACTGAGACAAATCTACGGGCAAGGGAACTTTTTTCAAGTTGGTCGAAGTATTACCAATTTTCTTTCCAGAAATAAATGACCTCATTTCTAACTAAAAGGTTGAAGAATAAGTACAAGACAAGGGCATGATTTAGAACATGTCATTGTCATGACTTCAAGCCACTGAGCTTTCCAACTGTAGTAGGGGTCAGTGGTGCTCTGTTCTGCTATCCACACAAATACAAGTCTTCCATCAGGCCAATGACCAGTTATCCTTTAGAATTATCAGAACGCTGACCTATGCTATTATAACTTAAATTAAAACATGTGTTAAATATCATCTGGCCAAAACTCAGTGGTGTTACAATTTCTCTAGAGCTAGAGACACAACTAGGTCACAAGGAACTAAATTCTCTCAAGAACAAGCTCGCAAGGTGGGTCAACAGCCATGCTTCACTGACAGAAGGTTCAGGTTGGGGCAGTGTGCTCAGCAGAAGTCCCTTCCACCCCCAAACCCTTGAGTTATGCATCCTCAGTGCTGATGTAAAAGGAGTCATTGGTCTTAGACATTTCTTTAAATTTATTTATTTTGAGAGAGACAAAGAAAGCACAAGCAGAGGAGGGGCAGAGAGAGTGGGAAGAGAGAGAATCCCAAGCAGGCTCTGTGATGGAAGTCTTATGCATTTCTATTACCAGGCTCCCTGGTCTTCTGCATTTAAAACAGAGTTTCCTGGGTGCCTGGGTGGCTCAGTTGGTTAAGTGTCCCAGCCTTGATTTTGTCTCAGGTCATGATCTCATGGTTCATGGGTTGGAGTCCTGCCTTGGGCTCTGCACTGACAGCTTGGAACCTGCTTGGGGTTCTCTTGCCCTCTCTTTCTCTACCCCTCAAGTGCTTGCTTGCTCTCTCAAAATAAATAAATATAAATAAATAAGAAGTTTCCAAAGGCTTCTTTCCTAACTGCCATAATAAACTGCTCAAACATGCAGGGAATCTAAAGTAATTGCTATTTTGGACCCCTGAAGGCACCCTTACAGCAGCCTCTTTCATGTAGAGTATTTTACTGTAACACTGAACATGCTTTCATACTTATTCTGGATTCAGGAGCACTTGAACTGATGCACTAGCCCCATGGGTTCAATCTCTAGGCAGCTACCTCTGCTCTTTTCTGGTAATGATGTTGCCATCACCAGTTGTGCTGTGGAAAGCCCTGTGCTGTCAGGAGAGGCATAGCAACGGGATCCCCCAAATCTCCCACCTCGAGAAAAAACTCACAGCCCTCCCACTGCTGGCACAGGAGCAACAGCATTATCTGAACAAAAGGAGCAGAAGTATATTTAAGAGCAAAGCAGAGAAGAGTAAGTTCCAGAACAGCCTTAGACTGTCTGCCCTACCAATTTATTTCCATGGTTTAACACCACAGTATCCCCAGATATTAAAGAAATGTCCTGGGGAAGATGGCTCAATGGCCAACATCAGCATAATAAACTAGATTCCCAATGACTTTTTACCACTAAATGAATGCTGAGAAGAAAAATGTAACCCGAGACACAAACCTACTTTTCACAATGCACGTTAACATTTTTGGAACACTAGGTAAAAAAAATAACATTGACTAATAACATTCTTAAAGTACCAAAATACAGAATCCATCATTAGAATGCAGTGAAGACTGTAAAAATACTTTTTATATCTGAGTAGGGTTTTTCTTGTCAATTTCAAATCATCTATATTTTCTAGTTTTATATTCACATTCATTTAAAAATGTGGGATGAGCTGCACAACCTAGAACCTTCTCCCACTCCCTTTTTGCCCATCGTCACATGATCTCAAGGCAGTCATCCATTCATCATGATTTTTTTTTTAATCTAGTTAGGAGCTAAGACTTTTATTTTTCTCTCTACCCATAGTCCTTTTCTGCCACATCTCCACATCTAAGTTTATGTAGTATTTATATGTAAAACATCAGATAAACTTTTGAGTTCTATCCCATGCTTTTTTGTTTTGTTGATTTGTTTTGGGGGTTTTGAATACACAATGAATAGGCAATGTTTACTGGCAATTTGTACACTGACATAGCAATTGAAATAAGATGTTTGGCCTCCATCTCTGAAAAGTTAATGTTAGAATAGCAACATTCAGCAACAATCTATTGAATACTTCCCATACATAAGTCAAACAGTATTCAACACTATATTATTTAATGTTCAAGACAAATCTGAGTCACACATCATCCCTCGTTCATGACTGTTGAAAATACAGAAGCCAGAGAAGTTAATAACTTACCTAAGGTCAAATGCCTAGCAAGTGACACAGTCTGGATTCAAGCCCAGGTCTACCTTCTCCTAAGCTCTATCTATAAGTTTCCAGTAAAACTGAAAGACTATTTTCTAAAGTCACATTAAAGAATTGGAAGATTTCTTTTTTTTTTAAAGAAACTACCTCTTCCTCAACCAGTACTTATTTTCTCCGTGTGATTTATATCTAGCACTGGGCAAGTAAAAGCAAAGAAACTAAAGAGGAGCAGAAAAGGCAGGCAAGAGGGAAGGAAACTTAGAAGAGTGAACCAGGCAAGGAGCCAAGGGAAAAAGGAAGGGCACTAAAAAAATACATAAATGCAAATATAGCCCAATTCAGAATAGCAAAAGTTAGCCAATCTTGTAATCACTTAAGAAATATGTTTAAACTGATACCCATTTACCATACTGAAAGGTTGAAAATACAAACATATATCTATTTTCAAAACAGGACTATCTGTAGAGGTCACACAGAAGTCTACTGGATAATATATTAACTTAGTATTTAGGTTTATGTTTATAGTTTTTAATACTCTAGACAACTCAACAGAAAACAATTTTGTTCACCTGAGTGATCATTGCCTACAGTATATTAGAAGTCATGGACCCAATGTACTTTTTAGATTTTTTAAGGCTGTTGATGCCTAGTGACAAGTTCCCTTCCAGAAGAGTTGAGACAACATGAGCTCAACTCACTGAGCCTCATTTGTACAAGGTTCTATCATTCTTTCCAGTCTTTGTCAGTCTGAAAAAAAAGTGACATCATATTTTTAATAGTTATTACTAAAAAGGCAGAACTTTAAAAAGAGAAAATAACAACCATTATTTCATCTCACTGATTAAAAAAACACCACAAAAACCCTAATGGTAGAAACTATTCTGACTTTACTGATAAGGAAACAGGTTCAAAGCAGTTAACATATCTGCTCAAATTTAATGGACAAGCAAAGAGCAAAATGAAAACTTCTGATTTTAAAAAATCATAACTTTTTACTTATAAATTAAAAGAAATATTAAATGCATTTTATCTACAGCGAGAATATTTAGTACCTCAAAAAAGTCTTTGCAGTTGGTTTAGAAAATTTCATATTAAAAAATCTAAATTTAAAAAATTGAGTAATGAAAGTAATCTATGATATTTTAAAGTGTTTTTACTATCTGTGATTGCCTAGTTCAAATATTTTATTCTAAAACAAATTACCCTTAATGTTATTAATCATCACTTCAGACTTCTCACGTTCATAATTTCATCTAATTTCAAATAACTAAGGTATACTTTAAGTTATTCAAATTATTGCTGGGAACTTTCTAGCTCACAGTATTTTTGGCACAGTTGATATTTCAACTGAACTTCAGGTAAGATTTTATAAAGGTTACAAATTTTGCTACTAAGAAGTCCTTTTTGTTTTAAACAGACTTACTTCCCCCTCCACAATTTAAAAAATGGGGGGGGGGGACACCTGGGTGGCTCAGTCAGTTAAGTGACCAACTTCAGCTCAAGTTATGATCTCGAAGTGGGTGTGTTAGAACCCCACATTGGGCTCTATTAAGACAGCTCAGGGCCTGGAGCCTGCTTCGAATTCTGTGACTCCCTCTCTCTCTCTGTCTCTCCCCTGCTCACATGCTCTCTCTCTCACTCTCTCAAAAATAAATAAACATTAAAAATTTTTTTTTAGTGCTAGGGTGAAGTAATTTTCATGATGCACCTAATGAAAATACATAACCTCTTGTCCTAGAGTGCTGAAAACAGAGCAAATGCCTAAAGTAGTAAAATAGATGAGTATCTTGAGTTGAAGTATAATGAGAAATATGCTGAGTGCAAACAGCTTTTCCCTCTTCATCAGTGAATCATTTAAAAGTTCCCAAAATTTAAAAAGAAATTCATCCAATTTTTATAATGGCAAGAGTCTGCCTACTTCCTGAAGTCTGAAAATGTCAGACTTATTTTAAAAAAATCTTGCACCCCTGGATTCCATTTCCTTCTTTCCCACAGACCAAAAATGTTAGCAGTGCAATCAATAATCACACAAGAGCATGAAAGAAGATTGAGAGAAGGGATTTCAATGGAGCAAGGAAAGGGGAAAGGGAAAAGGGGAAATCGATGGTCAGACATTGACTAGCATTCCTGAAACATCAAGAAGTGTGTTGACAAATGAGCAAGCACACACAAATCCTAACACCAGGGTGAACCACTGCTTGCTGTCAGCGGCAAGTACTTGACACCTACAGGGACTGGAGACTTTGAGACCTTCTCAAATCCCCACATTTGCTAACATCACTGTATTACTGAATTTATCCCCTAACATGCAGGAGGGTCAGGGGTCCCTTCACTCCCTGGATGACAGTTATTCAGGTGCAGTGGCATTCAATTGTGAGGCAGACCTGGAGAGTACCCAGCCCAGTCTGGAGCAGGAAAGACAGGTGTGGCCCCAAGAGGGTGAATCGAAAGAAAACAATGAAACACACTAACTGCTAGATTGACCACCATATGGAAAATGGTACTAAGTGGCTGAAGGAAGGTGTGGAAAGCCTCAGCCATAAATCAAAACAAAATTAAGGCAATGGAAAATGAGGAAAGTGTCTCCATTGGAGGATAAATACTGGTATAAAGACAGACAAAAGACTATTTGGCTCATTGATGAATGATACTTACATAGTGGAAATAATGCAAGCAATAAAGTGATTTAATTTTAAAAAACTTGTGATTTATCAGCATTAGAAGAATGGAAAGAGGAAATAGGGCTAACGCAGCAATTTTCACTTATGTAATAATAAGTAAATAATGTCTAATATTAATGATTCAAGAAATAGTATAGCCACATTCAGAAATTAAGAGATAAATATCAGAAAAATAGCTAAAATCATTCAAAGTATATGCCTCTGGGAAAAAGAATGAGGCAAGAGGACTACTGTAATTTATCATATGCCCTTTGGTGTTTTTTAACTACATGTATTTTATTTCAAAGAATTTTTAAAAGTTCAAACAATAACTGACATTAAAAACAATTTGGGGAGCGCCTGGGTGTCTCAGTCAGTTAAGTATCTGACTTTGGCCCAGGTCATGATCTCACAGCTCATGGGTTTGAGCCCTGCGTTGGGCTCTGTGCTGACAGCTCAGAACCTGGAACCTGCTTCAGATTCTGGGTCTCTCTCTCTCTCTCTCTCTCTCTCTCTCTTTCCCTCTCTCTCTCTCTCTCTCTCTGCCCCTCCCCTACTCACCCTCTGTCTCTTTCTCTCAAAAATAAACATTAAAAAAATTTTAAAAACAAACTGGTAAATATGTATTATTAGGAAGAGAGGAAATAAAGATAATGTATAAAGATTGCATATGCAGCATGTTCCCACTTTTTAAAGTTTATTTATTTTTGAGAGAGCCAAAACATCAGCAGGGAAGGGACAGAGAGTCCCAAGCAGGCTCCGCACTATCAGCACAGAGCCTGGTACAGAGCTCGAACTGACAAAACTGTGAGATCGTGCCATGAGCCAAAAACAAGAGTCAGATGCTTAACCAACCGAGCCCCCCAGATGCCCCATAAGTTCCATCTCAACCAACTTAACAGTAACCAGCAACCAACTTAAAAACAGAATCTGGTGAATACATATTATTAGGTAGGGAAGAAATAAAGGTTAGGTATAAAGACTTCATATGTAGCATGATTCCATATTTCATAAAAAATAAAAACAAAAGGTTATTTTTAAGTGGTGAGATTTTGGATAGCCTTTTAAAATTTTTCCATATTTTTTTACTGTAAATATGTAGAACACTCTTTTAAGAAGGAAAAAAGGTAATTTAAAAAAATAAGTGGGAGCAAAGTGGTCAGCAGGAAATGGAGCTTAAGAAATAGGAGTTGGAAAGATAAAAGAAGACACAAAATAAATAGTCCTAACAGGCAGGGAAGACAAGAAATTTCATCAGGGAGTGGGAAGTCGATAGAACCAAATGCCGCTGGGCAAGATGAAGCATAAAAAACTTCAGTACGGAGATCAAGGGAATCTTCCTGAGCAAAGCTGGAGCAGGGTGGTGGGAGGGCCAGCAGGGCTGTGGGAGCTGAGCAGAGGAAAGAGATCAAGGAAGAGGGGAACGGCATTGGGCACTTGGCTAACAGAGTCAACAGCAAGCCCAGGCCAGTTCTCAGGAGGTAAAAGCTGATTTCTGGCTGTTAAAATCTGGGGAGAATGCTTAAGAGAAGACAGTAGAGAAGAAGTCACTGAAGAGAAAAGTTGTTAGAAACGCATTGGGAGCTATTAAAAATACCAACACCTGGTCCCACCCCCAGCGGGTCTGGTTTATTTGGTCTGGAATATGGCCATGGCTTGGGCATTAGGATTTTTGACTTGTATCTCCCTGATGATGAATGATGTTGAGCATCTTTTCATGTATATGTTAGCCATCCGGATGTCTTCTTTGGTAAAGTATCTGTTCATGCCTTCTGCCCATTTCTTCACTGGATAATAATGGTAAATTTTGACTTACATATTAGCAGTAGTATAAATTTCTTCCCATTTTACATTAGGAATCAGAGTTTGTCAGTGCCAGTAATAAATGGCTGGAGTCCTTGTGGGTATTTTTTATTGTGCCAATGGCAGAATATAATCAGGCACTGAGTAGGAACTAAGGTTTATAAAAATTAACCCCCTCCCCAAATTTTACTCAAAGTTAACCTTTTTTTTTTTTTTTTGAGGGGGGATAACGTCTCCTTCCCTGGCCCTCTACCTACATGCTTGTGGGATAAAGAAAAGAGTTTGAAAGGATTGGCGTTCAGAATTTTTCTTTTCCTACTTTGCACATTTCTGTATTGACTCCCAAAATAATGAGAATGTCCTATACTTTTTTATAATTTATTTATTTAAATTTTAAAGTGAGAGAGAGCAAGAGAGAAAGCAAAGGAGCAGGAGAGGGGCAGAGAGAGACAGAATGCAAAGCTCAGTCTCACAGCCCTCAGAACATGACCTCGGCTGAAATCAAGAGTGGGACACTCAATGGGCTGAGCTGCCCAGGCACTCCTATCTTTTATAGTTTAAGGAGAAGTGTTTCTGTTAAAAAGTTAACAATAGGAATGCCCCTTTCTAAGGTTTTAAAATGACTTCAACAGGGAAACTATTATTGAATTATTTCACAGTGCTCACTATTCTGTTAAAGGATGTTGTAGAAAGCATCAGATTTTGTGTTGCTTGTATTACAACGATGAATAAGAGGAGTGTGGGCACATCTGCAGGGGAGGAAGGATAGGCGACAGATGTCGAGGGGTTTCCTATGCCCTCAGAGTGTCCTGGCTTTACTCTGTGGGCAACTTAGGCCACTTGAAAGCTTTTAATCAGGGCTATGACATAATGCAGACTGCCGATGGGGAAAAGCCAAATTGTGAAATGTAAAACTATAAAGGTAAAAGAAGAAAATGTTGAAGAACATTTTTGAAAACCAAGAATAGGGAAAGATTTAGCACCTATTTTGCTGTAAGGCAAGAAGAGGAGAAGAACAGAAAAAAAAATCCACAGCTATTTTGATAGCATATGTTAAGGGTTTATTTTCAATGGATAAAGTTTACAGATAAATGAGAGATTAGACAATTTTTGCAATGCCCTGATAAAAGACTAATATCCAGGATATGACGATGTACCACAAATCAACATAAGAACGTCAATAGAAAAGTGGGCAAAATCTAGAAGTAAAAAATTTACAGAAGAGGAAAGCCAACAAGACAATAAGCAGATGAACAGACGAAGTTCACAAGTAGTCAGAGAAATATAAACTAAGAATGAGGTATTTTATAGCTGATAGACTGGCAAAAATGAGAAAGCTGTACCACGGCAATGTTTGTGGGTTGTGGGGTTATAGCTGGATGCAGCCATCCCCGAGACCATGAGGTGCTGCTCGTGCAGAGGAAATGTACTTAGAGTCTATGACAGAGAGATTGGCGTAGTTCTAAAAGAAACTATCATACAGGTTCCAAGGGATATGGATCCCACTTTGTGATGGTGGGGAGGTGCGATAGAGTGGAGAGGTAAAGCTAGAAGAATATCATGAAATATTTAACTGCAGTCAGAACCAACAAGCTAATATTCACAAAGGCCCAGGGACAGCTCTTTAAATTAACTGAATGAGAATAATACCATTTACCTAACAACTCACACAATATAAAATATACAAGAGCACGTACAAACAAAAACCCCCACACTAAACACATTAGAAGAAGTCCCTCTGGTAGTGGGGGGTGGTATATGTAAGAGAGACGGTAAGAGGAAATTAATAAATAAAACACTGGCCTGGCCCAGACCAAAGTGTCACCAACTGAAATGCATGAACAACTCAACCCTCACTTCAGTCCAACTAAGTAATTTTCACAAAACAAAGATAATCAACATAAATGAAGTACGGAGGACAATAAGGCAGTTTCATGAGTCTTCTGGAGTGTTTACTACAGAAAGCCCAGACACGCGTGCCCTTCTCAAGAGGGACCAGAGGTTTGAAACCATCCCCTGCACGGACTCCTAGGGAACACTGCTATCTGCACTTCTTCCTCAGAAAAATGCCTCTGTATTCTAACTTGTTATTCCTCATTTCCAAATTTCAACCATCTAGGACAAATTAGCTATTATCACCATTAAAGCCCAACAGCAATTTTTAATTTGAGAGAGAGAGAGAGAGTGGGGGAGAGAGGTAGAAGGAGGGAGGAAGGGAGGGGGAGAGAGAGAGAGACAGAAAGAGAGAGAATGAGAATCTCAAGCAGACTCCGCACTCAGCACGAAGCCTAATGTGGCTCGACCCCAGGACCCTGGCATCATGACCTGAGCCTTAATCAGGAGTCAGACACTCAACCTGACTGAACCACCCAGGAGCCCTGCAATGGCAATTTTTAAAAATAGACATTAAAAGTGGAGATTTGGGGGCATCTGGCTGACTCAGGTGGGACAGCATGCAACCATGCTTGATCTCAGGGTTGTGAGTTCAAGCTCCATATTGGGTGAGACTACTTTTTAAAAAAACAGAAGTTTATCATAAGCTTTTTGAAAATCTACAAAAAATACATATACTTTACTTATGTATTTTTACCTCCCTCAAAAATTCTAGTAAATATGTTTTTGTCCCTTGTATTATCACATCTTCTTTCCCTTTAAAGAGGTTTAAAATTTTAAATTGATTTGCTAACAGTGTCTGTTATCACAGAGGTACCAGAAGCCTAGAAGGAAAGAAAGGTGAATAACTAATGTCCTATGTCCCCTTGCTTTGGTATGTTCACAGTGGCACTGACCAATCTATTGGCACAATAAGTGTTCATAAGCTAAATTCACAGGTCTGGGCTACAAGTATCCCAATTTTACCCTTGAAATATCCTAGGCAGACATCATTTGGTATGACTAATTTGCATACCTTTAAAGTGACTGAAATATTTTAAGTAAACCCAACTGTTTGATCTAGTATCTCTAATGTGTCCATTTAAAAACATAATTTGAGATTAAGATTTCCCCTGTTAATCTCTAATAACCAGCAGCTAAAAAAAAAAAAAACCACCATGATTTACATTCCTAGTTGCTTTCTCAGAGGAGGCTGGGGTAAGGGGTGGGGTGCGGTGGGGTGGGGTGGGGAGGGATTTAGAGCTTACCAGCCCAAGAGCCAGATCTTAGAAATCCAGCCTCCCCTTACCTCAGTACCCTCCTAAGATATCTTGTTAAAGTTTTGCTGGGCAAAATTATATTTTTAACATAGATAAATTTGTCTTCTTTGACAGACATAGCTTTAAAACTTATTTCTATGGAGTCCAACTGGCAAGAAAATTTTGTAAACTGTAAGAATAAGACAGGACTTAAATGCAGTGAATAGAATTTAGTTTCTTATACTCTGAAGAGTTAATAAACCTTAGACCTGAGGGGGAGGGGCTCTGAAAAGAGGGCTCTTGGAAAAAAACCCATTACCAACATCCAGCTAAAGCAGGAGGCCAAAGGGTCAGGGAACCCCATATAGTATTTTGAGTGCTATCATTAGATACCAGGAGCATTTTAGAAGACAGAAGATTTCAGGCATACCATACCAACTCTGCAAGAGGAAAAAGTAAATGCAGCATAAAGAAAGGAACACATCATTTTCCCCTAGTAAGTTAATATTTAGTTTCAGAAACCTGCGGGTCAGGGACACAAACTCAAAAAGATTAAGATACTGTGACCACATTAAAACTGCTTCAATAACTATAAAAAGGCATAACTCTAAGAAGTTAGTAAAAATAGGAACTCAAAAAAAGAGAAGCACATATATGCTAATATCCAGTGAAATAATATCAAAAGTTTTGCAATGGTATATAAATTTCATACCTACAACATGGTTTCTGAAGGAAAAAATTTCATTTCACTCTACCTGGATGAGACTTCTTGTTTTATCTTTTATTTTATTTTTAATATATTTATTTATTTATTTATTTTTGAGAGACAGAGATACAGCATGAGCAAGGGAGGGTCAGAGCAACATGGAGACACAGAATCCAAAGAGAGGCTCCAGGCTCTGAGCTGTCAGCACAGAGCCCAATGCAGGGCTCAAAGCCACAAACTGTGAGATAGTGACCTGAGCCAAAGTCGGATGCTTAACCAACTGAGCCACCCAGGCACCCCATGGGACTTTTTGTTTTAAATGAAATTTCCTTATCACAAGAAAAATGTTAGACTTCTGAATGTCTGGAATGTGAATTGAAGAGATTTATCAAAATCCTTAAGTTTAACTCCATCCATTGAAGAAATGAAAAAACTAATGGCTCAGAGAAGATGTAATGTCTTTTCCAAGACCACTAAGGTAGTCAGCAGAAAGGAAGACAAGCCTACACTTTTGATGGCCCTGTGCCTCACTCACCTGTTCCCTTCTGTTTCCAGATACCTTTGGGTAGCGCTTTTTAAGCAGTCACTGGCCTTGTCCCTTCCCCGACTCAGGAATGGATTCAAAATTCTTTCAGCACAAAGGTATCAAGAATCAGGATATTCCTAACACTGCTGTTCTTACAAGTGACATTTCATCATGCTAAGGAATATCCTATTTATTAGAATTGAATAATAAATTCAGGCCATGCTCAACAGGAATTACACAAAAGGGCACTCCATATCCCTGGAGGCTATCTTAAGAACTCTCTATCATATATTACTTATACTGAATACTTGGATACAAGTGACATAAGTGAGTACCAGAGTGAAAACAGGGTTGGAATGACTCCTTTTTCTTTGTCGATGTTTCTTCACCATTTTTAAGTAGTGGAACAATATAAGTGACACAGAAAAAAGAAATAAGGAAAGAGCACATGCTACATATATGAATTCTACAAGGCACCATCTCTGCAAACACTTCAGTAGTCAGAGTAAGACCAAATGAAGGAATTCCAGAATGGATGGCATGTGCCACTGACAGGAGGAGAAGAATGCTCCTAGCACATACCAGGGTCAAATATTTCACAAATACTTGTTCAATTAAGCTTTTATATATTTTTAAAGTTTATACCCTAACTGCATCTTAGACCTCTTCCCCTCCCCCTAATTTTTTAAATTTGGTTTCATTGGAAGATAAAATTTGATTTGTAGAGCAGGTATGCACAAATCTGTAGGACCACACAGACAATGGAAGAAACTGAAAAAAGTGGAGAATCTACCTAGAATGTGGTCTATCTTATGGAAGAATGCAGAAGTGAATCCTTCCATAACTGAAGAAACAAATTAATAATTTCCTTTATGATTTAGGCACATATCAGTTTCCTACTCAATTTATTTTGCATATTTCACCATCATATTTATTTCCCAAATAGCTTCTCTTACAAGACACAAACATCTGCCAAATCTTTGTTTTTCATTCATTCATTCATTCAACTATACTGAGTCCCTATGAGCCAGGTCTGTGTGTGGCAGTGGTGGAGTACAGTGTTCTTATTTAGCAATTAAAATGACATAAAGAAAAAAGTATGCAATAGTATTTACAGAAACTATTCTAACATTTCTTTCACCACAAGGCTATCAAAAGTTAACTTCAATAATTATAGAAACATTATATCTGAACAAACCAAAACACGAAACTAATGGATTCTCTCTACCTATGACATGGCCCACATTAACTCAGCGCAACAGATGACTACAGAGGCTTTTTATTTTTACAGTGAAAACTAAGGTTTGCATTCTATTACTTACCAGTTGCAAGATCCTAGGCAAGTCAAAGATCTTTTTTTTTTTTTTTAGTCTGTTTCCTGGCATTTAAAACACACATAATGATATTATTATAACATATTTCCAAAGATCATAGTTAAGACAGCTGGAAAATTAGAAAATATACAGAAGCACTGTATGGTTTATACAAATGCAATTTTATTCTTATTAAAAATTTTTTAAAATGTTTATTTTTGAGAGAGAGACACACAGAGTGTGAAGGGTCAGAGAAAGAGGGAGACACAGAATCCTAAGCAGGCTCCAGGTTCTGAGCTGTCAGCACAGAGCCCAACGCGGGGCTCAAACCCACAAATTGTGAGATCATGACCTGAGCTGAGCTGAAGTTGGCTGTTTAACCTACTGAGCCACCCAGGTGCCCCTACAAATGCAATTTTAAAGGGACTTGTGCCAGTTGAAAACATCCTATTTATGTATGGTCTGAAGGCTCCATCCACCATGTCACTTGCAACCATTTTTAACTACCACACAAAGCTGACAGGCTACTGCGGAAATCAGTACTAAAGGTCAAATCATTTTGTCATAAATGCTCTGGCCACATCTCTGTGCTCTGTCTCACTCCTGTCTATAGTTATACCTGATACAAGGTATAACATTGATGTAATAATTCATAAAGAATACAGTCTGCCCTGCTGGAAACAGGTACATGACCATGAAGTTATACACAAGCTACATGGAAAATACTTTTGTTTAAAATGTTACCTTAAAAAATTTAAAAAAATAAAATGTTACCTTAATTCTGACAATAACCATTCTTCACACATACATAGCCATGATTAAAATGACCAGTCTCCAAAGAGTCTTATTCAACCTACAAAGAATGTCACCGGAGTCACACATTTTACTGTCTGTGATCCAGCCTTGACCTGTTTGTGCTCAAGAGGGACCATCTCAAGCAAAAAAGACTGACTTTCAATCAGTTATTCTGTACTTTCATGACAATGACCTGTTGTCAAGTGTTTTCCAGACCACTGCCCAAATTTGGTATACTATGTAGCAGGTACTAGCTTATTATGTTTGATTTAACCAATTCTCCGCTTTAAGGTTTAGTCAAAAAGAGCTGGATTTGGAATATGGGTCACTTGGTTCTAACCCCCACATGTTACTTGACCCTCCATAACTTTTAAAAAGCTGAAACACTGTTCAGAAAGCTGCAGGAAGATTGGCAGGTCTGACGAATCTCAGTCATTTAAAATTTTGTTCTTTAAGTCTTCAGTTTCACCAAAGGTCAGTTCTACACTGCCACAGAAATATTAGCTTTTCAAAAAAATAAAACCATTAGATTTGATATTGCAGAAAATGTTCAGCCACATTTTGCTTAAATTTCTCGACTTCATCATGATTTATTACTTTAATAATAACCGCAAAGAAAATTCTACTTTTTATGGCATAATGAACATTTTCTCCATACTTTATAGAACTCAATAAAATTTTCTTCTTATATCATATCTACATGTTCAACTAGGAAGAAACTAGTTTAATTATAGCTTATCACAAAAAAGAATTTAGAAACTGGGCTACCAAGCATTTCCAAAATAATTTTACTGTGATTATAAATTAAATGCTACAAAATACAATTTTCCTTATCAAATTCCATTTTTATTTCTTTTAGTGTGATTACATAGATTCAATTAGAAATTTAAAAATTGGGGGCACCAGGGTGGCTCAGTCGGTTGAGTATCTGACTCCTGATTTCAGTTCAGCTTCTGAGCCAAAGGTTGTGAGATCAAGCCCCCCACTGGGCTCCATTCTGAGTGTGGAGTCTGCTTGGGATTCTCTCTCACTCTCCCTCTGCTCGCTTCCAAATTGTGCTCTCTCAAAAAAAAAAAAAATTGAAAAAAATTTTTAAAGAAATTGAAAATTTAATGAGACTCAAGTCAAAATGTAGGTTTTCTTTCTGAAACAAAATAATTTTAGGTTTTAAATAAATTAAAATAATTTAGTATAAACATAACTTTAATTAGATTACACATGCCAATGTATTTTAGTTACTGACATTATTGATGGATGTAACTGAACATGAGGTAATTATACCTATTTTTATGCTCATGATCAAAACAAAACAAAATCAAATCTTTGCTCATTATGAAGTTAAACATTTTTTGTATTAGAATCCAACATGCTTCACAGAAATTTCACTATCATTTTCTGATTTTAAAGATGATAATGAACTAAAGGGTTAAATAACTTTGTTTACAGAAGGGCCTAGTCTCATAGTCAAGCCCAGTGATGAGTCACATCAAATCACTTTTACTTATTCACTCGACCACCATTATTCAAACATGGACCACTCAGTGCAATGCTTGTAATGGCCTCTAAAAAAAATGGTAGAGGGAAAATATATAATTCCTCCTTCATGGAACTTACAGTTTAGAGGAAAGAGAGACTTTAATCAAATAATTCTACAAATAAATGTGGAATTATGAATAGCAGTGATATGGGTTATATGAAGAACATATCTGCACAGCAAGTGGTTATGAGCTTGAGGTCCAGAAAGAAGTCGCCTGGACTGAAACCCCAACTCTGTCACTTCCTAGCTGCATATCTTTAGATAACATATTTCACTGTTTGTGTTTCGAAGTTCTCTTTTGTAAAACAGAGTTAGTAATATCTGACTTGTAGGGTGGTTGTAAGGATTAAATGAATTAATTCACATAAAATGTTTAGAATAGTTCCTGCCATATAATAAGCACTTAGTAAACAATGACTGTTATTTAAGAGACGCTGGATATCTAAACTTGTGCCAATTTGGAAACTCTGCATATAGAGGAAGGCAGGTCACACAAGGCCTTGTAGGCTTTCAGTCTTTATCACAGAGCAATGGTAAGTTATATAAATAGGGAAATGACCTAATCAAATTACACTTTTTTCTTTTTTAAACATCTGGCACTTGGGGACAATGAGTAAGGTACACTAAGGCGAGCTATCAGTATGCTAGACCGGACAGTAACAGTATCTCACTGCTACTTGCAGAACTTCACTACTGTAAACCCTCCCTTCCACCAAGTCCACATGTGGCTCAGCTGGTACCCCACTGAGCAGTTTCCAGTGTTTACCAAACCAGGCGATCTTCTGTTTATCACTTACCTGTAACTATATCTCAAATAGGTTTATGAGTAACCACCAATTAAAGGAACAAAGTCCATTTATTATAACTTCCTAAAATGCCATTTGGAATAATGTTCAACTGTTACCATCTTCATCACAGAAAATACACCAGAGACCTCAATAGGTAAGGTCTTTGAAAAGGGCACACATGTGCATGAGTGTGCAAAGGAAGGGATTCTTGCTAAGAACAGAAAACATGCATATTAAGAAACACTAACCCTGAACGTCAAACATCTCTAACACATTTACTAAATGAGGACAGCATTTGGTACGTCAAACAGCAGAATGCTTCAGTTCTCAAACGCAAGTAGAACTGATGCAGTTAGCTCAGAATCAAAAAGGTCTGTAAAAATGTCTCACTGTTCATGTCCTTATGCTTACTTTATAATGTTCACACACACACACAACACACACACACTGTACAAACAGGTTCATCAGACTAGCAAAAGATGAGAAAATAAAATGCAAATCAACTGACAATAAATTTTACTAACTTTAAAATACTTTGCAGAACTGATGAAAATCAACACCTTTCAGGTTATCTGTTAACTTCTCTTCAAATCTACCTATCTATACACATTATTAGAGTACAATCTACCTTCAAATTCAATTGATTTTAATAAGATGTTAATAAATTCAAGAATTAAAAATAATTAACTTTTAATAAAAACTATGCCCCACAGTATAAAGTTTCAAAATACAATCAACAATAAAACAAACAAAAATGACTCTTCTTTAGGGGCAACTGGGTGGCTTAGATAAGCATCAGACTTTGGCTCAGATCACTGTCTCATGGCTCATGTGAGTTTAAGACCCTTGTCAGGCTCTGTGCTGACTGCTCAGAGCCTGGAGCCTGCTTGAGATTCTGTCTCTCTATGCCCCTGCCCTGCTCATATTCATTCATTCACCCACTCACTCATTCATTGTCTCTCTCTCTCTCTTCTCTTTCTCAAATCTAAACATTAAAAAAAATTCTTACACAAAAATAAACTAAAAATGGCTGAAGGACCTGAATATGAGACAGGAAACTATCAAAACCCTTGAGAAGAAAGTAGTAAACAACCTCCATGACCTCAGCCACAGCAATTTCCTACTCAACACATCCCCAAAGACAAGGGAAATGAAAGCAAAAATGAACTATTGGGACCTCATCAAGATAAAAAGCTTCTGCACTGAAAAGGAAACAATCAAGAAAACTAATAGGCCACCAACAGAATGGGAAAAGATAGTTGCAA